>NC_084490.1:59227307-59540396 GCF_030035675.1 Rhineura floridana
TTATTTAATTTTTTTTTTTTAACAAAATACCAGGTTTTGAATAGACTGAAAACATTTGGTGAACTGACCACCTTAGAGTTTGCTACAGGGCTGTGGAGTCAGAAGCAATTCTGGGTGGAGTCAGAGTCGGTAGAAATGTCTACTGACTCCGACTCTGGCTTCAAAATAAATTCTGATTGACAAATTTTTTAAAATATAAATTCACAATGTCAAAGAAGCTTCCCATGAAGTCAGCTGTAGTTGAGCATTTCACCGTAACTCAAGATGGAAAACATTTTGTATGTCAGTGTATGACACAGGACCCAGATGAAGACAAATGCTGTGATGCCAAGATCAGCGCATATTCAGGCAGCAATAAAATGCTCCTATGAGAGCTTCCAATTTAAAAAGACATTCCAGGGCTGTGGAGTTGGAGTCGTGGAGTTGGAGTCAGAAGCAATTTTGGGTGGAGTCGGAATCGGACAGTAGAAAAATAGAGGAGTCAGAGTCGAAGGTTTGGCATACTGACTCCACCACCCTGGTTTGCTGAGAGTTTATTATTGACTCTTGTACTGCAATGCATTTTCTCAAAAGGAATGAAGACTGGGGGCCCTGGATCTAACAGTGACTATTCCAATGTTTAGCCTTACATTCCTACTGTCTGTAAAACAGTAATCTACAAACTACTTAGGGATACCTTTTTACTCATGGCAGTGACATATCATCTACAGTAGTCACATATCATCATTATTTACACTCACAGCCAGAACAATTGAAATTGCAAAGCAACCTGATACGTACGTTTGCCATCTTATTCCTGAGAAGAAACGGACAAGACACACAGTGTTTATAGAAAGCAGAAATGTGGCAAGAACTCACCTAGATCAGTTATCTCTGCAAGAGAAAATGAAGGTTTAGAAAAATTAAAGCATGTCCACAGAAGCAGATCAAAGCATATAGGAGTGGAAAAGCACAGATGCAAGCAGTCAATCTGATCATTAATGAATAGCATACTTGAAAGTGCAGCATGGAATGGCTCATTTCAGAAACCCATCTGGGTCACACTGAAGTATGGTGGCACACAGAGGCTTACAGTGATCTAAAAGCAATTATGGCCATGACTTGGAGAGGGAACCTGATGTTTCTCCCCCTTAAAAGGTGCTCTCTCTCTCTGAAAAGCCTAAGACCCTCCTTCGATTTCAAAAATCTGTTTGGGAATTGAGTGAAAGAGTTTTTGATGTTTTTAAAAAATGGCAAACAGAGCTGGTATGTGCATGATGAAATTCTCATTTAAAGAAACCTTGTACCTCCTTCTGAGAGGGCACAACTCAGTGTCCCCAATTCAGGAAAATTGAGTGTAGGTACCCAGTCTTCTCAAGTGTGGGTCTTCAACCATTAACCTAATTATACGTTTGCTTGTTATTTCTTTACTTTCTATAAAATATATAGAATACTGCACAACGCAGCAAACAAACCCTCAGGCTTATCTGCAAGCTACTGTTCCAACACCAAGGTGTTCTATTTATTACGGAAATGTATGTCCTGCTTTTCTATTTTTACATAGAACACTCCAGGCAGCTTACAAATAGTACATGGCATAATTCAGTCATACAAAACATTTTAAAAAACCTACTAAAAGACAACAAAGATAGCAGATGTAACACTGGCAAAAATTCCAGGGAGCAAAACAACAACAGAAAAGGTCAATGTTTGTTGGAATAAAAAGGTCTTTAGGATGAGAAAAACAAGTCAGAGGGGACAGGCAGGCCTCCCTAGGAAGGGAGCTCTGCAAATTAAATGTGGCCAGAGAGAAGGCCCCCTCCCATGTACAAATCAGTGGCACCTTTGATGTCAAGAGTTAGAGCCTCTCCACCTATGTCCTAAACAGAAATAATCCAGCCAGTAGTTGCAAAACTCCACTTAAGAATTCCAATGATTACACGGTATATAAATAGGACAAATATATAAATAAAACAGATGCTTTGCCCATTTTTCAGGATGTACACTTAAAAAAATGTTAGAGAGAACCCAGTCACTTTTAATACCAGCAGCAAGCTATGAACTGGAGGTGTAATGCTTGCAGTAAGGGAAGAAGAATATTAAAATCAGGGATCCAGAAATGCTGCCTGGCCTCAGCAATCTTTTTTTCTATAAGCTGTAAAGTCCAATCTGATTTTGACACAGAAACAATATTATATGCATTTTCCAAAAAACCATCACTTTCATCAGAAAGTGCCGAATTTCCTGAATCTCACTGTCTTTAAAATTTATGCTATTTGCCCAAGCAACTTTAACATGTACCTCATCCTCAGTCATTTATCAGCTTATTTACTTGAGTCAAAGGGGAAGGAAAAAACAAGCCAAAGAAAGGAGTAGTCACAAATGCTTTTGTGGAATCCTGATTCAAATACACTTTAAAAAAAAACTGCTTTGGTTATTGTCGTTGGAGTATTGGCTGTTTATTGAGTGTTTATCAATTTGACTAAGGAAATGTTTTTCAATTTATTGTTAACATGTGAACACTGCCTGGATCACTTCTTAAAAGAAAGACAGTTTAAAATTTAATATAAATAATATATTTAATAGGAGCAGCTGGTTGGACAAATTAGTACTGAACTTTTCTTGTAAAGTGGAAGGGAGCAAGTTCATGCTCTGTACTAGGTTACTGTGAGGCAGAAGGCAAGACCTTTGAGAAGGCGTCACAGATCAATAGTAGGAGATATGCTTTGCCTGAAGGAAGTGCCAGGTTCCAGCACTAGCATTTCCACCCCAAAGGATATCAGGTTGTAGCTCTGCCTGAATCAATCCTTGGAGAGCTAGCACCAGTCAAATAGGCAGCATGGGAGGATGGACCATCTAACAGAATATAAATAAAGCTTTTAATAGAACTGTATGCAAATAAATATTCTCATCTAATCTTGGGTCACCAACAGATGAGCTCGCTACTAGTTCAAATTTTTCAGTCTTTTGCACGGAAAGAACAATTGGTTCTTATAAAGACTGGACCAGCAGGATCACCAGTGGCCAATGAAAGTGAAAGTACATTTTACTCAGATCTCCAAAATTCAGTTTATACAGTGCATTACAAAATAATCAGACCCCCTGACCAATGCTCTCATATTACTGATTTACAAATGATACACTGTAATTTCGTTCTGTATGATAGTTTATTTTGAAACACTGAAACTCAAAATCAATTATTTTAAGGCAACATTGGTTTTATGTTGGGAAATGTTTGTAAGAAACATAAAAAACTGAAACCTGTTGCTTGCATAAGTGTTCAACCCCCGCACATTAATATTTGGTACAGCCACCTTTCACTGCAATAACAGCTTTAAATCTTTTGGGACAGGTATGTACCAGCTTTGCACACAGTGTCGGAGGGATTTTGGCCCATTCTTCTTGGCAGATTTGCTCCAGGTCGTTGAGGTTGGTTGGACCACAATCCTGACAATGTGACAGCAACTTGAATGGTTCACAGGTAGAGGCCAATGGTAAGGTAATTGTGTCCTCCACCTTACAATAATTGATTTGAGTTTCAGTGTTTCAAAATAAAGTATCATACAGAACAAAATTATAATGTACGATTTGTAATTCAGTAATATGACAGCACTGGTCAGGGTCTGAGTACTTTTGCAAGGCACTGTGGATACATTCTGATGAGTTTCATGCTGATGGGAACCTACCAAAGTAATTTCAGGCAAAAAAGGGGAAGGGACCCAAGCAGTAAGCAAGCTAGCCACAGCAAGATTATGAACTCAGTGACTATCATTTAGAATACGGGTGGGGAATTGGATCCTGCCAGCAGGCTGGATTTCAGTTTTCCCCATCCACCACCCCTGCAGGCCAACTTTGAGAGAAGGGCTGGCTTGCCCACCTGACATCATAACGACATCAGGTGACTGACAACTGTCTAAGGAGGTTGCTGTAATCACATCAGTGGTTAGAGGAAGTCCCTTTGAAGTCCATTTGGACCAAGCTGTTTGGAAGAAACAGAACTCCTTTGTGCAGCTGATCCTAGTCAGGCTCCCTGTCAGTGCCAATCAGCTGACTGGCACTGACAAAGAGCCCTGCTAGCAAAGAAACAAGTAACAGCAGGGGCAGGGAAGAGAATCAATGCAAACTTTATTTAGTACTATAAACTGTGGCATACCAGTAGATTTGACAGGACCACAACTAAGCATCTTACTTACTCAGCCCCTTCCAGCCAGGTTGAACTTCTGGAGTAACACTATCAAGCTCTTTCTGAAATTCTTCTCTTGCTTTGGCAACAAGCTCATGGTACTGAGTTACTATTTTAGCCTCTGACTGAGCTGCTTGCACCTAAGATATTTACAGAGAAAATAATTAAGTCTCAAGGCATGTGTTATGTCCTATGCTTACAACTGAAAAACAACCCTGGTATTAGGCATCACAAAAATCCGGGGGGAAACACACTGAAGGAAAAATTACCCCAATACTCATTTAACTCCATTAACTATTCTCTTATTAGATACAAGAACTGCCTTCTGTATTACATATTCAACCTCCATATTTCAAATTCAGATAGAAGTCAATATCAAATATTTTGTTTCTGCTCTGAACATTCAATACATTCAAATTTGATTATTAAAAAAAAATTGGAACTACTTTAACTATATGCTTTTAGAATTAAAGTAGTTCCAATTGTTGTTTTTAATAATCAAATTTGAATGTATTGAATGTTCAGAGCAGAAACAAAATATTTGATACTGACTAACCTGAAAAGCCTAAACTAGGACAACTGCATTAGTATTCTCTTTGTGTTGCATACAGAATCTAATACAAGAGCGGCAGTGGAGTCACATTTCAACACAAAACCTATATATAGGCAGACATCCCTCTCTTGTCGACAGAAGAGCTAAGAAACAGGAACAGCTTACTGCACAGCCTTTAACTCTAGTTTTTATTGGCTTATACATTTTTAATCTGCTCCATCCTACACTACAAAATTAAGAAGCCAAAAGAAGCAAGCATAAAACAAAAGTTAAAAACAGCAGAGCTGTTAAAGCAAACAGCTACAGCACAGATATGAGTCTTTTGTCTGCAAAAGCTGAGAGTGATGAAACCAGGAAACCTAATTATCCACATTTTGTTATTTATTTTATGTATTTATTATTTGATTTATATCCCACCCTTCCTCCCAGCAGGCAAACAAAAGCGCTAAAAAGACTTTAAAACATCATAAAAACAGACCTTAAAATACATTAAAACAAAACAAAGTTAAAAACATTTTTAAAAAAGTTTTAAAGACATCCTTTAAAAAGGGTTTAAAACATATTGTTAAAAAATAACATATTAAAAAGCAATTCCAACACAGAAGCAGGCTGGGATAGGTCTCAACTTAAAAGGCTTGTTGAAAGAGGAAAGTCTTCAAAGGCACCAAAAAGACAGCAGAGATGGCGGCTGCCCAATATTTAAGGGGAGGGAATTCCACAGGGTAGGTGCCGCCACACTACAGGTCCGTTTCCAAAATTGTGCAGAACGAACCTCCTGTTAAGATGGTATCTGCAGAAGGCCCTCACCTGCAGAGTGCAGTGATCGACTGGGCATATAAGGGGTAAGACGGTCTTTCAAGTATCCTGGTCCCGAGCTGTATAGGGCTTTGTACACCAAAACTAGAACCTTGAATGTGGCCCGGTAGCAAACGGGCAGCCAATGAAATTCTTTCAGCAGCGGGAATGGTCAGGGTATCGCGGTCCAGAAATGGCTGCAGCTGTCTTACCAGCCGAAGCTGGTAAAAGGCACTCCTAGCCCAAGGTCACCTGGGCCTCTAGCAACAAAGATGGATCCAGGAGCACCCCCAGACTACGAACCTGCTTTTTCAGAGAGTATGACCACATCCAAAGCAGGCAACTGACCAATTATCTAAACTCGGGTTTTCCCATCCAAACCAGGAAAACATAGCTACCAGCTTCTGAACAAGCCAGCATATTAAACCAAGGTCTGAAGTTGGTTTAATATGGGCTTTTTCCAAAACTGGCAACCAGTGGATGAAATAAGATATTATGATTAATTAGAGGCTTCCTAATTTAATTTCTTTAATTATGGCTTGGCACAGAGGAAGGAGCAAAGGGGCTCTATGCACAGACAAAAGGTTCATGTATTTCTCAGAATAATGAGAGATATCACCATCTGAACCAGCTCACTAAGTTATATCACAGTTCTAAAAAAGAGATGTGGTTTGTATTATTTCCAGAAGGTGAAGAAGGAGGTGCACAGATATTTATTGTCTGCGAATGTTGATCACTTTTGGTTACTAATGCTTTATTAGTAACCAACCGCAAAGGCCACACAGCCCAAAACATTAGACTTTGAACTAGATTAAGGAGAGTGGCACAGGCCAAGCATCTTCCAAATACTCAAAACTTTCCCTGACTCTTAGCCTCAGAATCCAAGAAAAAGCAGCAGAGTGCCCTTGCTGAGAATAGCCACTCCTTTATCTCCTGGACCCACTGACCACCATTGTCTCAGACCCTGCACTACCCACATCAATGCCACAGGTTCTACCAATTGCACCAATCCCAATGTCACAGTCCTAAGACATTTTCACAACTGGAACCTTTTCTCCAGTAGATTGAATTGATTGAATCTATCCCTCACACTATGTTCAGTGTGACATCAGATATCCAGATCCTGGATCTGGATATCCATTTTAGAAAGTGAGACGGAAGCCTACTTGCTCTATACAACTAGGGTAAGCACTGGACACCAGCACCCTGCTCTATAGAAGTAAAACGGCACAGTGACCATTAAGATGACAGGCAGTTTGCTTACGTGTAATTAGTGTTGTATGAGTGGTTATGCATGTAGTCAACACCAACTGTCATCCTTTCCACTGATGGTGCCTTTGACTTAACTCTAGCTGAGAACAGGCAGATGGAACTGGGTGAGAGAGCATCCAACCCAAACAGCCGTTGAGTAGAAAGTTTTCCTGTCTACTCAAGGAAGGAGCAGGGATGCTAGTTCCTTAGCTGAAGTTCTATATAAAGTTCCAAAGCTTTCTTTGCACAGGCATAGAATCATGTTGACTGTAGAAGTGATCGCTCCAAGTTACAGGTAAGTAGGCTGCCTTTCTTGTCTTTAAAAAACAAAGATCCTCAGCAGTTCTCAACTCCCTTTCCTTACCGTCTAACTTTAGAACGTTCTGCTTTTGATGTGTTCATTCAAAACTAGGATTTTTTTCAATCCTCAGTTGGAAAAACAACAAGAAAGCAAAGAGGATTAAAATAAGATAAACGAGGCACTTTAGTGCCACTCAGCACAAAAAACAACTAATGACCACAACAGTCATGTGATGGTTTGCAAAAATGAATGAAAGTATTAAATAAAACAAAAAGAGGAAGAATTGAAAAAGAATCCAACTAAAGTTTCTATTGTAAATCAAATTAAAATGTTACAGAATCAAGTATCAATGCTGACAGTTAGAGAAATTGAAAGGAAACTAAATTTTGCTAAACAAAGGACTTTTGAATTTGCAAATAAACCGGGGAAATGGTTAGCATATAAATTAAGAAAAGAACGTCAAAAAATATTATTTTAAAGATACAAGAAGGAGATGAGATGCTGACAGATAATGTAAAAATCAAAATGATTTTTCATCAATATTATTCAACATTGTACAAGTGTCAGGAAATCCCATCTGAAAAAATAGAAGAGTATATATCTTAACAGAATTTGCCTAAAATTACAGACTTTCAGAGACAAGCTATTAATGGCCCTATCACATCAAGAGAGATATCTGAAGCTATAAACAAAATTAAATCAGGAAAGGCGCCAGGACCAGATGGGTTATCTGCAGTGTACTATAAATGTTTGGAGGAAGAACTCTTGCTACCTTTACAGTATACAACGAATTCTATTTTGCAAGAGGGAAAGATACCGGATAGTTGGAAAAATGCTAACATAACATTAATACCTAAAGAGGAGCAAGATTTAACTAAAACAAAAAATTATCGGCCGATATCTCTATTGAATAATGACTATAAAATTTTTACAATGATTTTGGCGGAAAGAATGAAAATAATATTGCAACAATTTATCCAGGAAGATCAATCGGGGTTTTTACCTAAAAGACAATTACGTGACAATGTCAGGAATGTCTTGAATGTGTTGCAATATTTAGAACAACGAAATGATAAACAAGCAGCTTTGATTGTCTTAGATGCTGAGAAAGCATTTGATAATTTGAATTGGAAATTTATGTTTCAGGTTTTGGAGCAAATGGATTTTGGAGACAATTTTATAAAATGGATTAGATCGATTTATACATCTCAGAAGGCTCAGATAATTGTTAATGGAGATTTAACGGATTCATGTGAAATACAACAGGGTACAAGACAGGGATGTCCATTATCTCCTCTTCTATTTATTCTGGTCTTAGAAGTGCTGCTTAGAGATATAAGGCAAGATAAAAGGATTTCGGGATTAAAGATAAAAAAAGAAGAATATAAACTGAGAGCATTTGCTGATGATTTGATAATTGTATTAGAAAACCCTTTGGAAGGAATTAATGTATTGATGGACAAATTAAAAGAATTTGGACCGTTAGCAGGATTTAAGATCAACAATCAAAAAACAAAGATGTTGGTGAAAAATTTAACTTTAAGGGAACAGAAAGAGTTAATGGACAAGACAGATTTTACAATAGAGAAAAAGTTGAAATATTTAGGTATCATTATGACAAATAAAAATTCAAAGTTGTTTCATAATAATTATGAAAAATTATGGACAGAGATTAAGAAAGATCTGCTAAAATGAGATAAACTACAATTGTCATTAATGGGTAGAATATCTGTGATAAAAATGAATGTATTACCGAGAATGATGTTTTTGTTTCAAACAATACCTGTAATATCCTCTGATTTACCTTTTAAACAATGGCAAAAAGATATCTCTAAATTTGTATGGCAAGGAAAAAAACCAAGAGTTAAATTTAAATTACTACAAGACGCCAAAGAAAGAGGAGGACTGGGATTACCAAATCTGAGACTTTATTTTGCTGCCTGCTGTTTAGTCTGGATAAAGGAATGGATTTTATTGAGGAATAAAAGACTATTGGATTTGGAGGGCCATAACCTGAAGTGGGGATGGCATGGATATCTATGGTATGACAAAGTAAAAGTAAATGTAGACTTTAATAATCATTTTATAAGACGTCCTCTGTTGAAAATATGGAATAGATATAAACCAAGGTTCTATTCGAAAATACCATTATGTGTCTCAAGTCAAGAAGCGTTTTACAGAAGAGAAATGGCTGGAAAAGAGAAATGGTTAACTTATCAAGAACTATTAGAAAATGTACATGGAGAATATATAATGAAAGAGAGAGAACAACTGATAAAGGAAGGATATAGTTCTCAATGGTTTGCCTATTTACAATCGTTAGAAAGATATAAAATGGACAAGAAAATGTATGGGTTTGAAATAAGTAAATCTGATTTTGAAATAGGTTTGTGTACAAATGATGAAAATACAATTGCGAAAATGTATAAACTCTTGCTGAAATGGATATGGAAGAAGAACAAGTAAAAGAGTGTATGGTAAAGTGGGCAAAAAATTTTGGTTATAACATACAAATGGATCAATGGGAAAATATGTGGAAAAAAGGCTTGAGATTTACATTATGCTATAATCTTAAAGAAAATTTCTATAAAATGATGTATCGTTGGTACATGACTCCAGAAAAGTTGTCAAAAATGTATAGTAATGTTTCTAATGTTTGTTGGAAATGTAAACAACAAGAAGGATCATTTTATCATATGTGGTGGCTGTGTAAAAAGGCAAAATCATTTTGGGCACAGATAGGTAGCATGATGCAAAAAATTCTAAAGATAAATATTCAGTCAAAACCAGAATTTTTTTTATTGGGTTTTATGGATAAACAAATAGAAAAGAAATATGGAAGAATAATATTATATATGATTACGGCAGCAAGATTATTATATGCACAAAAGTGGAAAATGGAATCAACACCAACAACGGAAGACTGGCTATTGAAATTAATGGACTTAGTAGAGATGGATAAATTGACATGTTTACTTAGAGAAAAATCGACAGACACATTTCTTAAGGAATGGAAGCCTCTCTTAGACTTTTTGTTGAAAGATCAAAATAAAATGATGATATTGGGATTTGACGATTAACTAAGATAGCCTATGGAGAAAAGTGATCCTGTATGTATATATTAAGGGACAGGTTTGATATATATACTTATAGCTGATCTGCAACAAATCGGAAGTCAACTATTTTATTTTATTTTGTTGTATTGTTATGTTTTTGTTGTTTGACTTTGTTTTGTTTGTCTTTTGAAAAATTTGAATAAAAATTATTAAAAAAAAATGAATGAAAGTATTTTGTATCAAATTAGGAATAAAGTTCATGCTTCTTCAACTGTTCCTGAGTGGCTTCTTGCTCTATCTATTTTAGTACACTCTAGTTCAGCCTTTCCCAACCAGTGTGCCTCCAGATGTTGTTGGACCACAACTCCCATCAGCCTCAGTCAGCATTGCCAATGGTCAGGAAAGATGGGAATTGTACTCCAGCAACATCTGGAGGCACACTGGTTGGGAAAGGCTGCTCTAGTTCCTAATAGTACAGTTTAGAAAATGAGACTAGTTCTCAGATCCTCTGATATTCCAAAGACAATCTCACAAGCAGGCAAGTTCTCTGTAATATTAATTACATGTTCATTCTTAATTCATTCTCAATTGAAAACCGTTAAAAACTGATTTGGGCAAAATTTACCTTTTTGACCACACTGTCCAGATCAACTATCATATGACGAAGGTTCTCTTCTGCAGCTAGGATATGCTGTTTAGCCCCAGGAATCTGAGACTTCTTGGCATCATCAATCACCCCTTTCATTTTCTCCAATTCTTCTCTAAAACAAAACCAGAAGCCATCAATTTGTTTCATTAATATTCCCTGTTTGTTCAAAATTAAAATGTGAAACAAAATCCATCCCTAGTTTCTGCAATAATTAGAATGCAAACAATTTAATGAAAAAAGGAATTGAAGCAAACTGTGTGACAATTTTTTTTTGAGAATTACATAGAAAAAAAGGGGATACACCTGGTCATACGCTTTGTGAAGATGTTGGATGACAAAAACATCAAGCTTATTCTCATGCAAGGGTAACTTTGATTAAAAATCAAAACCTGTTTACCCCAGAGATTACCAAATTGCAAGAGTTAGAAACACAAAATAAAAATAAAAAGGAGATAGCTTTGTCCCCTTGACTGAATAATATTCTAAAAACAAACAATATGCTTATCATTATGACAGGCAAGCAATGCATAAAAGGGTGACCTGTACATTCATTCAAGGACCCCAGGGCATGTCTATTTAACAGCTGGTGCAAGATCATGTCGCTGAGGGCCAGGCCACACAGTACATTTTGTCCAGAACTCAAGAGCATTGCAAGGGTAACACTGTGCCATTCACTCTTATAGGGAAAAATAAATTTATTTATATAGAACGAAGTTAATGTGTGTGGTTTGGGAACACTGTTAAGGTAAGGCAACCTACCATCACTCATCACAGAAAATCATGCCTGAAAATGTCAGCATGAAAAGCTCTTTATGTACATAGCCACATGATGGGTTCCATTACTTGATCACATTTTAACATTGCTATTTTGCATAATTTTAATATCATGGGATCCCATTAGTAGTTTTCTATTAGTTTTCTACCAGATTTAAGTGAAAGCTAAGAAAACTTACTTGGCTTTTAAAAGGATATCTGCAGCTTCGTCCACAGCTTTTCTACGATCCTTCAATGCTTCTTCCAATGTTCTCCACTGAGTTGTCTTTTTATCACTTGGAACCTAGCAAAATGCACAATCATCCTAGATCTCTTAGGTAATAAAATTGCTGGTTAAAAAGCAACACATATTTACCCAAATTACCAAAAACCTGTTAGATGCTTGCCCTAGCTGAAGAATTCTATAAGTTTACAAAGAACGTGGAAAAGGGTTATACTAACTTGCTATCAGTCATGGACCTTATTTACTGTGCAATATTTACTTTTACAAAAGTTTCTCTATGTTGACAGAAAACGAGCTTGTTTCGTATAAATCCTTGCATAGTATTCAGATAATGCTAAAGAGTTGCTGATTATGTAAAACAAGCAACAGAAATGGAGCACCAGTGCTCAGTTGAAGCAGGATATCCAGTGACAGGTAACTCCTCCAATTCATCAGTGAGGCGGGACTTATAAAATTTCCAATTTTCATGGGGTGGGGGGGAGAGGAGGAACTCACCTTCTCAGAATAAAAAAAGATATAATTGAGGAAACCAAGTATGAAAATGTCAAAATGTTACCAGCAAAATCACAGAAAACTGACACAGGAAGACAGCAGGAAAACTGGTAATCTATAAGGGCCTAATTAGGATCCAGATCCATTAATGACTGAGACCAATTTGTGGCCTGAATGCTAAGTCATGTCGTCAACTGTGATTGGGTCCAAGGCACCACAACATACTATTACAGCCTTACATTTAACAGAATAAACTTTCATGAACATAACATTTTCCAAAGGTGAGTGTATTCATCTTTCTTGGAAATGAATCTTTCCAATAACTGTTTATAGAGAAATAAATCAGAATTTCAATGCCAATTTGGGGGGGGTATACATTTTAGCATCAGGTAACCTATCCAGGAAGGTTTAAAACATATTATGAAAGCATGTCCTGATGGCGAAAAGCAATATTATAACAAAGTATATTTTGCCACCTTTCATAGCTAGGTGGTCAAATTTAGGACATTCATTGTGCAAGAATAATTCTTGTTCCTCATATACTTGAAATGTGATCATGTGCTTGCTACGTCAATGGAAATAAATCCACAAATGCACAATTTTAAGCAGGTTCAATGTGCATTATCATGGCTGGGATTGAGTTTTAAGGCAGCAAGCCTTTAGAGCAGCCTTTCCCAACCAGTGTGCCTCCAGAAGTTGTTGGACCACAACTCCCATCAGCCTCAGCCAGCATTGCCAATGGTCAGGAAGATGGGAGTTGTGGTCCAACAACATCTGGAGGCACACTAGTTGGGAAAGGCTGCTTTAGAGACTACAGTGAAGCAAAATACTGCACTCAGAGCCAACAGGTCCTTCCCAATCACATCAAATTCCACCTGTTCAAACTGCAGCTTGAGTTCTTGCTCTTGAATCCTGAGAACATCTCTCAGGTGATCAGCATGTGCAGCAGCTTGCCGGTGAAACTGAGTCCTCATTTCGTTCTCCATAACTGCTTGAGCTTCTTCAACCTGCCAAAAACCTCTCCTCCAACACCACATTTCAAATGAGTTGATTTTTCTCTTATCCACTGTTTTCACTGTCCAATTTTCACATTCATACATAGAAAGTGGGAATACCACGGTCCCCTTTCTTTGGAATTGGGATATATATTGAACGCTTCCATTCTGTGGGCCCTCGTTTAGTTTTCCGTATCTCTTGACAAATTTTTCTCAAAATTTGGACAGATTCAGTCTCAATAACTTGTAGCAACTCTATTGGTATGCCATCTTCCTGTTGATTTCTTTCTTCCAAGTATTTTAAGAGCAACTTTCACCGCACATTCTAAAATTTCTGGTTCTTCATCATACGGTTGCTCCGTGAATGAATCTGTTATCCTTGCATCTCTTTTATAGAGTTCTTTGGTGTATTGCTTCCATCTTCCATTTATTTCATCTCGGTCAGTCAGTGTGTTCCCCTGCTGATTATTCAACATCCCTACTCTTGGGCTGAATTTCCCTTTAATTTCTCTAATCTTTTGGAATTGGGCTCTTGTTCTACCTTTTTGTTATCCTCTTCTATTTCTATACAATAACTACTGTAATAGTTCTCTTTGTCCCTACATACTAGTTGCTGTATTATTGCATTTAGGGTTTCATGTTTCTATCTCCTTTTGCTTTCCTTCTTTCTTTAACCATTTTAAGAGTTTTGTCAGTCATCCAGCGAGGTCTTTCTTTTTAACTAGAGGTATTGCCTTTTTCATTCTTCCCTGATAATGTCTCTGACTTAACTCCATAGTTCTTCTGGTTCTCTGTCAACTAAGTTTATAGCCTCAAACCTGTTCCTTATTTGATCTGTATATTCTTCTGGGATGTTATTTAAATTGTATTTTGGCATTATGGCTGCTTTGTTGTTCTTCTTTAGCTTTACTCTGATTTTCGATATGACCAGTTCATGATCTGTACTGCAGTATGCTCCTGGTCTTGTTTTCGCAGTAAGTATGGATCTTCTCCATCTTCTGCTACTCATTATATAATCAGTTGGGATTCCTATATTGACCATTTGGTGATGTCCATGTGTACAGTCGTCTTTTCAGTTACTCAAAAAATGTGTTTGCAAGAAACCAATTACTGGCTTCACAGAATTCAGTAAGTCTCTCTCCTGCTTCATTTCTATCTCCTAAGCCCCATTTTCCCACAATTTCTAGTTCTTCTCTGTTCCCTATGTTTGCATCCCAGTTCCCCATGTTTAATTTCTTCCTGTACTTCTGTGTAAATTCTCTCCAATTCCTCTTCTTCTTTATCTGCCGTTGGAGCGTAGACTTGGATGATGGTTAACAGGTTTCCCATTTAATCTCATTGATATCACTCACTCAGGCCTTGCATTATAGCTCCTAATTGCTTTTGCTACATCACTTCTCACTATTAAAGCAATCCCACTTCTTCTCAATTTCTCATTTCCTACATAAAATATTTTGTAGTTGCCTGATTGAAAGTGTCCCATTCCTGTCCATTTTAATTCACTCACACCAAGTATTGTAATGTTGATGCGTTCCATTTCTTGCTTGACAATTTCTAACTTTCCCTGGTTCATGCTTCTCACATTCCATGTTCCCATTGTGTGCGTCATACAACTCCAGACTCTCATTTTGCATCTCTGCGCATCAGCCTCTGGGCTTCCTGTCGGCTTTGACCCAGTTTCATCATTAGTCAAAGTGCTACTCGTGCTTGTCCCTTCTTCTTCCCCAGTAGCTCAATGAGTGCCATCTGACTTGGGGGTCTCATCTTCCAGCACTATCTCGTGTTGCATTTTGGATACTGTGTTCATAGGGTTTTTGTGGTAAGAGGTATTCAGAGGTGTTTTGGCATTGCTTTCCTCTGAGTTTGGATGCATCTTAGTCTGGTGTCTCAGCTTTGACCATTCCGCCTTGGGTGCCCCTACTAGGAGTCTAACCTCTTGGTCTAGACTCCTGATGGCATTGCTGTCAGCTTCTTTGACACTCTCAAACCCCCTCACCACATTAAGGTGTGCATCCTAGAGGAGGATGCTAATGAAACAACTGTGATAAATATTACTAATACTACTAATAATAATTTATTAGACTTCTTAGTTGCTTGTTACCTGAAGGTCTCCAAGCAATTTACAACACATTAGAGTCCAAGCAACTTACAACACACTATGGACCTGTCTTGCCTTCTCTTATCTGTCAGAGTAGAGGAACATTATGTTCCAAACAGGACAACTGCACCTGTAATTGCATTACATGTTGTGGCAAGCAGTGCTCATTTATTGGTTTACTATGCAAAGTGTTTGTTCCAGATTCATAGAAGTGAAGAGCCTCTGATTCTTCAACAGATGTCCCAACTGTAGTGTTATCTCTTGTCATACAAATGCCGATAGCACCCCATGCTTCATAGTGAGAAATACAAATGGGTAGTGCTGCTGTTGAATAACACTTCAGTCCCATGGTATCCAGTTTGCACCTCTTTTTGTCCATACGGCTATACTTTCTCTAGGGAAGTATCTACCAACAAAGAACTGAAAGACATGCAGTAAGCAGGCATGCTATCCAACCAATGAGGTGTAGTGGATGCCAATGGGGATTTAGTCCAGGAGTCTTTCGTAACTTCCAGAAAAAAAGGAAGCTTCCAAGTACCAAAAGTATGGTAGAATCAGTCTGCACTAGTCTGAACACTGGGTTGGTAACAATTTGTTTCTACCGCTATATTTCCAAAACCATCCAATCCACCTGATCAAAATAAAAGACCACAGTATGCCTGCTGCTGATCTGTTGATGGCTCTTAGGCCTTGTCAGAGAAGTTGCACTGAAAGAAATAGAGTCAGAGTCCTGAGGGGGGGACCCAGGAACACCCATGAAGCCCCACAAGTACTGTACAGGTTTCCAACAACCCCAACTGCCCTGGCTTCATTAGAAGGATGGAGGGTGCTGATGTCATGGAGGTACTTGAGGCCATAGGCCAAGTCAACTAGGGGATAGCATCAATACGAGAGGAAAGGCCAGCGTAGTGAAAAGAGTCAACGCTAAGATAAATGAAGGTAAATAAAGATGCAGTTAACAGGACAAAAATAGCTGCCCATGACTTCAGTCCCAGAAGCAAAGTAGCAGGGATCCTCGGCACAGAGGACAGAGATATTGAAGTCATAAGATAAAATAGGATTGTCAGGCAGCAGACACAGGAAGGAAACAGATGGGTAGAACAGTAACATCTTCCAAAGTAAAGAAGGGAGCATGGATGATTGTATCAGGATGGATAACAGGAATCCTATCAGTAAACTGGGCTCCTGCTGGGAGGAAGGGCAGGGTATAAATCAAATAATAATAATAATAAACATCTTGATGTCTCTCTACAGAGATAACAGAAGAGGTTAGTCCAACTCTCCTTGGCAACATTTGCTTAGTAAAGTATGGTTGATCTTTCCAGTCCTGATCTTTCCAAGAAATAAGGGCTTCCTGACAGTCACGCTCCCAACCCCATGAAGGGGAGTGGTATGGCAAAGCAAACTGTTAGGTTCCTTGTAAACAATCCTGGCAAAGAGGGGGTAGATCTCATCTAGCCCATTGCTCATTCAAAATACCTGTTTACAACATCCACAGCTACACTTGGGTCAGATGAAAAAGAGATAAGGTTGGGTGTGGCCAGATACTGATCATACCCAACTCCAAACCATTGGACAGTCTCTCCTGGATTGATGTAGATCTTAAAGAATACACACACACAATGCCCTTTTCTGTGAAGTCAAGGCAGAATTCCTTTCATCTTATTATTTAATACAACTATGTAAACCTCACTTTCCTGTTAAAAACCAAAGCAGCTTTGAATGTATTTAATTATAAGCCACATTTTAAAACACACTTCACCAATACAGCTTACCAAAAAATGATTACAAGTATAAACAATTAAAATACATAAATTAAAAATAAAATTAAACCTTCAAAAATGTAAGCGTGCATAATTCAACACACACACCTCAGAATTATCCATAGCCTCTTTTAGTTTCTGGGTATGAAGATTGACAGCCTGCACAGCAGCCTCCTGGAGTGTTATTGCATGCACAGTTACACGAGCAGTACTATTCAAAGCACTTTCCAAGGTTGCTGCAAGAGCTGATGAGAAAAGAAAAAAAATGATTTAGTTTGTTCACTTCTCACCTTGCAAAGTTTAGTTTTATATTTGTCTTCTTCCCATATGCTTCCTGCATTCCTTTTTCAGGTGAAGAGACCTACAAGCCTTCTGCAAGACAGGATAACCATCATGTCCATATGTATGTAACTTCACCACTAGAGTCAAGGCTGAAGGAGAATCCAACTGAGGCTGGATAGGGATGGGAAAGTGCAGCACAATTCTAGATTTAATTCTCCTCTTGTTGGAAGACATGTTGATGAACAACTGTGTTATGCTCAAGTTTTCCTGAAAACATGGATGCCTCTGTTGAGAATTTTGATACTCTCTCTTATAAAGATAATCTGATCGTTGACACAATGGACTCAGTCTCCCATCAACTGCACGTCTGTTAAAGAATGGACCATTGGTCTCACCTGAAGGGTGATTTTCATAGGAGGACTGCCATCAAGTGGGTTATAGCTCCACCTATCGTCCGAAGGCAAGAATGTTTTGAAGTCAAGACTAGGGGCGTCAGGCCCCTCCCACTCTCCAGTTCATCCGCAGTGAGTCCAAAGAGAGATATCTAAAAATGCAGGAAAAAAGGCCAATGGGCCTACCAGCAATGACATAACGCAATAGCAATAATCATAATAATATGACTCTAACGTAGCGATGTAACAGTAATAGCAGTCTTGACTTCACTAGTAAATCTAAATATAATAGCATAACAGGAATATATAAAAAACCCCAAAAAATATCTAGGTATCCTCAAACTGGGAGGGTCGTGATGGCAGTCCTCCTATGAAAATCACCCTTCAGGTGAGACCAATGGTCCATTTTCCACAGGAGGACTGCCATCAAGTGGGATGTACCAAAGCAACCCATAACAGGGAGGGACCACCCACATCCTAATCATCATTAAGAACCTGTTGCAAAACTCGACTGCCAAAAGAGGCATCGGCAGAGGCATAGCAATCTATTTTGTAATGCCTTATAAACGAATGTGGGGTAGACCAAACAGCAGCTCTACAAATATCAGCAACAGGAGCGTTGGTAGCAAAAGCAGCTGTAGTGGCCGCAGATCTAGTGGAATGAGCTGTTATGCTAGCTGGAACTGGAAGCCTAAGGGACTCATAAGCTAAGGTAATACATGCGTGCAACCAGCGGGATAAGGTGGAATTACTTTATGCCCCATAGAACGTGGATGAAAGGATACAAACAAAGACTCAGTTCGTCGTATATCCTGGGTCCTAGACAGGTAGGTCTTGAGAGCCCTCCGAACATCCAACGAATGCCAAGCCTTCTCTAGAGGATGGATAGGATTCGGACAAAATGAAGGAAGAACAATGTCCTGGTTGCAATGGAAAACTGAACTGACCTTGGGACGGAAGGAAGGGTCAGTCTTCAGCACAACAGAGTCCTTGTGAAAAACACAGAGATGGCGGGCAGAAGACAATGCACCCAGTTCCGAAACTCGTCTCGCAGAGGTGATCGCGATCAGGAACAGGACCTTGAATGACAACAGACGTAAAGGCACAGTCCTAAGGGGTTCGAACGGAGGGCGTTGTAAAGCCTGCAGGACCTTCGACAAACTCCATGAGGGAAAGCGGTGGAATACAGCCGGTGAGGGTAGAGAGGTTCCCCTCAGAAAACGTTTGATGAACGGGTGCGAGGCAATAGGACCACCAGCGGAGGACACTGAGAGAATGGACGACAGAGTGGATGCATGTCGACGTAAGGTGTTGGGTCTAAGTCACATCATGAGGCCCCTATGAAGGAATTGCAGCACCTGTTGTATTGTGGCCTGGGAAGGATCGAGGTGCTGGGACTGACACCACCTGGAGAATGCCACCCAAGTATGTTGATATATACGAGTGGTAGATGGTCTTCTCGAGGCCAACATAATGTCAATAACAGCGTCAGACAGGCCAGCAGACCTCAAATGTCCCTGTTCAAAAGCCACGCTGTTAGGTTGAGCCAATTGGGGTCCTGATGCCATATTGGGCCCTGGGATAAGAGGTCTGGCCTGACTGGGAGCGTCCAAGGGTCCGTCACTGACATGGCAAGGAGATCTGAGAACCACAGTCGACGGGGCCAATATGGTGCTATCAGAACCAGCTGGGCCCTCTCGCGCCACGCCTTCCTCAAGGTTCTGGCTAACAGTGGTATTGGAGGGAAGGCGTACAATAGGCCATCCGGCCATGGTAGCGACAGAGCATCCACCGCTTCCGCTGTCGTGTCCAGGTATCGTGCGAAGTACCTGGGTAGCTGGCAATTGCGACTGGAGGCAAACAGATCAACTGAGAAGACGCCGAACCGATGCTGGAGAAGATGGAAAATGGTCGGATGAAGTTTCCATTCTCCCGGAAAGACCTGTTGTCTGCTGAGCCAGTCTGCTGTCACATTCCAAATTCCTCTGAGATGTTCTGCTTTCAAGGATTGTAGATGTTGTTCTGCCCAGTCGAATATGAGGTAAGCTAGGTTCTGCAGAGAACGGGACCTGGTTCCCCCTTGTCTGTTTAAATGAGATTTCGCACACGTGTTGTCCATTCGAATGAGAACATGGTCCAAGGGGAACAGAGACTGAAAATGGAGCAGAGCTAAGTGGACAGCCTTTAGTTCCAGCCAACTGATGCTCTGAGTCTGCTCTGCTGCGGTCCAAACCCCCTGAACGAACTGGGAGTTGCAGTGGGCTCCCCAGCCGAGGAGACTGGCATCTGTGGTGATAACAGTCCTGCGGGGTTCTCTGAACGGAGTGCCCTGGGTGAGATGTTGGACCCGTGTCCACCAGCGGAATGAAAGACGCAGTGCAGGGCTCAAAGGAATTGCTCGATGATTGGACCTGGCAATGTCCTGCTGAAACGGTAACAAAGCCCACTGAAGTTGGCGAGTATGAGCTCGAGTCCATGGATGGTGGACACCAACATTCCGAGAGCCCTTGCTAGAAGCATGACGTCTGCGGTTGCGTGGTGCATCAGAGACCTTGCGATCTCTATGACAGCGGTTATGCGGTCTGGAGACAGGAACACCGTCGCCTGCAGGGTGTCTAACATCGCCCCTAGACGTTGTAGGCATTGGGTTGGTTGGAGATGGCTCTTGTTGAAATTGACTAGCCAGCCGTAGGTCTGCAAGACATGGAGCGTGAGCTTTAGATGGCGATGAGCCAGCTCCCTGGAACTCGCCCGTATTAAAAGATCGTCCAAGTAGGGGTCAATATGCACCCCTTGAAGCCGGAGGTAAGCCACTAGTATGAGTAGCACCTTGGTAAATACTCTCGGGGCAGACGAGAGGCCGAACGTCATCGCTCGATATTGAAAATGCTGAGGGCCGAAGGCAAACCGAAGGAATTTTCTGTGGGCTATGCAAATAGGCACATGGAGATACGCTTCCTTTAGGTCGATAGAAGCCAGGAAGTCTCCTTCGTGAAGGCATTCTGTAATGGAGTGGAGGGATTCCATTTTGAACCTGCGATACTTTACGAAACGGTTGATGAACTTGAGGTCCAACACCGCCCTCCATGACAGATCTCATTTGGACACAGCAAATAGGAGGGAGTACACCCCTTCCGACCTCTCTGTTGTAGGGACTGGCTCTATTGCCGCTGTGTCCAAGATGTGATGTATGGCTGTCTGCATGATGCAGTGCCTGGATGGTGCCCTGGGACAAGGAGAGGGATGAAATCTGTCTGGAGGAGTTGCCCAAAACTCTAGAGCATAGCCATAACAAAAAAGATCTCTGATCCAGGCGACCTGAGTCAGACGCAGCCAATGGTCTCCAAACAGAAGCAGTCTGCCCCCGACCGGTATCGCGTCAGTACTGTCTGTGCTGGCGAGACCCTCCCCGATATGAGGACACTGAGGTACCTCTGCATCCCTGATACTGACCTCTGCCTGGGAAACGTCTGTTCCAGACTCCCCTGGAGGAACGGAAATCATTGGTTCGGAAATCGCGGCCTTGTCCCCTGGGCCGCGCTCCTCGAAAGGGCTGGGTCGTGCGGTATGAGGTGAAACGTCTGAAGGGCCTGCGATCAACGCTCCTGACAGTGGCCAAGACAGGCTTCCGAGCATCCTTGGGGTCAACAAGTACTGCCTTTAGGGCTTCCTCGCCGAAGAGTAATGAGCCAGAATAAGGTGCCCTTGATCAGTTAACCCTGGCGGTAGAGTCCGGTTGCCAGTGACGAAGCCAGAGGGTCTGCCGAGCGACTACCTGAGCTGCCATAGCTCTTGCTCCCAGCTGATTTGCTCCAAGGTGGCATCAGCCACAAACACCGCCGTCTTGGGTAATTTCATCAGTGATCTCCTCAGAGAGACAGGATCGGGATTAGGATCATCTAAGAGGTCATCCAACCACATCATCGCTGCCCTGGAAAAGATGGAAGCTGATGCAGAGGCTCGCATGGAGAAAGCGGTGGCCTCATGGTTTTTGCGTAAGGCAAAGTCCAGCCTCCGCTCAGTGGCGTCCTTTAAATGTGAATCTCCTTCCCTTGGCAAAAGGGATCTAGAGACTAGACTGGAAATCGGCTCGTCTATGCCAGGGACGGCCAGTCTGCTTGTAAATTCCGGAGCCAAAGAGTAAAGCTTGTCCGGAAGGGCGTTAAAACGGCGTGTTTGTAATGGATGAGACCATTCGTCCTTGGCCAGCTTAGCAATAGGATCTGGCACAGGAAGGTAGTGCTCTGCTCGTGTGGGGGATTTCAGGACCCTGGCCCCTTTAATAGCGGGAGTGGCAGCTGCAGGTTGTGTAGATTGGAGACCAAGGGTGTTCAATACTCTGCGAGCAAGGGGCTGATAATCGGAGGCATCAAACAGGCGATAAGATGTATCCTCCTCTTGTTCCGACTGATCACTCCATTTGTCTCCTTCGGCTTGCATAGCAAATGGTAGATCCTCCCCACAAGAAACGTCATCAACAAACCTGCTCCTGGCAATGTCAAAAGGATTTGGAGAGCATGATGGATCTGCCTCATTGCGTACATAGTGGTCCACACTCCACTGAGGAATGGCGGGGACTTGTGACGGTGACTGTGTTTGAGTGAAGAACGACAGCATGTCTTGTAGTTGTGATATGAACTCATGAGACAGCTGCAGCCCCGGTGAGGTAGATGGTTGCGCTTGTAGAGGCAACGTTATGGATGGCTCAGCAGGCTGTGAAGATGAATAAGCCCTAGGTGGTAATACAGGAGGAGGGTGGCTGGCTGCTGGTTGGTCAGGAAACCCAGCAAAGTCCTCCTTGGAGGATGCAGTCGGAGAGTGAAATAGATTCGTTAACTGTTCCTGGCCCGCCTCCTCGGAAACCGGAACAGAGACGTAGCGTGGGCGCTTGGTTGTGCTGTGGCTGGATAGATGTTTAGTTTTGGCAACCGCTTTGGTGTGCTTATGCTTGGCCGCCTTAGATTGTTTAGGCTTGGTTGCCTGAGTTGTCGCTGGCTGTTCCGCCATCATATATTTTCTAGGGGGTTCAGTACACGGCCACGGATGGGGCAGAATGTACAGACCCGAACAGGCTCAGTACACGGCCACGGATGGGGCAGAATGTACAGACCCGAACAGGCTCAGTACATGGCCACGGATGGGGCAGAATACACCGGCTCAGATGGCTAAGTACACGGCCACGGATGGGGCAGAATGTACAATTTCAACAGCGTTGGTACACGGCCACGGATGGGGCAGAATGTACAGATCAAACAGCCTTGGTACACGGCCACGGATGGGGCAGAATGTACAGTTCCAGACAGCCTGAGTATACGCAGAATGTACAATTTCAAACAGCCTTGGTACACGGCCACGGATGGGGCAGAATGCACAGTTCCAAACAGGCTTGGTACACAGCCACAGATGGGGCAGAATGTACCATTTCAAACAGCTTTGGTACACGGCCGCAAATGGGGCAGAATGTATAGTTCCAAATAGGCTGGATACACAAAACAGCTTCAATAGTCAGCTTCAGTCAGCAGTTTGTGTTGAAGAACCTATAGCTAAGCTATATACTCCAACTTGCACGGACGAAGGCAAGAATGAACTGGAGAGTGGGAGGGGCCTGACGCTCCTAGTCTTGACTTCAAAACATTCTGGCCTTCGGACGATAGGTGGAGCTATAACCCGCTTGATGGCAGTCCTCCTGTGGAAAATTAGACTGTTTAAAAAGAAATAAAAAGCTTTTATATAGTTTGGCTTGGAAATTATGGGGTTAATTTGCTTCCTGGGGCCAACCTGATCTGGCAGGTAAACGCTTTAAGAAGTGTAAAAAAAGTGTTTAAAGGTGCTTTTCAAAATAATAAGGTAAAGTGTAGATTGCACACAGTCTGGCCTGTAGAGGGGATCAAGGCAAGAGCAGATTTTTTTGTTGTTTGGTTGTGGATTTGGATATGGAAAAAAAAGCTTGGGGAGAGGAGAGAAGAAGATCTGGGAAGGAACTGAAGATCTCATGGTGGTGCTGGAGGATGGGGAGAGCTGCTAACTGATGAAAGATCCTAAGAATGCTCTGAAAGAATTTTGCCTAACAGAATTTTAACAAGTAGGAAACTGGTTAGATAGGACTAGCTGGATGTGTTTATCTTGTTTTAATTTCATTACTGTTTTGTTATCTTGGGATGGTTTTGTGTGCATGTAGCCATTCAGACATTAACACATTTTTTTGTTTTTTAGTATACTTATACATTTGGTTCACAATGCTTTGTGGTGTCAGTGTCTGTGGTTTTACCCAGCCCACGCTTAAGAACCAAAACTCACACTACCTAAAGGTGATGTCAAGGAGACTCAGAGGAGCTAAGGCTGCTTGCCGGAGGCAGCCAGGGACAAATAAAGACTTCTACCTGGTGGCAGTGGAAAGGAAGAGCAAACAAGAGGGGGGCACTCTGTCTGGACTGGTCTCCCTTCCTCACACAGGCCAGGGTGCAGCTAGGGACCTGTGACACCACCTCATTTTTTTGAAATAGCTGCAGCAAAACAAACAGCGACAGTCCACAATCTACAGATATTGCTACTAAACATTTTTATGCCACTATCACTATCTAAATTTTCTTTACACAACAGAAAATTAAAACTAAACAACACTGGACTGTTCAATTCCCGGCCAGAACACACAAGTCAGTTTTCAGCCTCGGCCCCCATCCTTCTAGACTTGATATTCTCTCTCAGGTACATATTCTAGAACAGCCTAGGTCTGAGTTACTGGAGGTCATACTAATTTCCAGACACTAATCCAGAGACTGGAATTGTATTTTGCTGCATGACTACAACTTCTCATGATGAGCAGTAAGACTGCCACAGTTTGATCCCTTCGTAAGGCACATTGGCAGAGGTCTTTTAGCTTTGCAGAATGCTTGTAGGACTAAATACAATAAGATGCATTAATCTGTTCTATTTTTGACAAGTGAAACTGGAAAATAATGTTTTAACTACCCTGCAGTTAAAAGTTTTGTAGGACAACTGTAGTGAAAATGTTACTTCAGGGCTTGGATCTGGCCTGCAGGCTACCAGGAGCAATCCCTGGCTTATGCAAAGAACCTATTTATTGTAGCAGTTAAATTTGCTATCATCATTACTTTATCTCATGGCATACATGCATAGAATTAGGCTTTGTAGGAGATGGACACTGTTTCAAAGAAAGGAGTTAAATCTTTTGAATTTACAAGCTGAACAGAACAAGTCTAATGCTCTGATAATGCCTGAATATTGACTTTGCCACTTTCAACATAAGATTGCATTCTGCAATTTAAGATAAACTTTGCAAGAAGTTGTCTATACATAACATAAAACATTTTACAAACTGTAAAATGGGTTCACGGCACAAAAGGTAACATGTAAATATGAGAATTTTTAACTCTATGCAGCCCAAAAGTAGTTACTGCAGGTACATTTTGGGTGAGCAGAAAAATGGTTGAAGACCCTTGCACCTCAATGCAAAGTGTTTAAACTACTGTAACTCAGGCATTCTTCATAGGATTCTTCTCAAATATGGAAAGAATATACCCTTTGCCAGGTAAATCCTTTCCATGCCAAGTTTGAAGCTGATAGGACAAGGCACCTTTCAGCTTTACAATGACAGAATGCTAAAAAAACCCAGCCACCTTAACTACATAGCTGATCTTAAAACTGTAAAGTGAGCCTAATTTGGTCTGCTCAGACACTCTGTGTGCCTACATACCAGAAATCCTCTCTTGTTCCTCTTTATCTTGCTGTGCAAGACGAGCTGCAACCTCCTCAGGTGGCCTCTCTTTTACAACTGTGGAATCTCCATGGCTGCGTTTTTCACCTAGGTATAAAGGTTTGTATTTTACTGAATCACTGAAAACAAAACTAAAATTAGAAATTCATGAGGCAACTATTTCACTGTTAAATACCAACACAGTGGTCAGTGTGCTGGAAGTGTATTTTGCCAGACGACCCAACCTCTTGGCTGGCAATGCTCCATAATTAAACCAATCCATCTAGCAATAGCATCTTCACAGTTATGAAGCAATGTGCTCAGTCATAACCAGGAATTACATTCAAAAATCAGTGAAAACTTAACACTGTAAACACCAGCTTCTCACATTTCTGTTTGCCTTCTGTCAAGTGTAATAAGAGGAGCCAAAGTCTTCCTCTTCAGCTTAGAATTGGGGAAGGAAAGAGATCATCTCAGAGCTCTGAAGGGCTCAGTGCAATGACAGAGAAAATCCTTGCTGCTTCAAAGTACAGAGGTAGGTTGAGGCTGCTCATTTGGTGGTGGGTTTTCCTCTGGCTCCGAAAGGAAAGACTGGGCCTGGCTGTGATAACGGGTAGCCAAGATTATCATCATCATTAATTAAATTTATATCCCTCCCTTTCTCCCAGGAGCCCAGGGTGGCAAACAAAAACACTAAAAACATCTTTTATAAAATCTAAAAACAATTCCAATACAGATGCAAACTGGGGTAAGGCTCAGAACATCTTGACCAGTCAGTGCCAAAATGAGCTCCTGATCCCAACTCCAAAATGTGGCCTGGGAGGGCAGGGCCCTGACTGACCCCAACTACAAAAGCCGCCCTGGGCTCCTGCTGGGAGGAAGGGAGGGATATAAATCAAATAATAAATAAATAAATAAATAAAAATACTTATGGGCCCTGCAAGACCTGCAGCTTACAATGTCTAGAGACCACTGCAATGGAACATTTAGGAATTCTTGCTGGGGGTCAACATTTAATTTAGAGATGCATTTTTTTGCTGTCGGGATTATGGCTTTCTGTTTTTATTGTTAGACCTTATTACGTAGTATGTGGGGATTGCTTAATTTTATTGTATATTAACTGCTGGGGTGAATTAGGTACACTTTTTGATCTTCTAAGGCACTTTGAGCATGGTTTAACTATGGAAAGACGGCTTACAAATAAATGATGATGACAACAGCATAGCATGAGGACATGAGCTGTGTCTGCAACTGTATATAAAGTTACTTACTTGGGAGTAAGCTCTACTGAACAAAAAAGGGCTTGCTTCCAAGGAAATGTAGGAAGATTGTTTTGAAGGGGAGGGACAAGGTCCCTATGACCACAGATTCTGGCTTGGCTACCAAGGCCAGCCAAAATCTGCAAACCCCTGGTGAATACCATCACCACTTGCAAATATCTTCTCTCTTCCTTCCTGCATCTCAGGACTACCATTCAACCACTTCTGATTTAGATCAAGTGTGAATTTTTTAGAGGTCTATAATATTCTTTTTCTCAGCTAGTATCAAAAGAACTGAAAGGGCAGAGATACATTTAGGAAAAGACATGTATACCCCATATATGGAAAGTAAAGTACACAAAAGAAAGAATCTGAGTACTGAATCAATGCATGTGGGATTTTCAGCCTTTTGCTATACCTTTATTTTTGACTCATTAAAATTATTGATATTAACTCGCGGAGTAACCAAGATAAATACGAGACCACCATCACGCGGAATTTACAATCTCAATATCATCAGATGGGGACAGAGAAAAAGGTTACAGGAACAATAAGCAGATATGCCATTATATGTACTTAGTTTTAGTTTTAGCAGGGGATGAGGATTAAGAGGCTAAGCTAAAGAACAGGAAGAAGAAAAGTATGTCAAGGACAGAATCAGAAGGGAACCCAAAAAACTTTTCTGAGAAGTTAATACCTATTCTTACCTATTCAAGTCCCCTACACTGCCAAGTTATAAATACCATCTAAAAGTATTTTCCTGAGTGGTACATTCCTATGTATTTATTTCCACAATGTATATACTGTTTAATTATAATAGTCTCTAAGCAGTGTAAAATAAATTTACATATTCTCCTATGTCCCTCTATAGTTTCTAAATTAAAGGACTGAAGTTGTCAACATGAGAGACCATGATGAAAAAAATGCCTTCCAAAAATGGCCATGATGATGGAGGTATAGAATTTGGAGATGGATGGATGGTTCATAAGAAAATTAGTTCCAAAAATAAGCTCTCATTACTTTGTGCAGTAAGCTAGCAATCACTGTTAGTCTCCTCCTCCCTATTACATTGAATTGAAATGTGGAAAGCAATGAACAAAGTCACCTTTTTGGTGTTTGTGGTAACCATCAAAATACTGTCTGTAACAGGTGCCATGGATAACTGCAAATCATTTCAGAAGAATTAGGAAGATAAGAAGGTGGAATTTCCCAAGAGTTCCAAAGAATCAGAGGGACAAGAAAAAAGATCAGCCTAAATCTATGTATGCTCCAGTCATACAGAATATAAATATTACCATCTATTCATAGTAGAAAACATCTCAGGAAAGCACGTGATTATATTTGCAAAGCATTATAGGAGTCTAAGGATTATAGGCAAGTTGTAGGATAAAATACTAAATGAAATCTTTGCCAAAACCTAGATGAATAATCCTCCCAAAAGGCAGCAGGATTCAACTCTGGGTTTGCACAGCTCTTTTTGCGTCAGAATCTCAGAAGTCAAGAAACAGGGAGTTTTCAGAGAAATGAGACAATACCTAAGTCAGGAGGCTTGTGTTTTCCTTCAAGAGGTGCATGACTTTTGCTTTGTTCCGCCTCCTGCATCCCTGGAGCTGGAACTGACAAAGCTTCACCTGTTGCTGAGATTATCTGAGCTACTTCTGAACATGCTGTTAATATATGGGAACAGAAATTACACCACCACAATTTCATAAATTGAAGTACAATCTAATCAGTGTAACTTTTGGAGAAAGAAAAGGGAAAACTTGGAAGATTGTAAGCCTCCTTTTTGGCCCCCATTTTCCTTTCTTGTGGGGTTTTTTAAAACGTTATTTAGAACCACAATTATTTACACATATTAAACAGTATCATCAACAAAGATAACTCCAGAACAAAGAAAAGGCCCAACAATTACAATGTCATGACAATCAAAGGAGTGTAATATTCTTTCATATTACAGGTCTAATATAGAAGACAATCACCTTTATCATAATCATCAGACAGAGGGATTTAAGGCATAATAAGCAATGTGAACTGATAATAATTTCCAGGACACTTCAACCATTATTTTTCCAAATTGTGTCATGTTGGGCTGGATGCATCCTTGTAATATCAGTCCTGTTAGCGTGAAAAAAAAAGAGCAACTCTATTCTGCAAAAAAAGCATCCCATTTTACTTGCACCTTGAATATGTGGATTTGATGCATTAAACTTCTCTACAATTGCAATTTTCCAAATTTCACTCTACCCGAGAACTACATGAGACCTATTGCTTCTCCACAGATGTGTTCTCACAAGTCTAACAGTGACAGAGATTAATCTAATCAAGTTCTTAAATACTATGCCCACATCCCCTCAAATCAAACAGTGAAAATAGCATTGTTGTTGTTTTAACAGCTGTTTGTCCAGGGATGTTGATCTCCTTGAGTATCTCATCCTAAAATCTTACTGCCTTCAGGCACTCCCACCACAGGTGAATCAACTGAATCATACTGACCAGAACCTCTCCAACAGTCTGGTGATGTTGTACCTAGCATGCGTCAATCTCACTGGGTATAATACCATCTGTGGATTATATTAAATGTATGAGCACCCAATGTCCAAATTAACTGTTTTATCTCCCTCTCAATTTGCAAACGTGGGTTGTGTTGATACAGAAGTCCCTAAGCCAGTGGTCACCCCCCTTCCCTATATTGTGTTTCTTTACCCATACTGCAGAAAGATGGCTAATTTAAGAGAGGTATCAGGAGGAACCCACATAGGACTAATTTAGATCGCCACACTTTCCATACCATAAATGTGCAATGTGTGAACACATTGCAGAATTTTGTATGTGAGTTGTTGGAAGAAAAAGTTGCATCCACAAGGGGACTTCCTTTAATCCTGAAATTTCCATCAGCACCCAAGGCTTATCTTTATTATGCAGTATCAGATAAATTAATTGGCCCAACTGAAAAGCTTTCCATAATGGTTTCAAGATCTAAGAACATAAAATATTCATAGTTCACTCCCTATTTTTAGGAGGTTCATAGCTATTATTTCTTCTTACCTTCTTTTTCTTCACTAGCAGCTGAGGGTACCTCTGTTTTACTCTTTGTAGATTTGGCAGCAGGCTGCTTGGATTCTTTCATTACCTCTGTTACAGAGGAGATTTTCAATGGACCCGACTGTATCTATGGGAGGGGAAAAAAAAATATCCCTGTGAAGAATCCCTGTATCGAGAATACTCATCAGACATGCATGCTGTTGAAACACACATAAAAACTCCTACACGGGAGAGATTCATATTAATCGATATATTTGAAATAATGGGCAATAATTTGAAAATAATAATTCTAAATGGAAACACTGTTTATAAAAAGTTGTCATCTAGTAGATCAGGAATAAATCACTTTCCAGATGTAGCTGAACTACAACTCCCATCAAATCCAGCAGCATGATGGCAGTGAACATTCAGCAACATCTCTGGAGGGCCACAGGTTAGCTAACCCTGTACTAGGTGAAAAAAGCAGTTTGGGCCAGTGTAAGAGATGTGGTAGAAGAAAAAACATATCCAAGTGACAATATATCCCAAGGGCAGATTATATCTTCCATTCTCCACCATGTCACACTGGAATGTAGCCTGCACACGTGATGTGAACCATGCTTTACAAAAAGACTTTAAAAACCTTTTGTCTTCCCTAATGTTCAGTATTTTAATGTTATTACCGTATATGCTTACTGATCCAGCAACCATTACAAATATTAATGGTATTAATCGATATATATTGTCTTTGATATCTTACTTGGTAATTGGCCAAGTTATTATTTAAAAACATTTTGTATCACTTAACATAAAAACAACAAGTGTATAAACAATAGTCAATAAAACTTACTAAAAACAGGTAAAAGCAGAACAAAACTATACATCACAGATAAAACTGAGTAGTATACAGAGAATTAAAAAGTAAGAATCAAGAGTCCAGGAAACGTGAATAAGTATTAGTTTTAATGAGGTTTTTAAAGGCTATAACTGTTCTTAATCACCACTAAAAGGTAATTACTAGGTTTTTGGGTGGCACTTTTAGCCACTTCATATGCAGTTCTTTCTCTTGCAGATGCTTTGCTTCCCCAATGAGATCAGTGAGAAGCTCCCAACCTATAGGAGCACGTTTTAGGTTTGCTTCCCAGTCCTCTTAATGGAATCTGTCTTCCTATAGTACACAGCCTTGGCAGCAAACAGCTTTAAAAAAAATCACTTCTGGCTACTAGCTCCAAATTTCAGATTATAGTTATATATGTACTGTACTTTGAAAGTCAGCTGGGAGACATTCCTGGAAAAGATTACATCTAGCTGTGATGACATAATTAAAATGTCCACTACTAGTAGGCTGTGCAGAAACACACACACCCCGATCTGATTTGTGGCTCCAATGTGTAACTACAGATCAAGCCCAATCTGGTCTGGATAGATCTGGACCCAATCTGACCCGATTCAGATCCAGATCACAATCTGGATATTACAACTCTCTAGAAACCCCATTGACTTAAATAGCAAAACAGAAACAGCCATAAGTTTCTTGTTTTATGACCTAGAGACATGATATTTAGAGTCATGGTATATAGGGAGACTTGTCAAGTTGCAGATGGATAGCTCCATGGTTTTTCATACTAGCCACCTTTAAATTTTAGACATTAAACTTGGTGACATGATAGTTTATTCGACCATATGGTCAGAAACAGAGTAAAACAGCTAACAGTTGTACATTATCAAGAATTCCGTACAATCCGAAATGGGACTTTAAAATACAATTCATTAAAAAAAAAACCACACAGTGTAGAATACATTATGTTTCATAATAATATTCATTCCAATAGAGTCCTATTCTCAGCCAGAAGAACCCTTTAAAATATTGGATCTAAGTTTTTGAGCAGCAACACTAAATTTTGCAACCTGAGTTGTTATCTTGGGAGATGTGTCATCCAAAAGAAATTCCAACCAAAAGTGTTCAGATTTGTGTTGAAAAGTGGACAAAAGAGGAGCAATCAATTGGTGTCTTAAAGAATTGTAAAAAGGACAATAAAAAAGTACATGTATATTATTTTCAACTACTTCCTCTCCACAAGGGCAGACTCGATTTTTATATGGAGTTTTGGCAAACCTACCCTCCATAAGAGCCGAAGGTAGAACATCCAGCCTGATCCGGGAAAAGGCTTTACGATATTCCGGGATTTCCAAGTTTAGTAGATATGGCATTGGGGTGCAAAATTTAGGGTTATGGCTTTGATTTTTAATTAGTAGTAGATGCTGTTGGTAGTCAACGTCTTTTAAACGTTGGCGTATATTGGTTATAGCTGTTTGGAACCCCATGGCAAGAATAAGTTGAGGTGAAAAGCCTATCGTTTTAAGTTTATCTACTACAAGATCCGCCCATGGGGATTTGAAATTATCACTTAGAATATCTGGGGCAAAGCCAATAGGATTAAAAATAAGTTTTAGCCAAGCGCTAATTCTTGAAAACCATATTTTGGTTTCAATTAGTTGGACTCCAGCTTCCAATCTAAGGATGATATTTGACACGCATGTTGGGATTGCCAATATGGATCTCAGAAAGGTGGTCTGAACCGTTTCGAACTCTTTAAAATTAAGATTCTTATTTACCTGGGAGCCAAAGGTTAGTTGTGCTATTATTTTAGCATTAAAGATTTTAATGGCCGGTAAAAAGGATTGTCCACCAACAGAGAAGTAGAAGGCCAACAGTGCTTTCATCGTTCTCTTGGCATTAAGAATCATGAGTTTGTTATGAATATGGCAAGTGCCTGACGCTTGTATAACATACCCCAAATATTTGAAGGAATTGACTTGTTCAATTTTGTTTCCTTGTATCCGCCAATGGTGGTTAGTTTTTTTCCTAGTGAATGCTATAATTTTGGTTTTTTGGTAATTTATCGTCAATGATTCCATGTGGCAATAAGTTGCTAATTTAGCAAGGAGTCGCTTCAAATCAATTGGAGTTCTAGCTAGTAAGGCAATGTCATCAGCATATAGAAGGATGTTTCTCGATTTCTTGGCTAGTATAGGAGGGTGTGTAGCTGCTGGTGTTAAATTATGTACAATATCATTGATATATATGTTAAATAGTACTGGGGCTAGCACACATCCCTGTTTGACTCCTTTGAATGTTGGAATAGGGTTCGTTAAGTGACCACTAGTGTTACATCTTATTTGCATGGAAGTATTGTTATAGAGACCCTGTATTAAAGCAATAAGATGGCTATCCATGCCAAGCTGGTTTAATTTTGACCAGAGACGGGGGCGGGATATTGAATCAAATGCAGCCTTGAGATCTATAAATGCTGCATAAAGAACCCCTCCTTTTCTGGCTGCATATTTGTCAATTAGGTGTTGAAGCACTAGTATGTGATCAAAAGTTGATCTTTTTGGGCGAAAACCAGCTTGTTCATTTGCTAGTATGTCATTCTGTTCGATCCAATCGATCAATTTTATATGCAGATGGGCTGCATAGAGTTTGCTAATTGTATTTAGTAAACTGGTCGGTCTATAGTTGGTTGGATCGTCTACCGGGCCTTTTTTATGAATATGGACAATTGTAGCCAGTCCCCAATGTTCTGGGATTATTAATGTAGAATCAATATACGTAAATAGTGAGGCCAGAACGGGAGCCCACCAATTTGCGTTGGTTTTAAAAACCTCAGGGGGGATATTATCTGGCCCAGGAGCTTTATTAGGTCTCAATTTGGAAATTAAATACACGATTTCTTGTTTAGTGACTGGGGGCCACTTCTGTAAAGACTCATTTACTGGTTGCGGTGTTGAATTTAGATCAATTTGGTCGAAATATAAATTATAAAAGTATGATTCCCAGATAGGAGCAGGTACATTTGCAGAGTTGCGATATTGGGATTTTGGCCAGTGAGATGTAACTAGTCGCCAGAAGATGTTAGTATTTTTTTGCTTAGCAGCTTCCAATAGTTTTTGCCAAGCGCTATTCCTATCTTGTTGTTTTTTATTCTTAATTAATAATTTGTATTTTTTCTTTATTTCACAGTATGCATGTAAGTCTTCAAGAGACCCTGTGGCCTTAGCTTTTTGGTAAGTATCCCTCATTTGACGGTTAACTATTACGCATTCACTGTCGAACCATGTCTTAGATTTTGGGCGGTAAGTAGTGAAGTGGGGGCGTGATGTATTTGTAATAATCATTTGCAAATTTGTCGTAAGTTGTTGAAAAGCGCAAAGTGTATCAGTCGTAAGGGTGGATTCTAGTATTTCCTCTTTGATTTTATTAATAGTCGGAGAAATTAGTAACTTAGATACCTCAGCGCTCAATTTAGGCAACCATTTGACCCTAGTTGAGCGCATTTCTACTTCGTTATTGGCGAATGTTCTATGGGAGAGATGCAAATCATTTGTATTAAGTTTAAATTCAGTTATGGTTGGCAAGTGGTCACTTTCCCATCGATTTTCAATGTGGAATTTATTTACCAGAAAGTAAAAGTCTATTGAAACAAAAACAAAATCGATTTGAGATGAGCCATTAAATGAGTGATAGGTGTAGTCCCCTGTAATATCTCCCAAGGCTTGCCCATTTAGTAATATTAGGTTTGCCTCTATACACATTTTCATTAATAGCAATCCTGCATAGTTTATGACGTTGTCCTTTGAGGAACGAGGGGGTATGTTGGATGTTCTCTGTTGAGAGTAGAGGTAATTGATGGTACTTATGAAATAAGGCCGAATCTGAAGTGCCAATTCGGGCATTAAAATCTCCGTGCAAAATCAATTTTTTTTCTGGATTATCAATCATTAACTTAGAGATAAAGGCTTCAAATAAAGATATTCTTTTGATATTCATGCTGTTGCTACGTGCTGGAGGTAAATATACACTGACGAGTATCAATGAAAATTCAGTAAATTTTAAAATAAGGGCAATAGCTAGATCTTGTAAAGTCCCAGCAACTGTAGTTTTAGCTTTTAAGGAAGTTGAAATAAAGGTGCAGACTCCTCCTTTGGGTCTGCCACCTCTTTCGCTAGGGGTTGCTTGGAGGTAATAAGATGTAAAACCATCAAGGATTGGTTCACTCAGAATCCAAGTTTCTTGTAGGGATATTATGTTATGGGAGGATAGGTAATCTATCGTGTCCTGGTTAGTAGAGATATTATTCCATCCAGCAATATTCCATGAGAGTAAATTAAGTTCGCTTGACTTAGGTTTCAGTCAGTTAGATGAAGGATGAATGATTTGGGACTGGTATATTGTCTTATCTCTACACACATTTCCATTGATTTTAGAGGGTTGTAATCGGGTAGTTGCAGTTTCTTTTAGCAGTCGTGAAGTAAGTTTTGAAGAATTTGTTGTCAGAGGGAAGCTTAAGGAATTACTGTGTGTTGAATGTTTTTCAGGAGAATTGTGTGTTAAGACTAAGATGTCCGATACATTTGAAAAGGTTAAGGACTCTTGTGTTTCAGGCAGTATGATTGGCTTCTTTATATTCTCCAGAGATTGTATTAGATCTTTCAGTCTATTGATGGTCTCAAGTTGGTCACTGGAGTTGAGGTCAGGATAGAGATCAAGAAGTAATTGTTCTTCTGGAAATTTTGATGTTGAATATTGGTTTCCTTGATCCGTAGGGGGATTATGGTTTCTCTCTTTTTGTTGAAGGTTCATCATTGATTGTGAGTGCCTAGATGAATTCGGATGAAACGGTGAAATTTTAAGAAGACTTTGCAGTGAGGCATGATTTTCGAAATATCTTGTAATCCATAAGTGGCTGCGTACAAGTATCGCTTTATGGGTGTAGAGGAGATATGCATCCCTCGCATCCCAAAAGGTAATAACAGCTCTGGTCGTAGTGTAGTTATGGAAAAGGTATTGTACTGATGAGATTGAGTTTATATTAGTGCGGCCAGGAATTATTTCCTCTAAAAGTTCCCATATATGGTATTTACGTTCCTTTTGTGATAGCCATCTTTTAGCTTTAGGGAAATTCAGAAGTACTAGTTTTCTTGGATTTAGAGTCAATTCCCAATGGCATTCCTGCATTTGGTTTGTTGTCGTTAAGTTATTGTTTTTATGTTGAAGTTGCATCTGATGGAATTCCTTATGGAGTTCGGTATAGGTCAGCTTTGGTGACTTCTGAGTTGTAGTCTCTTGAAATGAATTTTGGATTGGTGAGGCAATGTTTGATCCTTGAAGGAGTTCAGGCTCTCTCGAGTTCGAAGGAGGCTCCTTTCTGGTAGTTCTTTTTCTTTTTTTCCCTTGTTTTTCTTTTTTGAAGCTCGTCGTGGCGGGTCTAAATGTTTATATAATTTCCTAAAGTTCATATGGGACTTCCTAATTGTTTTGGAATCTTTTATGTTCTTGCTTTTTTTCCTTTGTTGGACTGTTTGTGTGTTCTTATTTTCCTTATTCTTGTTCTGTGCAGGCAATTTCCAGTCCTTTGTCCTAGTTTGAGAAGCTTGCGATCTGTGTGTAAGGACTATTTTTGGAGGACTGGTTTGTAAGTCTATTTTTCTGGTAAGCTCTATTAATGTTGCTAGTAGAGGGCTTAATTCCATTACATATGTTGCAATTTGAGAGAAGTACTGCGTGGCTGTTGAGATCCATTTTTCCATTGATGCATTAGTCTCACACTTGTCATGCATTGTGTGTGATTTAGCATCTACGCAAGGTTTGCATGCTTCAATAGTATCAAGTTCTCTTTGCTCATTATACAAGGTATCAATAAAATTTGTAAAATCCCGTAAAATATATTCAGAATGTGAGTTCGAATTCCTTTTTGGTGAGGATAGCACTGTTGGTATTAAGGTTTCTGTGCTTCTAATAGACTGTAGTTCAGGTATTGACTCACTATAAGATGATTTGAGTAAGGGCATAGAGCTAGCTGTGGACAGATTAATTGGAGAATCTTTCAAATGAGAATCAAGGAAAGAAGTAGAAGGCTCATGTTGTTCAGCCCATTTTAATTCTTCAGCTAAGTTGAGACAGGATGGGTCCTCTCATCTCAAGGTCAACATTTCTGTATTGCTTAAAGAAATATCCAAGTCATTCTTATCTGTCCTCAATATAGGAGCAAGATGTGGGTCTGATGTTAGTGTTTCATTACTTCTCTCTCTTTCCTTTTTGCTGTTCTTCGTTTTATAATACTGGGTCATTTCCATCTGTTTGTGTGTGTGAGAAGATTTTCGAGTATTAGTTGGTAGAGCTTCCCGTGTGGGGGAAATACCCAGTGCTTTACAAGCATTCCTAGTGAGAACCATCACAGTTTGTTTTAAGTTGATGGGTAGTTTTGTTCGTCTTAATCATTTGTGGTGGGTGAAATAAAGTAGCGTAATCTCTTGAGATAGGCTTTGTGTCCTTAATTATTTACTTACAGTTGGTAGCTAGGTCAGGCTCCAAGTTCAGCGTCTTTTAGCTTCTCAGCTTAATTGCAAAATATATCCTGGAACAGGGAGTGAACCGGTGAATAAGAACAGTCGTCACAAGTAGATGATAATACTGTGTAGTCCTTGAAGTAATTAGAGAGTTTGAAGATTGAATAAGGTGTTTTAGTCAGCTTGTCTAGACAGAAGTAAAAAATTGACGTACTCCTATATCGCCATCTTTTTTCCTCCCATGAACACAAGAGCACTCTCTCTAGGAGCAGATGTGTAAGGCGCTTCTGTGTCATGTGATTACACAAGTATGTCTTTACCCTCCTCAGAGCACTGAAAGAGGCCCTGTTTACATGGGGCCTGTATTGGCCTGTGGGCAAGTTCAGCAGCTATATTAGCAGAATAGCTGCCTGTAGGCAAAGGGAGGCTTGTATTTCCCCCAAACTTGGTGACATGGTAGCCCCTACCTATTAAAAGGGGATTAACCCAGCCAAATTTCAGGAAAGTAGCTCCAAGGGTTGTCACGCTAGCCACCTTTTTCCAAGGCATATATATATATTTTAAAAGACACTGTCATCAGGCAGCAACTTTCATTTCAAGGGCAAAAAAGTAAGACACAACATTAGGATAAGCTAAATGCTAAAAAGCACAGGACACTATCAGAGGCCAGCAAAACATCTGCAACCAACACCGCATCAAGGGAATCCTCAAAAGCCTTCTGGCCTGCAAAAGAAAGAGCTGTTAAGGTTGAGCAGACATTCATACCCCAAATGCAAAAGAACATGCTCATTTGGCTCCTATGTTGGACAAATTAATCATGCCTTAACAGAGACTGTTGTCATGCTGAAGAAAGAAAGAAAGAAAGAAAGAAAGAAAGAAAGAAAGAAAGAAAGAAAGAAAGAAAGAAAGAAAGAAAGAAAGAAAGAAAGAAAGAAAGAAAGAAAGAAAAAGCATCTGTGCCATGACAGACTGAAGGTGCACTGTCACTTCTCTCTCAATGCAAAAAATGGAAGAGGAGTACTTGCACACACTATAGGGCAGAGAAACACCCAAGGAAGGTCCCCAGGCTGCAGTCTCTCTGTTTCTCCCCAACCATCCTAGTATAGTGGGAGCAAAGCACTGGAAGAGAGAAAGAGCCATAGTTGCAATCTCTGTGTTCTTTCTTTTGAAGGCAACCCTGAAGAGATTCCCCCAAACCCTGCCTTTTAAGACAGGAAGACAGATGGTAGATTGGTGGAATGTTTTTACCTTACCTGACATCTTAGCCTGCTCCCCTCTAGTTACCATTCCATTTTGCCTTTAGTTTTTGTTTTTTTCATTTCTCCTTGCCACCAACTCTTTATATATATACACACACACACCTTCCTCCAGTAGTATTCCCTATAAAGGGACCTGATTTGATTCAGGCATTCTTCCAAAGGCTCTTTTCATACTAGGACTCAGCTCTATATGAAATGGCTGTGGGAAGACTGGCTGCAAAAAATATCTCAAACGCCTTTCCCTCATCACTAGGTAATAGCAAGCAGCTGCCATTCATTAGAGAAAGAGTTCCAAAGTCAGATAGTATAACTTCCAAGTAGGGTTGAGCCCTGGCACTGCTCAACTAAGGACATCTTGGAAGGTAAGAGTAAGGAAAAGCAGAATACGCATATGAGAACATAAACACTGACATATTCAAATCTCCATCTATTCCCCATCCCACTCCAAAAATCTGTCTGGCTGCTAAATTTTGCTGGCTGCTGATATAACTATCATAATATTGGTAAGGAGAAGGCTACAGGCTGAGTCTCTTCTTCACAATTTTGCCAGCATTACAGTGGTATGAAATGTAATACTGCATTCCCTGGGGTCCCCTTTATTTGGAATTGGGATGTATATTGAACGCTTCCAGTCTGTGGGCCCTTGTTTTCTTTTCCATATTTGTTGCAAATTTTTGTCAAAATTTAAACAGATTCAGTCTCAGCAGCTTGTAGCAACATAGTATACTACATAGTTGTTATTACTGCTTTTGAAATAAGCACAGTTCCTGTATTTCACTAGGTAGCTATTAATATTATTCTACATCACTCATATACATGGAAATTCATACTGAACTGGAGGAGTACTGAAATGGTATTTCCCTGCTGTCTCTGGCCATGAACTGTCAGAAAGGCAGGGACACCCAACTACACAATCACACTATACTCCACTGATATTAAACTGCTCTGAAAACAGAAGGAAACCTCAGATCAGATTGAGAAAGCTCGACTTTTTTTAAAAAAAGACATCTGTCCAGTTCTTCAAAAGTACAATGCTTCCAGAAATGAATTTAAGCACAAAATGTCAATTTCTAACCTAAAAAGGTTGTTGGTTATTCCAAATGCATTTCAATATAAGAGTATTTTCCCTTGAGAGGGAAAACACCGTATTTATTCTTCACAATAATAAGATTGTTTAAAAAATTCTTCATAGCTGCACCTAATTTGACTATTATCTGCTGAAAGATAATTCACTGTGAATAAAAAACAATAATGCAATCAGCCTATTCCTTTCCATATTGGACATTATTACAGCAGTTTTTGGTTCCTTGTTGCTTTGTATGGAAAATAATTTCCCCAAAGTAGTGGGACAAAAATGTGGGTGCCCAACAGTTTCTCTCTCTCTCTCACACACACACACACACACACACACTCACGCTCACTCTCTCACTCTCTCTCATACAGACAGATAGAATATGTATGTATGCACATTCATTCTGCAGTTCCCCTCGCCGCATGTTGCTGGAGTTTTTTGGGAGGAGGAATGTTTGAATACTTTCTTATTTAAAAAGAAAAGCCTTGCCCACAGAATATTAACATGCGAGAAGACTAGGACAGAACCCTTTTAACTAGCCTGTTCGTTAATTGTGATACTATTTATTTATTTATTAAATTTATATCCCACACTTCCTCCCAGAAGCAGCCCAGGGCGGCAAACAAAAACACTAAAACCCACTCTAAAACATCTGAAAAACAAAAGACTTTAAAACATATTAAAACAAAACATCTAATAAATAAAGCATCTTTAAAAACATATTAAAACAAAACATCTTTTAAAACATCTTTTCTAAAAAAAAAAGCTTTAAAAACATCTAAGAAAGTAATTCCAACACAACAGTTGGACAGGGAAACCTTCACATTATGAAAATTGAATTCACATCTGAGTTATTCCACTAAACTGACAGAACATAGCATTATTAATCCATAAAATGTCTTCAGCTGTGTTTCTACTAGCACTTTACTACTTGTTTATTGCTGAAACTCCTGCTCAAAATGCTATAAATGTTACACTTTGCCAGTGGTAATTAGTCCTCCACACTCACTCAGTGCAAATGACAACAGGACCACCACATCTGTTCACCATGAGATGTGCCAGAGAAATTAGGACTCGTTAGCTTTGCAATGCTCAGAGCCTAAGATGGATCCTATACCTTTAATAGCTCTACAGAAAACAAAATTTCACAAAGGGTACTCTTTGTCACCATGACACTGCAATAAGAAAAAAAGTCACAGTGAAATTCTGTCTTCTGTGCAACTGTTAAACAAGTGCTCTTTCAGGTCTGGGATCCAACAATTCTAGGACTAATTCATCTCAATGAAAACAGTGCTATAGAAGCCATTTACCAAGATATTTTGTCAGAAGAAAAAGAATCAGGAATAAAAGTGTGCAAATGCAGTTTTAAACATCAGGTATTCCAAGAAAGATGGTAGCATAGCTTCATAATCCATGAAATCACAACCATTTTAGTGCAACCATGAAAACCTTACAATGAGAACTCAGACTCCAGCAGTAGAGGAAAGTAAACAGACTATCCAGATTCCTAATCAGTTAGGATTCTTAGTGACATGGCAATTAAGTATACAAAATCTAAAGCATAATTTAGAATTGGAGAAAGAAAGCATGTGTTATTAAAGCAAAGGGAGAAACTTACTGGCTTCTTTGGTGTTGGGATACTATAAGGAGAACCCAGTATCATTTCAAAGAGATTGCTGGAATAAGGGATAGTCTTCTCTACATTTTCTCGGAAGCGTGGATCATAGTTAGCATATAAAATAGTTCCACCCACTCCACCACCAACAAACAGAACACTGGCTCCAATGATTTTGCCTGCAGAAACACTGTTTAAAGAGAAAGTAAATGCTGAGAAACTTTTTTTAAAAAAGAAATGTCAAAACCATAATGGCAGCAAACATGTTTCAGAGAAGAAAATTTAGTACAACAGAAAGTCTCATCCTGCCCACACATGTATCACATAGAAAGTACCATCAACACCACATGGTCTTCAAATCAAGTTTGCATGGATGTGGGTGAGAGAAAATTCAAGCTCTTGAACATAAGCCATGACCATAAATCTAAGATAGGTCTTTGAAACCTACTACTTCAAATTTTAAAAAAAAATGCACTCAAAGGAATATTGGCATAAGATGATGAGTATAAATTATCCCGGTATGGAGACAATGCTATCTTCATATTACAAGTTCCTGTAGTGTAATTAAAGAGGTTGGATAAGATTTTGAAGAAATATATCTCAACTTACACTTAAAGTAAGTCTGCATTGTTAAAACACTGACATCCTTCTACAACAGAAAAGTCACAGAGTAAGTGAGGCAGCATCGAAGCCAGGGATGATGGGAGCTGTAATTCAGCAACATCTTGAGGACCAAAGATTTCCCACACCTGATCTAGAGCTACAACTCTCTAATAAAGCTGATTAAAAATAATTAAGAAGATTCAAGCAGGATATGCAGTAAGATGCACAAGATACTTGGATGGGCAGGATAACTATAATTAAGACAAAGGTTTTATCACAGTTTCTATTCTTATTTTCAACATTGCAAATTACAATTCTCCACAAATTAAGCTGAAGATACCATTTTCAACAAGTTTACATTAAGCTTTAAATGAGTTTCTTTTACTAAAAGGATGGATGTCCGTACCAGATAGTTAAAAACTATGATACTGCATGTTGAACCTTGTATGGCTAAGAAGCTGGGCTGGGCTTTAGAGCAGAAAAGAGGTGAGGCTAAGAATGCTGAGATAATAAAAATTAAATCAGTTTTGAATATAGACAGGTATTAGCACGGGTAATTCCTCCTTTAGCACCTTTATTACTCAGATTGCACACTTGCAAGAAGCACAAATGATTGCACAGTGTGACAGAATTACTTGATAACTACATTTATGGACTATTTTGTTGAAAGGCAATTTTTAAAAATTATTGAAACATATATACCACTTTTCCATTCCAAACTGAAAACATCCAAAGTGGCTAACACTGAAATTTAAGCAATCAAATTCAAAACAAAACAATGGCAGAATGGCCTCCCCCGTTGATCTAAGTAGACAGGCAGGATCATATGGAAAAAAGTGTATTTTGGTTTGACGTGTAATTTGGTTTGCAGTTTATTTCTTGTACATTTATATTTACACATTAAAGCATAATCAAAAATATTTTGTTACGCACTGATATATCTAGCAAAAATAATACCCCACTGAGAAGGTTTTTGAAAATGATTATGGTTCTACATACCCAGATTGTCCAGATGTAGCATATCCGCGACCCAAACGTAATGGACGGAGTGAAGTTTTGCCACACAGACAATTCTAACAAAAAATGTAGAACATTATGCATAGCAATAGCTGTTTAAACTCACTTCATGTAGCTCACAGGCCTATTCTATTGCTACACCTTTGCTTTCTGTTAGAGCAAACAAATAAATTTTATTGTCCCTTCTGTCCACACATACCCATATAGAACATCTGCAATCTGCTGGCAGTAAGAAAGAACATGAATCAACGTTCTTGTTATTTAGAAAAGCTTTTCTGCCTGGTCATCTGGAAAATATTTTTATTTTATTTATTTATTCAAATATTTGTATACCACAATTTCATTAAAAAATCAAATATAAACCACACCAAAAAACAGGTTACCAACTAATCAGCAGTAGCAGTAGTAGTATTTTCCACAGGTAACTAAGCAAGTTATTTCTTACACAGCTGTGTTAATGAACTTAACACAAACTCAAGCACAGATTCCCACAAAAATGACTCCATAGCAAGAACACCAAATAACACTGTAATCTCAAATCCAGATGCACTAACTGAAAATTATACCAAGCAAATAACCTTTTATTCCTCATTTCAGGATCTTAAAATACTTGTATTTTTCTGGAAATTACCCATTTAAAAAAACAAGTTGGGTGTGAAGTGAACCTTATTTAGTATTGAAAAGAAGTCATCATCTAGAATCTCATTAGAAAATGTCTCATACAAAAAATCCAAACTGACTGGGTGGGAAATTGAGTCATAGCAGTTTACAGAAACTAAGCTGATGCTATTTATTACACACACGAATAAAGCTTGCAGGGTTGTAAATTTAAATTATGCATAGTATTTATCTTAAGAAAATTGTTGTAATTTATTTATTTATTTTCATTTCTAGACCGCCCATAGCTAATACCTCTCTGGGTGGTGTACAAAACGAAACTAAAATACAATATAGAATAAAATCAGTAACAAAGGAACACAGTAAACTAAAAACATTAAACATAAAGCATTAAACATTAAAATGCCTGGGAGTAAATTAACATTCAATTAACTCAAAGAGAAATCATCATGTGCTATGGTTTAACCTGGGCAAAATGGGTATGGAGGGCTATTTGACCAATATTGCCAAAGTATGTCAGAAAGAACAAGCACAATTTCTACACCCTATTCAGCAGGGCCAGGATACCAATGAGCTATCCAAGTATTGCAGCAGTGAAATAGATGCTCAGTATTGGAAATGCTCAGTATTGACAGCAGAAGTTGTTGCAAGCGATACCTCACTTACAGAGGCAGAAAACTTTTGCCTATGTGCTTTTCAAAAGATTGGAACTGGCACCTGTTAGGAGCACATTGATACATGGACAGCATGTTTGCAAAGGTGGTTCCTGGAACTCTTCCAACTCTAGAATTCCCACCATCTGCCCACAAGTATCTTCTCTCCTTTCCTCTTATGCTCTCCTCTCCTTTTAATTAATGAACATCTTTCATATATTTTTAGTGCTTTCACATCCAGGCCTTCCTGCTCTCTGGTTGCTGAGGTACCACCTGCTTCTTAATAATTGCCCAGTATTTTCCTATATACTTTTATCTATATTAATACAGCAATATACTTATTCTTCATGAATAGTGCTTGGCCAAATTTTAGCCCCCAAGAATTGTTTCCTGTCAATATAATTTCATTATAAAATAAATGTTCATGTTTCTTACTTCATTCTTATTTGTGTCTAATATACAGATGCTGACTCTTTTTAGCTCTAGTTAAATCTTTAACGAGATATAACTTTTGGGGTGTGTATCTATGAGATATGCTGTACAACTGCAATTTGAGTCAAGACTGCACCACTTGTAATCTTGTATAATTGTAATTTACACTGTAATTTGGTGAAATCCTCATACTCCTATTTAATTGAGTTGTGGACTAAGATGCCTGTGAATCAAATTGGAGCAGGCATTCACAACCACTATTATCGTTCATCCCTGATAAATGTAATGACTATTAATTAAGTATCTGTAACTCATCTTTCAACTAAAGGCCCTTGTTCAGATGCAACACTAAACTAAGGTTTAGCATTGCGTGAGTGAACCTTGGACTCATGTGCTCCCCTCTCCTCCTCTGGCATGGCCACAAGGAGACCAGAAGCTTTCACTTCCATTTTTAAGTAACCAAAGTTTATCATTATTTCCAAACTAGGACAAATTGTAATTAGTCTAATTATGATTAAGGAAACAATTATAACTCTTATTATGATTTAAGTGAGGCAGAAACAGGAAAGGTAATTCGAAATGCCCCAAAGCTCTCTGGAATAGAACCACCTTAGCCTGACCAATAAAGAAGGAACAAGGCAGCTCCACAGGTTTTGGTGCCACTACAGAGAAGGCTCTGTCCCATGTTACCACACATTGTACATTAAACTAGAGGTGGCTATCTCATGCCCTCTCAAAGGCTTTCCCCTCAAAATCTGTCATTTTTAAAATATTTCTTTAAAATAGTGTTTTACTGTATTGCCCACTCCCACGGGTCCCTGCTAAAATGCCAAAAAGTTATTTGTGGACCCCTAAGGCTTCTCCCAAATTTGCCATTTTTTCACATTTTACAATGTTCACACCCACTTTTGTACTTTAGCCTGCAGAGAACTGGTCATAAGTCAGTGTAGTCTTCAACCTGAAAAGGGTTAGCCATCCCTGCTTTAGACAGTGGAGACACACCAATAAATTCCTATGGGAGCAGGCACCCCTTAGGTATCCCAGATCTTTAGGGTTTTAACAATCATCCCTTTAATTTGGGCCCAGAAACCAAATAGGAGCTGATGATGTTGCTTCAAAATTAATATTATATGCTCCATACAGCCTAAATCAATTGATGCCACAAAGGTCATATATTGCAATTTCCAGACACTTTTCAAAAGCATTCCCACAGTGCATTATCTAATCTAGATTAGACTAAAAACTGTAATCCTAAACACCTTTACTAGGGAATGACTCCACTGAACACAATGGGGCTTACTTCGGAGCAAGAATGCATACATTTGTGCTAAAAGGCATTAATCATCATGGCTAGTCCATTTTCAGTGAAAGTTGCAGTTGGCGAATCACCCTGAGCCAATAAAATATGCTCCTGATCACCAGTACCACTTGCACATCCAGATGTACCCCAAGGTACTGTAGCACTCAAGAAGCATGCCCAAAGTCTTTCAATAAAGTTAACATTGAACACAGATCCTTGAATCAGAAATATTTTCAAGCAACAGTACTTCCATCTTAAATTCCATCTTTTTTGTTTGCATTGAGCCCATCGCCAGCTCCAAGTACTAGTTTAGGGCTTCCACTGCATTGCTAGGAACAGGTGTAAATGAGAATCAAGGCTTCTTCAGGCATTTGGGACCAACATGTCAGATTAAAGAGAAAAGGGGCCTACATAAGCCCCACCACCAATGTCCTCAACATGTGTCGACTCCAGACTTTCCTGTGTTATGAGGGAAGGACTGAAGGTAAATTCTTAGCACATAACATGCTTAGACACCTTTTTATAATGATTGGGAACCCCAATAAGGCAGTGTCTGATTACAAGCAGGACTGTAAAAATATTCAGTTGTGTGTGCTTAGAATCCCCCTTCAGACCTTCTGTCTCAAGACAGGAAGGTCTGAAGTGCAGCCAACACACGCAGGCATGAGGGGGCAGGGCTTATGTGTGTGCATCCTCCTCACTTTGATACAGTAGGGCCCTGCTTATACGGTGGGTTCTGTTCCGGACCCCCGCCGTAAAGCGGAAAACACCGTAAAGCGGAACCCCATTGACTTTAATGGGCCGCGTCACACGAAAATGATGCGAAAACATCACAAAAGGGGGGGGAAACCCTTTAAAATTGAAAATGAAAGGTGCCGCATCAGCAGAACGCCGTAATGCCGGGCCCTACTGTACTGTATTTATTTATTTCCTCATTCTTATATCCCACCCTTCCCATTTGAAGTACAAGGCAGCTAACAATATAAAACAGCCTAATAAACATAAGACCATAATAATAAATTGAACATTGACCTACACAAATTCAGGGGGACAACTGAATGGGACTACAGAATTGAGTGTCCCACTATACTAATGACACCACACTCTAAATATCTGGACAACCCACCCCGGATTAGGAGTTCCCAAAGTGTGGTCTACAGACCACAATTGGTCCATGAGCTTCGTTCAGGTGGTTCATGCTGGCAACTTTAGCATCCAACAGAGCACATTACAATTGCTAAACAATTTCTCGTGGTTTTCTTGGGATCAAGCTACTGCCACTCACGTAACAAAATTTGAGGTGGTATTCCAGCATACAGAAGCGTGCATGCACATACAACAGTTTGTGGGGGTGACATGTCTGATTAACAACATGGGAAAATAGTGTATTGTTTCTGTAAGTGACATATAACCCGAAGGCTACACAAGGTGTGCCTTCCCTGTTGTGGCACCTACCATGGGGAATGCTCTTCTCAGAAAAGTTATTAAGTGATCTGCACAGACCATCAGCAATTTTCAAGTGGTCCAGGGGGAAAGGGAGTTTGGGAACTACTACCCCAGATGTTATTATGTTTCATGTCTTCCATGTTAACATACACAAAATGAAATCCTGTGGCATCCAAATGTAAACACTGCCATCTATGTATTAACAACACCAAAGTCAGACAGATATAAGCTGCAGTTCTAAAACCTCCCTATCTACAAACTCTGCAAGAACTTACTGAAATGAGCATTCCCTTCACTTTGACTGAGCTGCTGCACTGTCATATAGAATATTCATATATATCCATTGCTCTTTAGCAGTCCTTCTTAATTCCTAATCTAAATAGGTTTGAGCAAACATATTTTCCTGACCTTTTCTGAAAAAAAAATAGTACTGTCACATTGTTTATAAAGTGTGGGCATGCCTCTGACTTTCCACAGGAAGACCAGATGCCCAAAAGCTTAATTTAAACCATATGTAAAATTCACAAGTGGAAAACTCTGGAAGTCTGCATTCCATGGCACACCCCAAACTCAGATTTTCCAGCACTTGAAAACATGACTTTGAAAATGCCAGATAGATTGGCATCCAGAATTTGAATATCCACCCTCACAGAGCAGAATTAGAAGAAAAGGATACTTAGGTTTTTATAGTTGTGTAAGCTGGATGGCTTCAAAATACTTCCAGTCATACACCAAAGCCATTGGGCATTTTGTGTGAAGACTCTTGTTCTGTATCCTAATCCCTGTTAAGTGAATTTCTCACTTTCTGGTCCCAAGTACCCCAAGGCAACTCTAGAAACCTAGCATAGAAAAATGCAAATGAATTTCAATGAGATAATCTAACTTTACAATCCAATCCATTCTATGTACTTTATATTGTAATCTTTCTTCTTCCGCCCCCTCCCCATGCAATATTCCTTTATTAAAACTACCACAGGCTGCAATCCAACCTAGAGTTAAGTATGATTAATCCCACTGAAATCAATGGACCTAAACGTTCTTTAGGATGAAATTCTGAACACGCTTATTAGAGAGTAAGCCCCACTGAACACATAATTTCCTTCTGAGTAAAAATGCATAGGACTGCACTTCTCTTTGTGCTGTATTGCAGCTATGATTACAGGTCAATTGTTACTTTTTGATAAAATATTATTGTAATTTTAAAATACATATGAAGAACAGCAAGATCAAATGCATATGAAAGTTACTTAGGATGTTTAAAAACACATTTTGTGTACACCTTTCTAGAGAAGTTCAGAAAATTCCACAAAATGAAAGATGCAACCACATGCATTTACTTAGACTTCCCACTGACTTCAACAAGAGTTACTCCCAAGTATTTGTAGGCTGACAGACTTGCAGTACAATCCTATGCGTAAAAGATCCACTATGCTCAACGGGACTCATTCCTGCTAAGCACATACAGGATTGCAGCCTTGGTCATCATCCCAGATAGTATTTTTCACAGCTATGTCTTTAAATTTTCCTTCTTGCGTTCTTTCTGAATACACTAAAAAGAACATCTCCTTAGCAACTGAAATGGGGCTGCATTCCAAATTCATGCCATTTTCATCCCCAACTTCCTTTTTCTACCAGAATTCACAACATAAAGATCATAAGGGTTTCAGATCTGACGCAAAACTCTTGCTCTACTACTCTAAAAATAAAAAATAGACTAGTAAAGTTTCTTCAGAATGCGTAACGTTGCACCCCATTATCCATTTTAGAACAGTGTCAACAGTGCTACTTTCAGTAGGCATTCTTAATGTTCAGGTTTTTTTATCAGAACAATCCAGGTAAGTTTACTTGGCAGTTAGTGCTACTATGCTCAACAGGGCTTACTCCCCCAAAATATGCATAGAATTGCAGTTTAAATATGCCTTACTTTGTGTTTTTATTGTGTCCTTTTTAAATTTTCTTTTAATGTGCTGTCTTATTGTTGACTATTTCTTAAAACTTGTTAGAATCCATGTCATTTTATAATGATTCTATGCTATCTATACTGGTTACCAATCTGTTTCTTTTTTTTTTTTTACAATAATTTTTATTCAAATTTTCATAAAACAAACAAAACAAAATCATAAAACATTCAAAGACAAAAAACAAAACAAAACAAAAATGATTAAACAAAAAAATAAAATGTTGACTTCCCATTTGTCACAGATCAGTTATAGGTCTACAATATATAACAATCCTGTCTCTTAAATTATATTATAAAATCACTTTCCTCCAGTAGTTATCTTAATTAATCATCAAATCTCATAGACATTACTTTATTCTTTCCACAAAAAGTCAAAGAGAGGTTTCAATTCTTTAAGAAATATATCTATCAATTTTTCTCCTAATAAACACATCGATTAATCCATCTCATCAAATCTGTTAAGTCCAATAATTTCAATAGCCATTATTCCATTATCCCTATTAATTCCATCTTCCATCTTCAATAGTCCTGTTAAGTCCAGTAATTTCAGTGTCCAATCTTCCATTATCAGTATTCCATAATAATCTTGCTGTCATAGCCATAGTCATATAATAAGAGTCTGATGGGAATTTCCTCTATCCCAAATATTTTCTTGCCATCGATTCTGAATAAGTTGCTGAAATATTGTTGTAAAGTCATATCTCTGTTCTTCTTTTTTACAAAATGCACTGGCTCATCTCTTGAGAGTTTTTCCATTGTCACATGGCTGCAGTTAATTCCATAGATTTTCTCTATATCAAGCTCCATCACGTCATTCCAGTCCAGAAGATTATCCAAGCCATTGATAACTTTATCTCTAATATCTTCATTAATTTCTTCAGAGATAACGTTAAATTCCAAACAGTAGATTTTATTTCTAATATCCATAAACTCCAGATCTTTTTCCAATTCCACATTTGTTCCAATCTCCAGGGCTTGTATCTTCCCTTTATTTTTTCTTTTCTCATCTCTGATCTCATTCTCCTCTCTCACAGGATCCCCTATTTCTTTAAGCTCCTGCGTCATTTTGCTCAGTTCAATTTTCAGCTCCTTACTGCCCTGTCGCAGGGTTTGTTTCGTTATCTCAATCTCATCCATTATTTTCTGAAACATAATTACTTCCAGATTCTCAGCCACTTTCTTGATTGCCATTTTTAAAACCACAAAAACAAAACAAAACAAAAATAAAGAAGAACCACTTCTTATTTCAGCAACAATTGGGTTAATATTCCAGGCTTGATGACATCACAGTATAAACAGAGCAGCCTGCCTTATCTCTCTATGTTCAAGAATACAAAACAAATTTAGTTCCCAGCATCAAAACACTTAGTGGCGTCGTGAAGAAGCAGATTCGTCAAAATAAAATAGACCAAAAAGAGAATAGTCCCAGACAATATAATGTTCCAAAGTTCATATTTTTTATTTTTTTCTCCTCGGAATAGAAATCCCTCTTCTGTTTATATCTTTAGAATGCACTTCCAGGACAGCTTTTTGCAATAGAAACAGAGATAAGCTGTTAATTTCGTGAATATCAGAGAAGAGTTATAGCTCCCCCAGAAGTTCTTTAAAGCTGATTCATTTGACAAATCTCTTTTTGCTTCAACAATTTAAACCAAGTTAAAAAAAATATAGAAAGAAGGGTGCTTGCCTGTTAGTCCGTTTTCTCTTTGAAGAAAAGATAAACGTATCGCATTAATCAGATAGAGCTTGTTCGGAAGTCCGTCCGGCATTGCTGGCTGGACCTTTTCTCATAAATTAATGAAATCCAGTCCTCCCAACAAAAACAGGCTTTTGAGGTTGATCTCTACGTTTCTCCCTGCCCGGGAGAAATTTCATCAGTCAAAAAAAAAATGTTCTGACTGATTTATATCTGGATAAGCTTCTTCTGAGGCGGGAGCCCGTCTCAAAAGCAGGCACAAGCGAAGTCACCCTTCCCGGAAGTCGTTACCAATCTGTTTCTAAGCTCAATTCAAAGTGCTATTATTACTGTTTATCTTCAAAGGCATGAACAGTCTAGAACCAGAGTATTTCAAGAATCACTTTGTCAGAAATGAAGCTCCCCAGGCATTAAGATCTACCTCTGAGGTCCTGTTCTGAGACCCTCTACCATAAAAAATTTTTTTTCCTTTTGGGTGCCCAGAATCTGGAACCCCTCCTGACAGAAGTTCATCTGCCCCCACTGCTTCTCACTCTTCAGTAGGCAGCCAAGACTTTGTTTCAACAGGCTGTTTTGGATGCTGCTCTTAAAAACTACAAGCTGACTTGGGCTATTTATGTTGTTTCAATTGTATATTTTTATTAGATCACTGTAGGCTATCTTGAGGTTCATGATAGAAAAGCCAGGTATAGTTGTTAGCAACAGATTAATTTTGAGCTTTGAAATAAAACCCAGCAACTATGAAGTTCTAATATCACATTTGTCATAGCTATTACTGGTTAATCAGAATAGAAGTTTCATGATGTCCTAAATTGAAAAAGCACTGATTAAAGGGAGGGGGTAGTTAGGCTCAGCCCGGAATCTCTTTTCAACAGCAGAAACTACAGAAAGTAAAAATCAAGTGAACACCTCAAGAGTATGTGCTGAATGTTTTTTCATCACCAGAGTTTACATGACAGAATAGACCTTCCAGTGCAGATAGCATGGCCCTCAGACACTTCCCTCCATATAAATTAAACACTGTAATCTTAGGGGCATAAGAATTAAAACAAGGTCATGCCCTTCTATGCTATGAGAAGGGCGTTGCCTCTAATAACTGGATCGGCCTTGTTGCCAAAGACACATCTTTGGAAAATGGTCAACTGTTTCACACGGTGATCCAGTAGCCAGTAGGAGCAGGAACTCGTGGAGTCTGAGGCCCTCTTCTGAATTAGAGGTGACACCCAAGTCGCCTACAAGCCCCAGCACCGTTTCCTCCAGTGATCCGGCCCAACGCCTGCTCCAAGGCGTGACCTCCGCTGCACGTGACCCCCATTCCCACAACCATTTCCCAGGCCGATTCCGACTACAGAGAACTACGTATCCAAGTAGTTTGCAGGGGGTCCCCACACACAAGCACTCCAAGGAAAGGGCACCGTTCCATAATGCATGATGGGATATGTAGGCTTAATTTAAACCAACACTACGCGAACCGACTCCAAACTCCGCCTCCCAGCCGGGACGTTCGTCGATGCTTCCTCTCCCTCCTCCCCAAATGCGCGGGGCAGCCAAGAAGTTCCTTCGCGGATCTTCTTCTTCCTCCTCCTCCTCTTTCTCGTGCTCCGAATGCCCCCGCGCTCAGCTGGAGCGCGGGCTCATTACGCCCTCCACCCACCGCGTCACGAGAAAAAGGCGCCGCAGCGAACGTCGGCGATAGCGAGTGGCGCGGCGGTGCAGGGTGAGGAGGCGGCGAAGGCTCCTGCTCGTTCATTTTCTCACACCTTTCGTCCCTCCTGCTTACCTGAGCCGCTGTGCTTCCCGCGCGCTGACAGACCCGCAGCATGATGCCGGGTGCTCAGGGAGGTGACGGAAAGCAGCAGTAAAGCGAGGCTCTGCAAATGCTACCCGTCTGTCACTTTTGCGCGCAACCGCCCTGGGCCAGACAGCCTCAGAGGCGGAGCTTGTACTCGCCAATCCAAACGGAGGAGAGAGTGAGTATGCAAATTAGCACCGACATTCCATGAAGTCAAGCTTGACAGCCAATCAGAAAACCAGTACCATCAGCCCGCCTTCTAGGAAGCATAGAGGAAAATGTAGAGTAACACAGCCTTAGAAAAGGAGTTTGTTTTGCGGTCATGTTGTTTCGCTCCTGGACAGATATCATAGATGCTAGTAAAACACAATGGGAAAATCTGCATTTGCGTCCCGCTTCTTATGAAGTGTGCTTTAGTCCACCCAAGTTTAAGGCAGAATCAAATTTGTTACGCTTTTTAGGTGCCGTAGGACTATTTATTTGGTTGTTGAAACAAACGTAGCAGAAGTTTATGGCCATGGTTTTATTTATTTAATTAGTTTAATTTTAAAATGTGAATTGAAGCTACAGTCTGCAACCCCATACGCACTTAACTAAAAAAGGCTTATAACAACCTTACAAAGCAGTTCCCAGTTGTTGTTACTGTGCTTTGCCGAGAAACAGTGCTATAGGAGAATTCTGCAGTGATTTGTATATGCTGTTTACTTATATTCCCAGGGTGATTGTCAAAAATAATAAAACAATTGAAAAGTAAATAAAAATATAATCTAAAAGTCAGAAAATAATAGCAACTTCAGCCGCCAAGTGGTAAACAACATAGTCCAGTATTGTCATCCAATCGCCTACCGTTTGGGATTTTTTTTTAAGGTAATGCAGTCAGAAATGGGTTGCAAAGTGGATCACGATTGAGTTCCGAGGGAAGGAGTTTAAGCCTTTCCCTGAATTCCATTTTGCTTTCAAAATCGTCCCCCCCCCCGGAGTTTTCCTGTTCCCCCCCGTGAACAAGTTGCGTGTGTGTGCGTGAGAGAGAGAGAGAGAAGCAGGTAGGCGGCAGCATAAGGAAAAGAGCTGACTGTGATGCGTCCTTCCCTGGCTCTCCCTGTCAGGTTCCTACCTGCTCGTGGTTACTGCCTGTCTCTAGGCACCACCAGGGACTCCACCAGTCCGGACCGCTCTCTCTTATGATTTCTCTCCCCGCTCTAGCACAGATCTCAACAGATCCCCCTGCTAGGCAACCACCAGTAACGTCCCAATACTAGTATTCCCAGAGACTCTGAATACTGGTATTGTTATTCTCTTCACCGCTGCCACCATTTGTTACAGTTCCCCTTCAGCCTTGGTCATTACCTTACCCTCCCTTCTGGTCTGTGAAACCCCAGCCAAGGATCAGGCCTTTGGTAAACCAAATTAAGTATTTATTAAAGATAACAAAGCTAACAAGATTAACAAGATTTCTTCTTAAGGCACATAAGCATATGGTTTTACTCAATACTAATCCGAACTCCACCTCCCTCCTTCTTCACACTCTCCTGGCAAACAACTCTCTCAAACCCCACCAAGCAATCCACTCTTTCTCTTCTCCCCCCAGATTCCACAATTCACCACCTCACATTCACCCAGATTTACCTGTCATCCTTTCATTTATACTGTCAGCCATTTTAAACATTCAGCCAATCATCAAGCATTCTATTGCCCATTCACTCCCCCTCCTCTTTCACTACTTACCATTTATACTCTAAACAACCATATTTACACTAATATATAGGAACATCACACTGACCACCACTCATCCTAGTGCTGCTGCAATCAACTTTACAGTATAGCTTCTTTGCCCACAGGCCAGTCTCCACACAAAAGAAGAAATGGACACAAATTTGCCATCAGAAGTGCCAATATTCAAAAGCCAGTAGAGAAAAAATTAATAGCTCAGAACACTATAAGCGACCTTAGAGAGGCTGTCCTGGAGAACTTCGAAGAGAAACTGCAAAGTGAAATGGCTGAATTACAATACACCTAGAAATACTTGTGGTTGAACCAAGACAAATGTTATATGTGTTAACTGCCTTTCCAATGCCAGGATAACTGTTTTGTGAATTACCACTGTTAATTAGATGTTTATCATTGTCTGCACTTTTATGCGCCTCGTTTCTCTCTGACCTCACTACTTACAATCCCTCCTCCCAACCATATGTAACTCAGGATAACGCTTCAACACACTTCATCAGATGCATTATCCACAAAAGCTTATGATATATCCATTATCTTTAAGGTGCCACACTGTTGTTTTTCCCACACACAAGCATTGCATTTCTCAAAACAAAAGTCAAACAAATGTATATATATGAGCGTCTTAGTGTTTTAAAATGCCTAAGTTACTCCTCCCTATCCCGTCACTTAGTGTTACTGACTGATTTAGATTTCCGACCATAAATCCCCCATTCAAAAGTCGCCTCACGTCGCAGCAAAGGCCAATCGAGTGGAATTGTCCCACAGAATCCTTCAGCTGTATCTAGCACCATTGACTCGCATTTCTTATGATCTCCAAACTCAAAAAAGTGTCACACGACCTTTCCAAGTCAACCCGGAAGGTGAGCGGCATGCGGGGTTAAATTTCTATAAGGCTTTGAGCGCTCAGTCAAATTCTTCCACGCCCAAAGAAGCTGCCTGCCTTTAGAAAAAGTGACACACACCAGAACAGAAGCGTCCCATTGGCCAGCTCACCAACATCACAAGACCATTATTATTCCTGTTATTATTTTAAATTTAAGTCATTTTTGTTTGCATCACTTTGCGTTACAATACTTAAACAATGTAAATTATTTAAACATTATCTGAGAACAGCTATGAACTCGTATGCTAATATTATTGACTCGCACTACAAGTGCGGGGACACCTTTACCTTTTTTTAATTATTAACATCCAGTTAATGCGTGCACACACACACACACACACATATATACACACACACAGTAAAAGAGTATGCCTAAAAGTAACCACACATGTTCTGTGTAGACTTTATTTTCCTTGTTAGATTACAGTACAATACACATTTACGCAAAAGCCCATTGAACTGAATGGGATTTCCTTCTGAGTAGGCATATTTAGGATTGCACTGTTACAAACTTCTTTTTTAAACTTTCTTTTAAAAAAACTTTCCCTGTGCTGTGGACAAGCTTCTGGTCCAACAAATGACCATAGTACCAGATTAACACAGTCAAAGTCTTACTGTCAAAGTCTCAGAGTCCAGAGAAGAGCTGTGGAAAATTGTAATGTGGGAACAGACAGACATTTCCAAAGCATCCTCAGCGACTCCTATCACCATCACCACCACCCATGACAATGTCGTTTTGCCAACAACATGTTTTGAAGATGTTTTACTTTAATATGTTTAAAGTCGTTTGTTTTTCACGTTTTAGAGTGCTTTTAGTGTTTTTGTTTGCCGCCCTGGGCTGCTTCTGGAAGGAAGGGCGAGATATTAAATAAATAAATAAATAAATAAGCACAAAAGGCGCCAATCAATATGCTGCCACGGCCAAACCTACGCTGTCACTCAATTCCAGAACGCACACACACACACCCCTTCACGCATAACATCCAACCCGGCACCCTGCATAAGGTGTTGTTGTGCTACCGGCAGGAGGCGTGCATGGAGAAGTCGTCGCATGAAGAGGTACCGAATGAAATCCCACGGTGTGGAAAACGGTATCACGCAAATACCTCAACGTTTTTGTATTGTATTGCTGTGCTTCTGAGAAGCATCAGTGCGCAAAGGGTGGGGAAAGGAAGAACAGATAGACGGGTGAAGCCATTTAACTATTCAAGTGAGGTTTTGTTTTTACGCTGTGAAGAGCATCAAGGGCTCGATAGTCCCTGCGCGCCGTCCGTTTTGTTTTGACCCTCCCCGGCTCCCGTAGCGAGACAGCTGTGTGGTTAGCAGGGAGGAAGCCAGCGAGATGGCGGTGGTGTGTGCTGCGGCACGGAGGCTCTCGGGTCAGTGATGGAGGAGGGAGTTGCTGTGGTCGCTTGACCTCGGGCAGGAGACACGAGAGGAGAAGCGACGTTAATTGGTGGTGGCATCGGGGAGAGGGGAACAGTATGTTTTGCAGCCTGCCCCTCAGCCTTACTTAACGCTGCTCATGGTATCTGACCTAACACCCAGCGATGCCTCTCCTTGCAGGTTGATGGTAGGAAAACTACGGCCTCTCCCCACTCGGTTCCACTTGAGGCCCCTATTCACTGGAGAAAGCCTATACTAAATCGCTGGCCCTATTTGATCCTTTAGGAATGTCTTTTTTTAAAAAAAAAATAGTACGAGTTCATAGGGCCAGGGTCGTTCAGGTTCAACCTCCTGCCCCGGTCTAGTACCCATGCCTGTAAATGAGCACGCATGGACAATTAAGGCACCATGTATTTCACAGCCTTCCATTTTGTAAGCAGCTGGTGATAAGTTGGAGGTGGGTGGGATGATCACTGATATGCAGAGGCACATAACCTTTGGCCGTGCAAGCCATGGCAAAAATTGTTAGCAAAATCCTTCCCCTACAGTTTAATAAAGGCTGCCCAATAGAAGCCAACTCATCTTCCCCAAACCCTTCCAGTAAAAAACGCACGGGGGTGTCTGACTTTAGCTGATGGGTGGCAGAGAGGCTTATTATTTATTAGAGTTATTCATATCCCACTTTCGTGTAACAAAACCTTCCAAGGCAATTTACACAAAACATTAAACTACTAAAGTACAACCAACATTTAAAAGCCATCAGGATACTTCCCACAAGACAGTTGAGAGTAGATTTTCCTGGGCAATCTCCTATAGTGGGGGTGGGGTAAGGATACTGCTGGAGCAGGCTCTGATGACCTCTTTGACTGCATCCTGCTCCTGGAATTTTTCCCTCAGGACAATTGTTGGTGGGTGGTCCTTTGCAGGGAGGTGATACTCACTTGTCTTCTGCAAACTTTTTCACAAGACAGTTGATGATAGATGATCCTATGAGGACGGGACAGGCCTGCTGGAGCAAGCTCTGAGATGGTTTTTGCCTGCCTCTATCTAATACTTCTGAAATAATCACACTTTCAGGCAGCTGCCTTTCACTGTCAAACCTCCAAATGGGGAAAAGCCAGATGCAGACTGTTCCTGGTTCTGTTGTCTTGGTACATGGTCTGCTTCCTTTTCTTAGTGTTTTCTCTTATTTCCCTAGGGGTTTTAAGATCTTTCTGTCCTTTGGCCCCTCAGGCCTATAACAGCTCTTGCAGCGTCCGCCCTATTTGTCGGCTGTCTTCACTTCACATCACCCATGGGCAGATATCAACAATCTCTACCAGAAAACCTCTTCTGTTTGTTGGAAGTGGGCATTCAGTCTCAATTTTGAACAGGTAGGCATAATTTAACAAAATTTAGTCTTCCATGAAGATTTTGGTTTGACCCCTTCTTCCTGCTCCCTAACCATAATAAAGTCAAAGTTAGGTGTAACTGTATCTGCGTGTTCTTCCCTCTTCTCCCTATCACTTCCTACCATTCTTCCCTGTTGAAATTTAGATTTGTTCAGGAGATTAGATATTAACAGGAGTTAATTTTTGCTTGATAGTCTGTAAAAAAAACCATGTACCCCAATGGCCCTGTATAGATATAATAATAGTGTGAAATGTTGGGAAATGCCCCTGTTGCTCTCACTGCAGGATCACTCTGGCCCTGATGCCCCAGATCCCCAGGTTCCACTCATACCTCCAGAGCCACTTCCAAAAGTAGTTATGGGAGGCTACTGTTCAGCACCATGGGAATTAACCTGTGGTATTCCGCAGGGTTCCATCTTGTCCCCAATTCTATTTAACATTTATGTGAAGCCACTGGGAGCTGTCAGCAGGGGATTTGGAGTATGCAGATAATACCCAACTCTACCTCTATTCCATCTGAATCAGGAGAGGCAATTGAGATGTTGAACTGGTGCTTGGAGGCAGTGATGGACTGAATGTGGGCCAATAAATTGAGGTTGAATCCTGAAAAGACAGAGGTGTTATGTGTCCAGAGCTCTCCTGTCCAGGAGGTGAGAAGACAGCCTGTTCCGGATGGGCTTGCTCTTCCCTTGAAGAAGCAGGTCTGCAGCCTGGGGGCACTCATTGACCCAACAATGTCACTGGAGGTTCAGGTGGCCTCAGTGCCTTTTTCCAGCTCCAGCTGGTTCACCAGCTTCAGCTCCTTTTGGACAGAGAAGACTTGGACAAATGCTCCATGTTCTGGTAACTTCTGGACTAGATTATTGCAATGCTCTCTACATGGAGCTGCCCTTGAAGGCTACTTGGAAACTTTAACTGGTCCAAAATTCAGCAGCCAGATTACTGGCGGGGGTTCCTTTTAGAACTCATATAACCCGTTTTAAAACAGCTGCATTGGTTGCCAGTTTGTTTTCAGGTCCAGTACAAGGTGTTCACATTAGTGTTTAAAGCCCTAAACAACTTGGGTCCCAAATATCTGAAAGACCACTTCCTTCCTTATAGACTCTCTTGGGTGTTGACATCAGCAGAGGGGGCCCTTTTGGTAGTTTCGCCACCCTAGGAAGCTCGGGGGATGGTGGCCTGGGAGGGAGCATTCCCTAGGCTATTGAACTCCCTCCCCACTGATGTGTATCTGGCAACTTCATTGTACAACTTTTGGTGAATGCTGAAGATGCAACTCTTTACCCTGGCCTTCAACACCTGAGTGGTATATCTTTAGGACCCACCCTATTTTCTGTGATGATGTTTAGGCTATTTTTAATTGTTTTAATTATGTGTTGTAACCCACCCTGGGACCTCTGGGTGAAGGGCAGGGAATAAATTCTATAGTAGTGATGATGATGATAAATCAGCATATCACAAATAAGTTGGGGGGTAATTCTGGTTCTCCAAAGGGGGGGGAATGTTTATAAAGAAATGGCCAGGGTTTTTTGGAGGGGGGGATAACAAAACTTTTGATATCATAGTGGGAGACCTGTGGAAGAATTTTTTTAAATTTATTTATTTATTATTGCACTTGTATACCGCCCCATAGCCGAAGCTCTCTGGGCGGTTTACACCAATCAAAAATATTAAAACAAATATACAATTTAAAACACATATTTTAAAAATAATTTAAAACACAATTTTAAAATTTAAAACAATATAAAAACAATTTAAAACGCATGCTAAAATGCCTGGGAGAAGAGGAAAGTCTTGACCTGGCGCCGAAAAGATAACAGTGTTGGCGCCAGGCACACCTCGTCAGACAAATCATTCCATAATTTGGGGACCACCACTGAGAAGGCCCTCTCCTTTGTTGCCGTCCTCCGAGCTTCCCTTGGAATAGGCACCCAGAGGAGGGCCTTTGATCTTGAACGTAGTGTACAGGTGGGTTCATATCGGGAGAGGCGTTCCATCAGGTATTGTGGTCCCAAGCCGTGTAAGGCTTTATAGGTCAAAACCAGCACCTTGAATTGAGCTCGTAAACATACAGGCAGCCAATGCAAGCGGGCCAGAATCGGTTTTATATGTTCGGACCATCTGGTCCCTGTTACCAATCTGGCCGCTGCATTTTGCACAAGCTGCAGTTTCCAAAACGTCTTCAAAGGCAGCCCCACGTAGAGTGCATTGCAGTAATTAATTTGGAGGTTACCAGAGCATGGACAACTGAAGCCAGGTTATCCCTGTCCAGATAGGGACGTAGTTGGGCCACCAACCGAAGCTGGTAGAAGGCACTCCGTGCCACTGAGGCTACCTGAGCCTCAAGTGGCAGAGATGGTTCTAGGAGAACCCCCAAGCTACAAACCTGCTCCTTCAGGGGGAGTGCAACCCCATCCAGAACAGGTTGGACATCCACCATCCGGTCAGAAGAACCACCCACTAGCAGCATCTCCGTCTTGTCTGGATTGAGTCTCAGTTTATTAGCCCTCATTCAGTCCATTGTCGCAGCCAGGCACCGGTTCAGGACATTGACAGCCTCACCTGAAGAAGATGAAAAGGAGAAATAGAGCTGCGTGTCATCAGCATACTGATGGTAACGCACTCCAAAGCTCCAGATGACCGCACCCCACCGTTTCATGTAGATGTTGAACAGGATGGGGGACAGAACTGACCCCTGCGGAACCCCATACTGGAAAGTCCAGGGTGCCGAGTAATGTTCCCCAAGCACCACCTTCTAGAGGCAACCTGCCAAGTAGGAGTGGAACCACCGCAATGCAGTACCTCCCACTCCCAACTCAGCCAGTCTCCCCAGAAGGATACCATGGTCGATGGTATCGAAAGCCGCTGAGAGATCAAGGAGAATCAACAGAGTCACACTCCCCTTGTCTCTCTCCCGACAAAGGCTGTTTCTGTGCCAAAACCAGGCCTGAAACCTAACTGAAATGGATCCAGATAATCGGTCTCATCCAAGAGTGTCTGGGGCTGGCCTGCAACCACTCGTTCCAGAACCTTGCCCAGAAATGGAACATTTGCTACCAGCCTATAGTTATTAAGATTTTCTGGGTCCAGGGAGGGTCTCTTCAGGAGTGGTCTCACTACTGCCTCTTTCAGGCAGCCAGGGACCACTCCCTCTCACAGAGAGGCATTAATCACTTCCCTGGCCCAGCCGGCTGTTCCATCCCTACTAGCTTTTATTAGCCAAGAAGGGCAAGGATCCAGCACAGAAGTGGTTGCACGAACCTGTCCAAGCACCTTGTCAACGTCCTCAAGCTGTACAAACTGAAACTCATCCAAGAAATCGGGACAAGGCTGTGCTCTGGATACCTCGCTTGATTCACCTGCTATAACATTGGAGTCCAAGTCCTGGCGGATGCTACAAATTTTATCCTGGAAGTGCCTAGCGAATTCATTACAGCGGGCCTCAGATGGTTCTACCATGTCCCTGGGGCCAGAGTGTAATAGCCCCCGGACAATTCTGAAGAGTTCCGCTGGGTGGCAGATTGATGATTTGATAGCGGCAGCAAAATATTGTTTTTTTGCTGCCCTCACTGCCCCTAAATACAGCTTACCATAGCCACTTACGTGTATAATTGCATCCATTAGGAGTTCGCCTCCATCTGCACTTAAGCCTTCTCCTATATTGTTTCATCGCTCTCAACTCTGGGGTATACCATGGAGCCGTATGAGCTCTACACAGGAGAGGGCGCTCAGGAACAATCATGTCAACCGCCCGGGTCATTTCTGTATTGCACAGTTCAACCAGGGTTTCGACAGGAGCACCAGCCCTATCAGCCGGAAAACTCCCCAGAGCCCTTTGGAAACCATCCGGATCCATTAGTCTCTGGGGACGGACCAACTTAATAGGTCCCCCACCCTTGCAGAGGGGGAAAGCCGCTGTAAGTCTAAACTTCAGCAAGCAGTGATCTGTCCATGACAAAGGGACTGATGTAAGGCCCCCCAAATTCAGATCACCAACTCCATGTCCAGTTGCAAAAACCAAATCTAGAGTATGCCCTGCTACATGTGTTGGGACAGTGGCATATTGGGACAGTCCCATGGTGGTCATGGAGACCATGAAATCCTGAGCCGCCCCGGATAAGGTGGCCTCGGCATGGATGTTGACATCCGCCAGAACCAACAGCCTGGGGGGTCTCAACAGTACCCCTGAGACCACCTCCGTCAGCTCAGCTAGGGAGTCTGTTGGGCAGCGGGGTGGGCAGTTAGGGGTAGAAGTTTCTGGCCGTGGGTTAGCCACCCCTGCCTTAGGACCTAACAGATCCCAATCCCTTCTCTGCACCTGTGTGTGAGCAAGGGCACTGCACACTCTAGGCTGTTAAGGGGATGGAAGGTGTGTGCTTGCCTCTCATATCACACCTAGTTCTCTCCACTTCCATTGGTTAAGGTGCATGGGAGAAACAATATGGAACCTATGTTTGATCACAGAGATTATTCCTGTGAAGAGTTAGTTAGGGTGACAGCAACAACAACCCTATAGTGCGAGTGGAGTACATACAGACTTGGGCAATTAGGTTTTTTTGGAAGGGAGCTTGACCAATTGAGTGTATGTTATGGTCTCTGCACCCACTATGTACTAGTTTCTGACACTACAAAAGTCATTTTAAGGAGACAGTTGCGGATTTTTGTGACTTCTGCTGTTCATGAAGAGTTGTTGAAATGTGTTTGTTTTCTTTTCAAGGAACTTGGTGTCAAGCTTCTGTGTTACTGAGACAGTGATTAGCGAAATGCTAAATTTTACAGCTATTAGATCTAATTTCATATTTTCTTGGCACAAATTTCAGTGTAACACCTCTGCTTCAAAGTATTCTTCATCAGCAAGTAAGGACTCTCATCAAATTCAGCTTGCGAAAAGGAAAAAAGAAAACTGTAAAAGCTGTGGTTAAAAGATTTCTCCGACTGCACAGTGGCCTTTGGCTAAGGAGAAGGGTAATATTTTCTGCATTGAATGCAAGATTGTATTGGCTGCATATGTGGGTGTGAGAGAGAGCTGCTTCTTTTCCATTTGTAACAATCTTGAAAATGTGCAATTTTTTTAAAAAAAGATGGAGGGCATGCCAGCCAATATGACAATCTGCTGACTTGATTATGATGTATTCGATTTGTGGCTAGGAGCCTTACGTTTCAAGACTTACATCTTTTGTTCATTGTTGACAGGCTGGTTACAAGAAAAAGCTGTGGAAAAAAAGTCCTAGGCGGAAGAAGCGTTTGAGGGAACACGTATTCTGCAATAAAACACAGTCTAAGCTCCTTGATAAAATGACCTCTTCCTTCTGGAAAAGAAGAAACTGGTACGTCGATGATCCTTACCAGAACTACCACGATCGTACAAACCTTAAGTTGTAAATTGTCGAATGCATACCTGCCGTTCTTTATATGCCGGTCCAGAAATTAAGTGCTTCAAGTTTATTATTTTTCCATTCATCTGTCCAAGAACCAAATGCACAGTTTCTGTTAATTTACTGGTGCAAAATAAACCATTAGTCTGACTACTCTGAATACTGATTTCATGATTGATGTGTTTTATCAGCAAAGATTGATAGCTGCAGATTGTATAAAAATGGGCTCCTGCTGCGAAGAAGGGCAGGATATAAATCAAATAAATAAATAAATAAATAAATAAAAGATTTACCTTGATTATATCTTGGAATATAAATGGTACAACTCAAAACTTTTAAATAATTGTAGCTGCATTTTTAAATCTTGAGTGTATAAAATAGGCATTACAGTCTAGTTCAGCCATGACTCTGTTATTCCTTCTGCTGAACAGAACTGCAGAATACAAGCATGCAGATTGTCCTACTCAAGACAAACCGATAAAGCCTCTAAAGAGTAATGACTAGCTTATAATAATTTTTTAATCTTTGCAGTAAATATTGCTTTGAAATGGCAAGGAAGATGCTACGAGTCCTCAGCAGTCACTGAAATGATAAAACTTCCATTTTTTTATGGTTGTTTCATATCATTACCCTCTGTTTACTTGTTAATATGTGACTACATGAACGTATATGTTGATATCTATTTTTGTGAGATACCAGAACCATTCTAGAGAGTGACTTTATTTACCACAATGAAAATCTTCTTTGATAATCTTCCCAGCATGAGGCAGTCTTTACTTATCTATTAAGTTTTCCTTTTTTCCATCAGGACATACTAATCCCAGTCATTTCCTCAAATATTTTCATAATGATTAACAAGGAGCTCCATATAATGTATATGGTTGTCCCTTCCACCCCCACCCCCAATGAATGAATGGGTTAGATTGAGAGAGAATGACTGGTGCAAGATCACTCAGTGAGCTTGGTGGGGGGAATTAACCACAGTAATACTATACTCTCCCAGTAGTAACCCATCAGTTTGCCAATCACCCTTTTAGTGATAGCACAAAGAATGATACGGAGATATACTACTACAGGACCTATGATACCACAAATAAGTATAATATTAGAAGAAATGATAATAACATAGCCTACTTTGAACAGAATAACAATTTCTTTTTTAAAACAAAAGTTTAAGACTTTATTTTCAAGATGTATATCAAGCATTATAACAAAACATTGACCTTTGGAATACTGTTGTATAGTATCTGATCTTACAATGCATTTTTAAGTGTTCTAGCATGTGTTTGCTATGGATCACTAGAAAGAAACCATATTAAGTGCACAGTTAACAACCTCAGATATTGGCCATTTGTGTAACTTTCTAAAATACAGTGTTCTCGACCATTTCAAATAGTGTGCTAAGTAAGTGCAAACCAGGTATCCACAAAAAAGCAGAAGAGACTAATTAACAAGCATTTAGGCACAAGTACACACATCAACTACTTAAGAACACATTTATCTTGCAGAGCACAGCTTGAAGGTAACAGGTTGTTTACAGCTGGCTAGGGAGCATCCCAATACTATGTTCAGCATTTTAATTGTAAAACCGACCAGTGAAATTTTTAATTTACATTGAAATAAAAGTTTTTGTTTCCTAACCGAAAATAGCCCTGTTAGGTACACAGAAGAAACGCCTTAGCTCATACTTTTTCATACTCATGAAAATACTTTTCATTCAAACGGTTCCAGGTTCAATCCCCAGCATCTCCAGATAGGGGTAGGAGAGAACGCGGGCTGAAGCCCTGAATACTCATTGCCAGTCATTGTCTGGGCTAGATGAACTAATGGCTGACTCAGCATAAGGCAGTTTCTTAGGCTGCTTTGTACCAGGTTCAACCATTTAACTCAGTATTATCTACTCTGATTGGCAGCAGCTCTCCAGGGTCTCTGGCAGAGCTCTTTTACATGAACACAACTGGAAATACTAGGGATTGAATTTAGGATCTGCTGTGGTCTGTCCCCTTGAGCAGCCAGGGATAAGAAACCATGGTAATTACATCAGTATTGATATCTCAGTGCAGGCTAATAGCCTGTTCCCTTCTGAAGTAATATTTGGTTGGCTATTTTTGTACTGATACCAGCTGGAATAAAAATCATTCTATGGTTACATATGTTTGGGAACCCTCCCTGTAGTCTCAGTGCTGTTTATAGTGCTAGAATTGTAGCAACAGGAACAATATGGTGCTGAAGAACCCCAATCCTGCGTTGCTCCTTCCCTGCGTGGCCCATTGGTCTCTACACATCTGCAATGCAAAAACATAAATCAGCACAACTGAGCGCTGTGGAAGTTGAGGTTGGCTAAGCATAGCTGACCCCCCACTATTGGTCCAAGGAGATAAGACTAGAGAACTGAAGCAAGGCAGCAGAACATACTAAACTGTTTTTCAGAATGCTTTTTTGGTTGCTGTTAAATTGTTTTGTTACTTTTACCACTGTATGCTCCTTCAGGAAGAAGGGTGGGATATAAATTTAAATAATAATAATCCCACATGTGTACCTGAAACACTTATGGACTTGCACAGTTATAAGTCATTCAATTATATGGAAGTCTTCAAGTGAAAATAAAATTGATAGCTTCCAGTGAATTTGCAGATACAGCAGTACATGTCTTTGATGTTCAAAATGTTGAAGGCTGATATGTTTTGTTGCATATGCCTGATAATTAGTTAAGGCCAGCTTCTTGTAAACAACCTGCTTCCATTATATTGCAGATTAAAATCCTCTGAACATAAGTGTACACTTATTTTAATCATTCATATTTCTCATTGATCTATACACAGATACAGTTCAGCTGCTAAACTAGCACATTTGCCAGAGATTAATTTTTTTTTACAGTGAATTGAATTTGAGAGATAAGGCAATTCAGTCAGTTTCACCTTTGCACTTAATAAAAGGAAGTCTAAAACAGTCATATATTTCAGTAAACATCAGGTCAGATAGACATTGGTAAGCTTTAACTAGAATGAGTGTTAATATAGCATAGAAGGAGAAATTTACAGATGTGTCTTTTTGGCATAATTAAATACAAAATTGTCACTTTTTCATATTCTGTCACATATAATAGTACACTGGCAAAAGTTATTTGCTTGCAAGATATGTAGTTTTTGCTAATGTCGCAGATAGTTTTGAGTTCTGTCCATGAATGTATATGGACTACACAAATCTGCTTAACAAATATTCAAGCTGGACTCCCCAAAGATTGAGATGTATGTGCTGTAACTAATTATTTTCTAGTTGCCATCCAGATTCCTATTTATTGATTGAAGTGGCAACAAATCCAAATATGGTAACCATGGGAGGCATCTGTTTTGTTTTCTTACACAGTAGTAACCATACTGATACATGCTTATGCAATGGTTGGTTTTTTACGGCTTTCCAAAAACGTTAAGAAGTTCCAAATTAACATTTAAGGAGCATTAAGGGAGAGTAAGATATGGATTCTTAAACCCAAGACAGAAGTATTTAAAAGACATTTCATGATGCTAATCTTGGAGCCTAAAACACAGCCACCTAAGTCCCTGCTACATATGAAGGAGGTCAGTAGTATCGTTTGTTATTTACCCATCTGATCTCAGTGGCAAGATCTTTATGTCCTACAATGTTACATTTTCTAATTAACAAGACAGATCCACGTAGAGCAAACACAAATGTCTACAGAATTAACTTCTAAATTTCACATGCTTAACACTTACAGGAGACACCAATCTGAAGCACAAATACACAAGTTCTAGTAACTTTTTCCTCATTTTGTAACTCTCTGTAGTTATAAATGCACTGTTGCATCTACAGACTATTGTGATCTATACCAGAAGCTAACTACAGCCAAAATCTTTGCATTACATAGGGGATTCACTTATAGTCTTCTATTACCCTTTGAAAAAATGCCTACATCCATGGTGGGAAAATGTTAAGATTAAAATCCTATGGATAGACAAGGTTGGCTTGCACACAGAACAATCTATATATTGCTAATGTGATTCTGGCTGACATCCTAGCATTCATTATCACTACATGTTATGGATATGTTGTATAACTGTCCATTAAGTTGACCAAGACTCATAAGATTATTCTAGCTTCTTTCATTTTATACTCAATATACTTAACAATGCAGTCCTAATCCTGTATACAAAGTCCAACTGAATGCAAAGCCTGATTGATTTCACCATGACTTTCTTTCAGGGTCATGCTTATGATGTCAGCCTTAATCAATTATTCTCTGTCATCAAAACAAAGATGCCTCTCCTGCCATATCTTGTGATAACGTGTGTGTGTGTGTGTGTGTATAGTGTGTATGAGAGAGTTTCTTCATCTCTAAAGTACTCTGGCTCCTTTCCCCCCGAAGTACACATAGTATATGACTTACAATAAATGTTACAGAAAAAAGGTGTTTTAGCTCAAAAATAGCTATGAAGTCTAATAGCCGTACAATCAAAAAAATTCATGATTTGTAATATATTCACAGTTTTGTTATAAAGATAAGATGGAGAGAGCTTGGGTAGAAAAATCTGTGGCCCCTGCCACTCTATACATTATGATGCCCCAAATAAATATGATGGTTCCAAATATTTAGAACAGATTAATAACTATTTTCCTGGTTGCATTCACAGAGCTAAAACTAAGCTGATGTAACTAATAATTACAAATGTACAACTGCACTAATACAGCTGAAAGAAATCCAAGGGGTAGCAAGAACCATTGCTTTTGCCTGCTAGGTTGCAATGCCACATAAACAGTCAGTGAACCAACAACATATGGAAAGGGAAGCGAGAAAGGCCATGTTTACAATGTTGCAATATCAAAAGCACATCCATCTCACCACTGTTTTTCCCCCTACATTATTAACGGAGTAGATCTTTTAAGGCAGAAGAGAGACATTCCGTGGATCTCGGTGCTAATGGCTCATCACACTCACATGGTTTCAGTGGTCAAAGATGAGGTACTTTTTTTTCCTGAAACGAGGTCTAAGGCTCCTAGGCGGTGCCTGTCAAAAACAAAATATAGTACTGATATGTCTTTTCATTCTTTTAGCCACTACAGAGAATGAGTCAATTTATGCAGGAATTAATAAGTGAGGATTTTCAACTCTAAAATGAGTTTACAGCTGCCCCTAATTTCTCGGAACAATGTTTGGCACCCAAACACTGTCCTTTGCACTGGTATAAGCCAAAACATCCAGCTTCTGCATGGGTGTTGGAAAGAAACTGGTGCAGATTAAACTGTTCCCACCATGGTGCCAACATGGACATGAAGCAGATTGGGGTGGAATATATACTTCATTGTATCTTGTTGGGCTGGGGAACATAAAGCTACATAAAGGAGAAAGGTTGAGAGCAGAATTAACTTAGCATGTTGGAATAATTATGTAAAAAAATGGTAAGCCCTTTGCTGTTCCTAGCACCATATTAGCAGAGGACCCAGTAGAGTGAGCATCTCAATCCCATCCAACATGGCATGGAATATCCAACTTCTTTCCAGTGTTTAGGTTTCTCCTCCCCTGTATCTCAGTTCATGTATACAGAATATCTGTCTTCATGCATTTGATAAAGAGGCAGTTGCCATTGAAAGTGCACACCATAATAAACAAGTCAGGGTTATTGATTTCTCAGGCCAAAGAAATGAAGTCCCTGCCATTAGCTGCCTCCCCCCCCCCTCCAGAACATGTGTGCTTTCTACAAAATGTAGTGGTAGTGATGATGGGGAATCTTGGTCACTTTAGGCAGGTAAACAACTTGGAAGAAAGCTCACATGCTTTTCTTAAAAAGTGGTATACCACTGAATGCATAAAAAAGAGTATGGTTTCCTAACTGCCCTCACTTGCCTTCTTTTCCCTCTACTGCACCCTCTCACGTGGATATCTTCTCAGTCCACATCTGATGAAATCATGCCATAATGCGCTTAATTACATTTCAAGGTGCTGTCTTTTTCTTGAAACAATACTAACATCACTCTGGTTCTGGAATTGTTTTCAGGGTTAGCTGCTCCCTACTTAAGGTTCAACTGAATATAATGTTATTAAAACAACTTAATCTGACATTTCCTAACATCTCTGATTGTATACATATCCATTAACGGAAAACAGACCAGTATCTGGGCAGCTGAACAATATTTTTATTTTACTCCTTGGGACTCAAAATACAACTTTTTTACAGGTGCCTTTGGCTACTTAACTAGAATTGAATGCAGACTGAATGATTAAGTTAGGTGTTTCATTTATCAGATGCTTTTATTTTTAGTCTTACAGGATAGTATTCTATTATATTAATTCAGAAAGGCTCAACGGACTGACCTGTTGCCACACCAAGAGTAGAAATAGTCCATCACTGTTTCCTCATTTTTAGGTCATATAACAACTTTTCTGTCATGACGAGCTTTTGGAAGGCATTTTAGATACTGGCGCCTGGGTTTCTTTTCTACTTTAGATACTACATGGTTTTTAGCAAGTTGTAATTTGTACAGCATTGTCATTACCTGTCCCAAAGACTTGATATTAAAATAAAGATGTAGAGAGAAGATACATGGAAACCAGCAAGACTCTGACAGACAGGACAATCCTATGGTCTAGCCTAAAACAGCTGCTACTAGGTTAGAACTTACACCAACATGATTAATACCTTATGGTGTCCCATCAGCTACAATGCTAAAAGCACAGTAACAGTAGTAGAATTGAGAGCTGAAACAGCCACTCCTATAGAGCCCATAGCAACACTGTCACCATAATCACATCACTTCTGATGGTGTCCACATATTGCCCATGAATGGAAGGAACCAAACAGCCATGCAGGTACACTTTGATGTCACAATACATTCCATCCCCTTTCCCACAACCAGGATACCTGAAAAGTGTTCACAACTGCTGTGGCTCACCAATATTAGGGAGGAAAGCACGTGAGAGCAGAGAGCTTTAGTGTCATGCCATTATGGGTGTCCGAAGGAAGGGCAGTTGCCTTCCCCAGCTAAGCCATAATCCCCAGCTTTCTTAACTAAAAAGAAAGTCTCTAGCGCTTGCGTGGCCTGGGATATCAAACAAAATGTGCAGATGCTATTCTCAAAGTAGCCCACCTTTCAATATTTTTAGTCAATGCCGAAGTCATACAATGACTGACATATAGAAAGCAGACCCAGACAGCTAGACAAAGAGAAGGCTAGAGTGGAAAACCTGTTTAACAGACTAGAAAAGGAACTTCTTGGTTTGTTTTTAATTTTTCCCCGCTCTTCTTCCCTGGTGGAGATGTGATTGCTACCCCACAATTCAGTTACCCAAGATTTTAGTGATTCAGGAGTAGTCTACTCAAAACTAAAAGGGTAACAGCAAAGACAAGATACAATCTTTCTAACTCAGGCCTTATTTCATACAGAGCTTGGAAGATTACTTTTAAAAAGTAATAAATTACAGTTACAATTACTTGGCCAAAAAAAGTAGTAATTACAGTTACAATCGCAATTGCTCTGAAAGTAACTGGTTACTTTACTTTTTCTCAAAAGTAATCACTACAATTACATTTCAGTTACTTTTTTAAAAAAATGCCTACAAGGTGCTGGCCTTGGCTGCTTCACATCTAAATAGCCTAAAACAATATTAAAACTAAACACACACACACAGGGGGTAGTAGAAGGGTTCGAATCCCCACATAGCCATGAAGCTCACTGGGTGACCTTGGGCCAGTCACAGCCTCCCATGAAAACCCTATTCATAGGATCACCATAAGTCGGAATCAACTTGAAGGCAGTACATTTATTTTTTTTATTTTGAAGAAGATGATTATGATAATGCAGTATTTCAAATTAATTCTGTATGACAAGCATTCCATGCCAAGCTTGGAAAACCAAGGAGGAGGTATAAAATGTAGGCAAAAATACTTTTGACAAAATGCCATTTATCCTTTATATCTATATCTATAATTAACAATACAGCTGAATGATGTATGTAAAGTATTTTTTCTCTTTCCCTTTTTTATTAGTATTTTAGTACTACTGCTAAAGTTCTGATGAAAGAATAAAGCATTCATTAGCCACATTCAAATGGTTAGAACACATCACATAAATTCCACTGAAGTTGGAGTTTTTGCCATAGAAAAGGCAAAAAATACATACCCTATGATAGCCCAATAGACAATCAGAACTAATATAAAACCCTATTGCTTCTCATTTGCAAATGTTGCAAGATCTAAGGTAACTCTAGATCATGTGAGTTCAGGTGATACATGTTATGTAAATTTGTATAGATATTAGCAGAGATTGTCAACAGTCTGAGATGTGTGTGTGCCAATGTGTGTGTTTACCTAAGTGGCAGGCTTTTACCCTGCACTGAGATCACTGAGACTTAAGACTTAGTAAAATAAGAAAAGCTATTTTTTTATAGAAATACATAGTAAATAGGAAAGGCATACCTAGTTCTAACTAACTTGGAGGCGCAACACTCAGGTTTGGGAGTTGCCCTCCTGGCTCAGGAGGGAGAGAGCAGAGACAAAGGTGTCTCCTCTCTCTTGGATTACTTTATTGCTTAACTGCATTCTGTGTTTGCCTCTGTAATTCTCACTTTTTTTTACCCACTGTTTGAATGTCTTTTGGAAATGCCTACTGATTATTTGTTATCATTTTGGGCTGATTACCTTCAGCTATTATCTCACCAAAGTTGCATACACATGACAGATTTAAAGCACATTTCCACCACCACCCCAAAAAAGAATCCTGGGAACTGTAGTTTGTTACGGGTGCTGGGAATTGTAGCTCTGTGAGGAGTAAACTACAGTCCCCAAGATTCTTGGGGAAAAGCCATGTGCTTACATGTATGGTGTCTACTGGGAGACTCTTACGGATTGATTCTATACTCCCAGAAGTAAATCCTATTTACTGCTATGGGAATTACTTCCAAGTAAGTATGCTTGGAATTGCAGCTTTTAGGTCATGCTTAATAGCCACCTTGTGTCAAACTGAACAGTTTCCAATCAGATTAAAATACTAACCACTTAAACTGGTCAGAGTGTCATTCCCTCTATTTCTGAAGCTCAGGCTGGAAGTGTTGTTGCTTATGTAGCCATGGTATCACCATCCATACCACACATAATAAGGAGTATTAGTGGGCAAGAGGGAACCCCAAGTGTTGCAGAATACAAAAAAGTGAGAGAGAAAACAGAAAGGGGATGACTCCCAAAACAACCCAAACGAGTACTGAGCATGCTCTGTTATGAAATGCTCAGTGGCTGTGTGAGTGAGTGAGTGAGTGTGTGTGTGTGTGAGAGAGAGAGAGATGTCTCAGCTAACAGAAAATTATAGAATAGTAGAGTTGGAAGGAACCTTTAAGGTCATCGAGTCCACACCCCTGCTCAATGCAGGAATCCAAGTTAAAGCACACCTGACAGGCCAATTCCCCCCACAGAACTCCAGCCACAGAATTGTCTGGGAAGAGGGGCTGACTGTTAAACCACTCTGGACATTGGAGCTCTGTCGGGAGAATAGGAGTCTCCTAATAACACTCAGCACCCGTCACAAACTACACTTGCCAGGATTCTTTGGGGGAAGTCATGACTGTTTAAAGTGGCATAAATGTCTGGCGTGGGTGTGGCCAGAAGGTCATCCAGCGAGTTTATGGCTGTGGTAAGATATGAACTCAGAACATCCCAGCTGCACCCAGCATGGAACTACACTTTCAGCAGCAAATACCAGAAAACCAACTAAATGTGTGCTGTCAATGTGCAAAGCATTTGCTGGGGTGCATTTGGGTAGGTGAAGCAGGAGATAGATGGAAGGGGCTGTTTTCCATGCCTGCCACTTTACCAGTGCAATGCCCCATGTTTTTCCTTATTGACCTCCATCAGCTAGGGAAAAGTGGCCAGGGAAGGGGTTGCAGATAAAAAGTTTCAGCAGCAAATTACCCCCACTCATCACTTCTCCCTAACAAAATGCCCCCCACATCAGTAGCAGACACCAGCAGGGAAGTTCTTTTTTGAGTTGTAATTCAGCTCTTGTTCTGTTAATTCCCAAACTACACCAGTTGTCATTTTGACCTACATGCATAGGGAGAAAGACAGTGTAAAGGGTGTGCACAAGTGGGAGGGGATGACAAAGGATTTAGGACTTAAAGATTTAATATTCCATGAGTAGAAAAAAATACCCTATGCAAATGTCTATATTATTGCAGAAAAGTTCAGTTCTACATATGTTTGCCATCTTTTCCTCAAGCACAACTGTTTTTGAGATAACAGTCTTATTCTCTCTTGCCCTTCACCAAAAAGCCATGTTAGTTGTCCAGTATGTGAAATGACTGCAAGCAGGTGCAGCCCAAGACATTTTGCTACTTGAAGCAGAAGAGCAAATGGTGCCCTGCCCCCAAGTCAAGGTCATAGTACCATAGCTTGAAAAGTTATGTTGGCATTTGAGGCAGAAAATCTCACAAGTACCTCTTCCTGACAGTAAATATACAACAACCAAAAATTAAAATAGCTAATAATTTGTTGCATGGTGCCCCAAATTAGTTGCTTGGGGTAGTCATCTCTTGCTGCCTAGTGAGAGTCGCTCTATGAGAGGCACATAACTGAAGCAAAACACACAAACAGAAGTATGAGACTGCACCTACCTCCTAGTCTCTTGCCAGTTCCCAATTTTCACCCTCTCTGGAGGGGTGCAAGGACAAGCGGAGGGAATGCAAAGAGGGTGCAAGGACAAGTGGAGGGGATGCAAGGACAAGCAGGGGGTGCCAGGAAGAGCAGAGGGGGTGGGCAAGCAGGCTGAGGGAGGCAGGACGAGCGGGGGGGGAGGGAGAGTAGGCTGGAAAGGGTAACACATACACTCACCTCCACAGCTCTTCACTTCCATTCTGCTGCTTGTGCCTTCTACTCCTCCTTGCCCTCTGTCTGACTCTCCACTTCCTCCCTCGTGCCTCCATAGAGCACGAGGGAAGAGATAAACAGCGCAGAAGCCCAGTTTGAGGCACATATCTTTCCTCCACCATTCCACCAATCACAGCAGCAGATGATTTCCCCTGCTTTCCCCCCCCAGTAACGTTCAAATGTAACGCAAAAAAGTTACATTTGCAGCTCAAAAGTAATGAAATTACCACTCGTTCTGTTACATACAAAATGTAACGAAGTTACCCACTCGTTATGCAAAATTGTAACAAATTACAAGTAACTCGTTATTTCTAACGAGTTACTTCCAAGCTCTGATTTCATACAAAAAAAATTAGATTTTTTTCCTGCGTTTGTGAACATTTTAAAAATCACTCTGCCTATTCAATGTAGATAAAGTCCATCACTATCATACCCACATTGCAGGAGGTTGGGCTGCGGCTGAGAGAGAACAAGTTGCACCAGCTGTGCAAAGTGACCCGGTGTTGTGTTATACCCATTTTACTGGAGGAAGGGGAGAGTTGCATTAGTGTATGACAACCCTGAAGTGTAGTCCATGTCATTCTGACAAGCTGGGTCTTTTTAGGGAAATGTAGTGCAGTGGGGAGAGCAGCTGTGAAGTTGATTGTAGCAGCAGTGCAATTAACAAAGGGCTGGAGGGGTTGAAGGACGGACCACCACTCAAGTCATTAGAAATGGTACACCTGCTCTCTAATGCTAGTTATGTTTGCGTGGAGTATTTACTTTGTGTTCCCCACCCCCAGCCAGAAACTTCCTGTGGATGCCTATGCATTCCATGTGCCCTATTATATGAATTATGGATTCCCTAACACGTTTGGAAAGTGCTCTTGGTGTGCTGTTTGTGGGTACAACGTTAGTTAGTATCCTATTGTATGTTCTATGGTAGCCATGAGCACCACACAGATGGAAGAGGGCAGCCATCTTGGACTCTTCACTGGCATTGAGTCAATGAAAATACATTCACTTGCATCAGCTCCTTTGCTAGCTTAACTTTACACTGATGGGGGGGGGGAGATGGGAATTTTCCCTGGGACACGACAGGATCTGGGCCTAGCTAGCCATTCCCCCAATTCCCTATCCCTTGAACCACTGATTTGCTGCTCCTGACTTAAAGATACACTATTGAAACATCCCTGTAATTTCTGTACACCATTATAATTGGTAGTTACAACAATCCAAGGGATCAACAGTAATCCTATCCTTGTCAGCTGATGCAACTCGATAAGATTGCACTATCAGACACGTGTATTGGGATGAGAAAGCACTCTCTACATCAAATAGCAAATTAACTGGCTAATTTGTTCATTTTGGATTTAAAATGCAGGTCTTTATTGGATTTTAATCATACAATGTCTCCAATGACTGTCATGAGCCCAGCAGAACGGGGGTGGAGCGGCGCGATTGCAGAGGAGGAGGACTTTGAATGAATAGGATGATAGGTCTAATGTCAGGCCAACTGGAGTGAAAGACGTTGAGCTCTCTCTCACCATGGACAGTGACAACTCCGCCCCTATGGCTCTAGTTATCCACGAGGAGGCCCAACCCAATCAGGCAGTTGCCACTCTGCCCGATGATCTTCCTCTTCCCACACCCACTTCACCACCACCCTACCGCAGCCCCCCTCCACCTGATGGGGAGGGTTCCGCTGAGGCAGAGCAGCCACCCTCACCCCATACATGGAGGCAGTTGTGCTGGCAAGTTCAACATGCCCTCACAGCCCCTCTAAGGAGCAGCACTTGTGTACGCATGCATGCTCAACAGTGACACAGCTCATGCAAGTAGGGTGCCTGCCCATCTTTACTTAAGCTGGGTGAGGGGACGTGTCTAGTTGCTGCAACAACATCTTAGTGCAGTATAGTTGTGTCTAGCTTTTCCTAGTAAAGATGATGAATTCTGTATAACCTGTAAGCTGATTCATGAAGCGCTCTGAACAGAAACTTTCTATTAAACCTACTAAAGAAAACCACACCTCCTTGTTCATGTCTGACTTCAGTGAGTTCAGGCAGGGCAGTTTGTCGCAGCCACTACCTCCTCTACCCGACAACCCCATGAGTGAGACGGAAGTAAGGAGCAGGATGGAGGAGAGCTGTCAGAGCACCCACGGGTCCATGATAGCTGAGCTCCAGAAACTCTGCACCAAAACCCAGACCTTTCAGAATGAGACTCAGACTCTTCGAGTGGAGAACCAGAACCTACAACTCCGACTGACCCTGCTTGGGAACAACGTGACAGCCTTACAGCAGGGGGCTGCTCCAGGTCAGCCAGTGCCTGCATCTTGTATCAAGACACCCATCAGACTCCCTCTCCGGTAAAGCGGAAAGTGGAAGCAGTTTGCGATGTTCATCGCACAGTGCGAACGATACATCAGAGTGCAGCAGTCGGACTTTCCTATTGAAAGTGGCCTTCATGATCAGTCTACAAGGGTAGAGATGGACCTGGGGAAGATGTGTTGTGTGCTCTCCTGGCACCCCCTCAAAACTAAAAAGGACCTACAGTGATTCCTGGGATTCGCCAATTACTATCGATGGTTCATTGCTGCCTTTTCCAACATGACTGCCCCATTAACAGACTGCCTTAAGGACTTTGGACCATTTTGATGGACTGAGGCAGCCCAACAGGCTTTTGAGCATCTAAAGCTGCTATTCTCCTCAGAACCAGTACTAGGACATGCCAACCCCCACTGACCTTTTGTGATGGAAACAGATGCCTCAGACGTAGCCATCAGAGCAGTGTTGTTACAGCCCTCCAAGAAGGGGGGGCTACATCCTTGTGCATACTTCTCCAGGAAGCTGACTGACTCTGAAAAAACTACACAGTCTGGGAGAAGGAGTTACTTGCCATCTGTGATGCATTCGAAACCTTGAAAGAGTGCAACACATAGTGGAAGTCCATACTGATCACCAGAACCTTGAGAGCCTCCAGACAGCCCGCAAATTGAATCAGTGTCAAGTGCACTGGTCCCAATTCTTCACCCGGTTCCACTTTAAGATCACCTATATTTTCCATGCCCCAAACCGTAGAGCTGATGCACTCTCCCGCAAGCCAGAGTACAACAAACCTCCGCCAGACCCACCTCTACATCTCATTATCTCCTTAGACAAGATGGTGGTGACTCCCTGCCTTGTCCAGACCTCTGGACCAAAGAGCTATGCACCACTCAGGAACAAGATCTGTTTGCTCAAGACCAAGACCGGGAGATGCAACAGCCCCCTCAGGACCAGGCTCCAGGCTTCTCCTGAAGGAGGGGGAATGCTCTATCATTACAAGACCTTGTGCATGCCCTCCAGAGAGCTTTGGGTCAAGATCCTACAGCAGTGTCATGACACTCCAACAGTGGGGCACTGCAGGACTTTTGGTGGCCCCAAATAAAGCATGGTGTCGAGAAGCATGTGCAGTATTGCCTCATTTGCATGAGGGCCAAGCACGCCCCTGGGCTGCCAGCCAGGCTGTTACAACCCCTACCCAGCCCCAAAGGGTCTTGGAGAATAGTGACACTAGACTTCATCTACCCCCTTCCCAGGGAAATACTACCATTCTGGTGGTAGTTGATGCCTTCAGTCAAATGGCCCATTTCATCCCGTGTGCCGGCTTACCATCTGAAAAAGAGACTGCTCAACTATTTATCAAACATATTTTGGGGGCACATGGTCTCCCAAACAGCCTGGTCTCAAGACTGGAGACCCCAGTTCACTGCCCATTTTTGGCATGCCCTGTTGCAGCTGCAACAGACTGAGCTAAGGCTGTCTTCTGCACACCATCCCCAGACGGATGGGCAGACAGAGAAAGTTAATGCCAACCTGAAACAGTCCCTTTGCTGCTATGTCAGTTACCAGCAGAACAACTGGGTGTTCCTGCTACCTGTCGCAAAGTTTGCGATGCAGCAGATGCTACAAGAGCAACTAACAAGGGCCAATGCTGCCTACAACTGGGTCGCCAACCAGCATCACCAAGCTGATCCTGAAATACGGGTGGGGGATAGAGTGTGCCTTTCCACATGTTACTTACCAACAACTGCTTCCTGCCATAAGTTAGAAGCTTAGCAGGTGGGGCCCTTCAAAATACAAACACAGATCAACCCAGTCCCGTACCGTTTATGCTTACCGGCCACCATGAAAATGCAGTATTCCACCAAGAATTCCACTGTTCCTTGTTAACCCCCGATGAGGCACCACATCCATACCGGGCACCTGAATCGCCCCCATACTTGTAGACGGCCAGAAAGAGTATGAGGTGGAGCAAATTATCGACTCCAGGGTGGGGGGAAGATCGCCATGGGGGGGATGATGTCATGAGCCCAGTAGAAGAGGGGTGGAGCAGTGAGATTGCAGAGGAGGACGACTTTCAGTGGGATGATAGTCTAATGTAAGGCCAACTGGAGCGCAGGACTCAGAACTGTCTCGCCATGGACAGTGACAACTCTGCCCCTATGGCTCTGGTAACCCACGAGGAGGCCCAACCCAGTCATGCTGTTGCTACTCCGCCCAACAATTCTTCTCTTCCCTCACCTGCTTCACCGCCGCCCTAGCACAGGCCCCCTCCATCTGATAGGGTGGGTCCCGCTTAGGCAGAGAAGCCACCCTTGCCTTGTACACGGAGGCAGTTGTGCCAGCACGTTTAATGTGCCCCCATGGCCACTCTCAGGAGAAGCGCTCGTGTACGCATACATTCTCAACAGTGACACTCAGTTCATGCAAGTATCCTTACGTATGCCGGGTGAGGGGGGTGTCAAGTTGCTGCGACAACATCTTAGCACTGTATAGTCATGTCTAGTTTTTCCTGGTAAATATGATTAATTTTGTGTAACCTGTAAGAGGATTCATGAAGCGCTCTGAACTGAAACTTTTTATTAAACCTACTAAAGAAAACCACACCTCCTCATTCGTGACTGACTTCAGTGGGTTTGGGCACGACAATTACACGATTTTTTAACTTTTTCAGTGGTCTGTCTTTATAAAGTCTGATCAGTCTATCTGTCATAAAATAAAGACTGTTTGTTCCGTGCATCAGCTATTTGGCATGGAGAATCTAATGGAAAAGTGATATAATCAGGCTAAATTAGCTGCCAGGCCAAGTTCAAGGTTCTGGTTTTGGTGTACAAAACTCTATGCAGCTTGGGACCAGAATATATGAAAGACTGTCTTACCGCTTATATACCCAGTCAATCATTGCACTCTGCAGGTGAGAGCCTCCTGCGATACCATTTAGTTTAGAGAAAAGGCGGGTCAGAGGAGACATGACAGAAGTGTATAAAATTATGCATGGCATTGAGAAAGTGGATATTGAGAAAGTAGATAGAGAAAAGTTTTTCTCCCCCTCTCATAATACTAGAACTCGTGGACATTCAAAGAAGCTGAATGTTGGAAGATTCAGGACAGACAAAAGGAAGTACTTCTTTACTCAGCGCACAGTTAAACTATGGAATTTGCTCCCACAAGACGCAGTAATGGCCACCAGCTTGGACGGCTTTAAAAGAAGATTAGACAAATTCATGGAGGACAGGGCTATCAATGGCTACTAGCCGTGATGGCTGTGCTCTGCCACCCTAGTCAGAGGCAGCATGCTTCTGAAAACCAGTTGCCGGAAGCCTCAGGAGGGGAGAGTGTTCTTGCACTCGGGTCCTGCTTGTAAGCTTCCCCCAGGCACCTGGTTGGCCACTGTGAGAACAGGATGCTGGACTAGATGGGCCACTGGCTCTTCTTATGTTCTTATCAGGAGGTCCGACCATTCCACAAAACATAGGAAGTGGACCTTTGGTGTTGTGGCACCTACCCTTTGGAATTCCCTCCCATTAAATGTTGGAAGTGGAGCAAGAGCAACTCCTGTTTTGTTCTTTTGTTTATGTTGCAGAAGGGAGATAGAGTTAGGGTCCTCCAGATGGCTAGGCTTGACTACCTTTACCTGTGATGCTCTGACTGACTTCCTTCTGTCGTTAGACTGATATGTCTTAGTGAAGCCTATCTACTTCTCCTTCCTCTCTTCTTCGACTGTCCGAGAGGAGACTCCTTTGTCTCTGCTCTCTCTCTGCTGAGCCATGAGGGCAACTCCCAAACCTGGGCATTGCGCCTTCAACTTAGTTAGTTAGTTAGAACTAGGTGTGCTTTCCAATCTACTATGTATTTCTATAAATAAAGTAGCTTTCCTTATTTTACTAAGTCTTAAGTCTCAGTGATCTCAATGCAGGATAAAAGCCTGCTTTCTTAGGTAAACACACACACTGGCACACAGCACCTCCGACCGTTGACAATCCCTTCTAACATTTATACAAATTTACACAACATTAAATATTAGACAGGCAGCATCTCTGTTATCTTTTCGGCACATAATGAAGACCTTCCTCTTTCAGCAAGCCTTTTAAGTAGAGACCCTATCCCAGTCTGTGTTGGAATTGCTTTTTAAGATGTTTTTAAAACTGTTTTTTAAAGATGTTTTGTTTTAATAGGTTTTTAATTCCTTTGTTTTTAAGATGTTTTAGAGTGTTTTTAGTATTTTAGTTTGCTGTCCTGGGCTCCTTCTGGGAGGAAGGGTGGGATATAAATAAATAAGTAAATAAACGGCAGAAAGATCCAGTGAAGAATAGCTGACTTGTATCAGTTTAACACATGCAGACTGAGAGCTGAGGATCTCACTTGTGACCACTTTCTGCAATCTAAAACACAGTCCCATTGAACTCAATAGAACATATCTGGGTAGGCATACACAGACTGTCATGTAGATTTCTTCTTTTGGTGATTATATATAAGAATATTGTAGAAGCCTTCCTCTCACCAGTCTGGTGAAAATCTTACATACTGCAAAAAGGTATAAGTTGTGTTTTGTTTTTTCATTTTAGTCAATGCAGACTGATCCATGAGCAAGTAATGCAGCAAATGTAATTGCCAAATTGAAGCAAAGTGGAGCCTGCTTCCCAAAATAAAAATTTGGTCTGAGCAAATTGCAGCAGCAGAAGCCAGTAGTTGGGGAAGAGGGCAGTGTCCTATATGTGGGTGAGACAAAGGGAAGGAGGGGTTTTGCCAGCTTCTGACATTCTTGGGCAGCTGCCAAGGCCCCAGGTCCCAGGCTGGACCTGCCAACCTAACACTTACCCTGATGTCTGGGTCTGTGAGTCACCGTTTTAATTTCTCACTATGCCTCTAATGTAATGTCATTCAAAGGGAATTGTGGGAAATTCAAATCTCACCACTGTTGTCAAGCAAACCCACTAATGTAGGCAGAGAGGGACCGCCAGAGAGCACTGTCCCTGGGTGCTGCTGCCTGAATGTGAAAGAGACTTCAGAGAATTCAAATTGATCAAGTCATTTCTGCCTTTATTCCTTATCTGTAAAATGCAAATATGTTTCCTACCAGCTTAATTATTTCATTATATAGAGTCCATAATGTTGCTACAATGGTAATCTATGGTTTGATTTATTCCCTCGAGGGATTTGCTCAGCATCTGTTATGAGATCTATGTAATGAGTTATCCCAGACTGCAAATCAAGAGAAGAACAACTATTTACATTCCAGGATTGTTGTTAAGCACCCTGACAGCTTTAGACCACTCCATTCGGGCAGCATGGGGAGAATAAAGGGCTACACATTGCATACAAACAAACAAACAAATATTATTATTATTTATTATTATTATACGCAATATACTTCTAAAGATAATAAAAACAGGGATAATATAGGATAATAATAAAAATGGCCTAACCTACAGAGTTGATGTAAAATTTGTTGAGATAATGCATGTGAACTGCTTTCAGTGCCTTCAGGTGCACGATACATGCTAAGAATTACAGAGCCAGACCAAACTTCAGATTTGCTGTTGCCTACCTCCCCTGCTCCCTGAGAAAGCTCATTTAATGCAGTGAATTCACTTTTCAAAATCAAGAAAATTCTAGGATTTCTTATTTAAAAACTCAGGTTTAAGAGAAAAGTTAAATTCACCCATGTCCCCTAACCATGAAAATTGTAGGTTAAGGCTCCTGCCTTAACTTCTGCACCATGTAAGCAGATACAGTAAAGGTCATGTACAGTATCAAATATTGTGCTCATTTACAATTTAGGCTTTAGGCACCCATACTTTTTGCCCTCTTCTTTCAACCACAATCTTCTGCCTCTGTAGTTTAGACGCAGCATTGAGGCATGGGGCAATTGCCTGCCCACTGTCCCGTTTCCTCTGTGTACACTATTACACAATTGCACTTTGCAGCTTAAGAGAAGTTTTGTAAAAGTCTGATTGCCAGAGTTAAAAGCTCAGAATTTAGGAGCACAGCAAGTCCATGGCTCTAATCATATTTGAATAGTAGCTATACTGCTTTTACCTAAACATGAACAGAATTGAACTCTGCAGCTTGAGTAGTGTTGTATGCTTTATACGCTTTCATAGGAAGCAGCCTCAGCTTTAGAGAGTTTTTAAAGAGGCTGGTTGTCAGAATTAGAACTTCAAAAAGATACATGCTTATAAGTTCTAACCATGTATATGTTAACGACCCCAACTATTGTGCTTGCAGGCCTCCAGCCGGCAAAAGAGGACGGTTGGGGCTTAAAGAAAAAGGCAAAATCTGGATGCCTGAAGGCTGTTATTAACAAGCACAATATGTGACCCTGCACAGTGTCTTTACTGCTTACATGCCACAGCATATAAGCAGGGCAAGAGTCTTAGCTGAATAGTTTACATGTTTTTTGGTGGCGGGGGAGGGGGGAGTGAATCTGAAATTGTGTTCTCTCTTATAGAATAGTAGAGTTGGAAGGGCACTATAAGGGCATCATGTCCAATCCCCTGAAAATCTTAAAATCTTAAAATGAAGATTTTTCAATCCTAGAATACTGGTACACACATAGAGAAATAAATACACACCTTTTAAAGATTTCTATGTAAATGTGAGGACATTCCACTCTCATAATTTAAGGGACACATCTCAAAGCTGGAGAGATGTGCATAGGACAGGGTGGGGTACTTGGAGTCCAATAACATCTGAAAAACCACAACTCCCATCAGCCCCAGGCAGCATAGAGTGGGATGATGGGAGTTGTGGTTCAGCAACATGGAAACCCACAGGTTCCCCACCCTGGAATAGGATGACCTGGATACAGTTTTACAAGAAACCAAGCATCTATTGAATTTGAGGGCCAGCCTCAACAACCTTTCCATTGCAAGAGTAAATTGGTATTTTAGAAAGTCAGGTATCTGTGTTTTTTAATCCCATTTCCAATGTGGAAGTACCTCAATGATGGGATCCTTCTTTTTAGGTGTTTTAGTCTTGGATGTGCCATCCAATGAGCTGTTTTCTTGATCATCTGAGAACACAACTTCAGTTGGTTCATAGTTTGCCTCAGGTGGCTTTTCACTCTCTGCCTCTACCTCTAGTTCAACCACTTAGAACAGCCATTTAAGATCTAAATGGTGAAGAGAAACAGGACATGAAAAGGTCAGAGATGGTTATTAGCAAACTGACTAACACCAGCTATTGCCCACCCATGCATTTTCCAGGGGGTTAATAATATAAATGGGGTTAAAAGGTGCACTCCAGTAACAAGGGGTTTGTCAATCAATCAGTCAATCAATCAATGTTTAGTTTGAGTTGCTTGAGAAATCTTCAGCGTTAACATCCATGATTATTATGAATTTAGGCTGCAGTCCTACATTCATTTGGAAGTAAGTTCCATTGAACTCAATGGGGCTTACTTCTGAACAGACATGTACAAATTTCATTGTTAGATGCCTGCATTGATTTGTAGATTTAAAGGGGGTCATATGGATCATGGTAGGTCTGAATAATTACAGTCCCTATATAAGACAACTAAATGAAGTATAATTTATTGACTGACAAAGTTCATCAGATATAATTGCCTAATCTACCTGAGTGAAACAAAATGTACTCCCTACCACTGCCAAATAATGGGTTATCGGGGCTCAATTATATGCAAGGAAACACATTATATAAACTTGGATTGCTATAAAGCTTTCCTGATGGCATCAACAACTGTGAATAAAGCACTGTGTGTAGAATGTGAAGGTTAACCTCTTCTAGGAACGGTGTGAAGAAATTGCTGAATATTGTGAGTTTAGCTATCTTGATAACTGTGAAAAGGGTCTATTACTGGACAACCAATGGGTGGCCAGCATCTTCAACAAAAGAACATGAATGTCCCTTAATGGCTGCTCATTTCATTCATGCCTTTGGAAGGTGACATCCTTTAGCTAGTAGGACGGCACTTCTCTGAATTTCTTGTCAGGGTATGCAGAAAAAGCTGAGAATTATTGTGGAGTTAGGTAAAACTGAGACATTATTAGGGCATAGTTATTCTCTTCAGGAACCTGATGCAAGCTTAGGTACAAACATTTTTTAAGGAAAGAAGTTTGGTTGTTTCTAGTAGGCTCTGCTTTTATATTTGTAGTGAAGACACCTGAAGATGATGAAGACACTGTAAGTCTCCAATGCTCCCTCTTATCCAAAGGAAACCAACCACTAGCGCACTGCCCCTGGACTGATCAGGGAGGTGAGAAACACTAAGGGTGGCCATGTGTCATACTTTACAGAGAACAGTCTTCTATTTGAAGGGCTGTCCAGCCCAAGTCCAGTTTATGACAAAGAGCTAGGAGGAGGAAAGCAGGGACCTTGAACTTGTCCATCAACAGTGAAGCAGCTGGATAGCAGACTGAGCAAGCCAACAGGCCACCTAGTCACAGGCCTTGTGTTTCTATTTAAATTACAATAATTACAATAATATCCAAATTTGCATATATATGCAAGTTTTATACAAATGTGTCCTATTTTAGCGATGCATTTCCTCTTTTCTGGCAATATGTAAACGGCCTTTCTAGCATCAGCCCATCTTAGTTATACTTAAACCTACTACATTGGCATAATTATAATTACATTGGCGGATTATCTAGACCAGTGATTCTCAAAAGGTGCGCCCAGGCACACTGGTGTGCCCTAAGAGGTGGCTAGGTGTGCCTCAAATGTTATGAAAGTATATTTTAAAAATGAGAAGAAACCCATTTGTATAGGGTAATAGTTTTCTATAGTTTAAGTTATTTTTATTCATAGTTTAAAATATATTAATATATTTTTAATTTTGTACACGAAGTGCGCCAGAAATTTTTTACATGTTTTACAGTGCGTCGCAAACCAAAAAAGTTTGAGAACCACTGATCTAGACCCTTTTCAATCAGGCTTCAGGCCTGGTCATGGGACAGAGACTGCTCTGGTCGCCCTACTTGATGACCTACGCCAGGAATCAGACAGAGGAAGTGCATCCCTGTTGGTGCTGCTGGACCTCTCAGCGGCCTTTGATAGCATCAATCATGGTATCCTTCTTATCTGTCTTGCTGGGATGGGTCTAGGAGACACTGTTTTACAGTGGCTCCATTCCTACCTGATGGACAGGACCCAGAAAGTGGTGCTGGGAGACTACTGCTCGTCCCCCTGGCTGTTAGCCTATGGGATACCGCAGGGTTCCATTCTGTCTCCCATGCTCTTTAACATTTATATGAAACCACTGGGAGAGGTCATCCGGAGATTTGGAGTGCAATGTCATCAATATGCTGATGACACTCAACTCTATCTCTCCCTTCCATCTGATGGCAGGGTGGGAGTGCTCGTCCTAAACCGGTGCCTGGAGGCTGTGAAGGGATGGATGTGGGTTAACAATCTTAAACTTAATCCAGACAAGATGGAAGTGTTGCTGGCCAAGGGGGAAACTGCCCCAGGGATAGGGTTGCAACCTGTGTTTAGTGTATCAAGAAATATAATAAAGAAGAACAATACTAAGGAGATTGTGCACAATTCAGGGGAAATTATCATTTTATTCCACTACAAGCATAATTGTTTATGATGGCAAAGGGTTGTCAGGCCAGCATTCTTACAGAGAATCACGCTAGAATGCCTTCATACTAATGCAGCAGCAGGCCCTTTCCTATGAAAAGACACTTAGCCTGGGTACCAGATTTGGGGTGGGTGGGGGACATGGGGATGTTAAACAATGGGCGTGTTTATGTCTCCTCTGCCAAGAAAAGAAAGCACCAGCAAGATCAGGAAGAACCACACACAACCTTTTAGAGGAAATACCATCGCAAACCATGGGAAATCATTTACGCAACCTAAGAAGTCACTGACAGAAACACTAACTGTAAACTAGTATCATCTGCTTGCAGTATATGATACCTTGACATCAGACAGAACCAGAAAAAGATGAATGTTGCCCACCTTGCAAGTAATGGGGGAATGGAGAAACTAAACCACACAAATGGTTCCATGCTTACAGTCCGGGTAAGTGAATGCTGGGAGGGTGGGATTTAAAGGTTCCATATGTTGTTTTTTAAAACAATGGTGACATTCATTTCCAATACTCTTCTTATGAAATTATCTTTGGACTTTGAAACCCAATACCCCTGTGTGACTTGATCTTCAGGCAGCAAGAATAGGGAAGTCCTACACTTGAGGGTGACTTAATGCAGGTTTATGTTAGTGGCCCAATGGCAGCTTTTGAAAAAGTAGAAGACTGCTTCTGATGAAAACAAGATTGCCAAACAAAAGGTGCTAGAGAAAATATGAGCTCATCCACGAAGGAGAGAAAAGGCACGTCTCTGGAAAAAATCTAGAACTTACATCTTTTTGGAGATGGCCTTATGTAGTGGTTAAGATACTTCACAACCTATCTTTGCCAATACAAAAAAACCCACTCATATCCTTCTGGTGCCCTGATTCATTGAAAAGAGTATTGAAAGAGGAGGATACTATGGAGAAGACATGGAGGAGAAATAAAACCTAAGGAAGAATAAACATGATTGCAAACAGAGGTTTATTTACAGTTATACATATTCTGTTAAATAAATAATTAAATAGATTTCTACAAAGGGAAAACCCATCTTGCTTTTTTAGAGTTTTTTGAGAGTGTCAACAAAAATGTAGACGGCAGTGATCCAACAGATGCTGTGTATTAAGCAGAATGTGAAGAGCTCCAGAAAGACCTCACTGCACTGGTGAAGAGGGAACAAAATTGCAAATGAGATTCAATGTTAAATAAGAATAAAGTGATGCACAATTGGGCAATAAGCCTAACCTCATATACACCGATGGAATCTGAACTGGCTGTGACTCTCTAGAAAAGATACAGGGGTTGTGGTAGCTCCATGAAAATGTCCACTCAGAATGCAGTGGTGGTAAAAAGGCAAATCACATGCTAGGGATTAGTGGTAAAGGACTGAAAACAAAAGGGCATGTATTGCAATGCTTATATGATTGTACTTATGATGTAAGGTGTGGCCTCACTTGGAATACCGTGTACATTTCTGCTCACCATCCCATCTCAAGAAGGATATGGTGTAGGTATAGAAAAGGGCAACCAAAAAATCTCGTTATTGAAGGAAGTAACTTTTCCACAAGACTGAAGAGTTTGAGGCTTTTGCTTAGAAGAAAAAGGCAATTAAGGGGGAACATGATAAAGGTTTATAAAATTATGCATGGGGTAGATAGAATTTTTTTTCTCCCTGTTTCAAACTAGAAGTCAAGGTCACCCATGAAACTGACAGTAGATTAGGACAAAAAATTATTTTTCCACACAATGCATAAATTTACTCATGGAAACCAAAGTTGTGGAAATGGCCTATGGCTTTAAAAAGGAATCAGGCAAATCAATGGAGGACAGATCTCTGAATATCAGTTGCTGAAGGACAAGCAGCAAGGAAGGACGACTGCCTTCATGCCTGGCTTGTGGGATTCCTAGAAGCAGATGCCTGGCCACTGGTGGAAACAAGATGCTGGAGGAGCCTTGATCTAACCCAACAAGGCTGTTCTTAGGTACAAGATGGACATCTGTGCATGTCTAAAGGACTTATTTTGCCTCTTGTCATCAGTCTCTAATCTCGAACTAATGTATGCTCATGTTAAGGAGCAAAAATGCTATAATGTACTAGGGAATCAGGTACTATATATAAACAGGAGATGTTACATTAATATTTCTATAGAGCAAAGAGTCACAAATGGCCACACGTTTTCTGTTATTCATTTGCAAAGAAATCTCAGCAGATTTGTCAACAACAAGCATCAAATGCTATACAAACATTAGTATTTCATATTTCTTAAATAGTGTTATATATACCTCAGTCTGAAAAAAATTAGACAACCCATGAGCTGTAATCAACTAACTCCTACTCAGAGTAGACCCACTGAAATTGATGAACCTGTTAAGTCACGTGTTTTAACTTCAATAGGTTTGTTCTGAATACCACCCCATGTCTCTACAACCACTCTACTGCTAAGCCAAAAAGCCAACAAATGCTTTATACATTGCACAGAGCAGTCTCAAATCTACATAAAAGGAGGTTCACCCATTAAATAAAATAAAATCTAGAAAAGCAGTGATTAGGCAAGCGCTTCTAGACACACCCAAACACAGTTAGAAGCACCCTATATGTTACTAATTTTTTAAGGGTGAAAAGGAAGCAGGTCTTAGTTGAGGAGTACAATCCTATGCATGTTTACTTGGAAGTAAGTCCAAGCCATGCAAATCAGTAACACTTACATCAGTATCCCAAAATATTTACCATAAAGAAGGAAAGAAAGAAAAACAGTAAACGGAAAGTACTTGGCAGGGAAAATAGCATACATCCTGAACTCAACAATAGTTTTGCAGATGGCCAACTTTATAGTTTGAATAATAAGTTATTAAACTATTTAAAAGTTGAGCTCAGTTCAATTTTATTATTTTAGCCACTATCTTATCACTAAGATCAGATCATGTTAAAATTATTTAAAATAATATAACATGTAGAAGGTTAATTAAATAGCTGAAGCATTCAACTTAAGAGTCACCAGTACAAATCAATAGCATTGCTTTAAACAAAATTTTGTCTATGCTTTGTGCAAACAGAGCAAACAAAACCACTCTGCACACTCTGCAGAGATCACTATCTTCTTTTAACAAGTAAAGTTTATCTAATGAAGAGAGATTGTGTTATTTTTGCCCAGCTACATAAGCAACAATATATATTCTCTTTACTAGAAGCTAGACAAAACAAATTAAGCAAATACTAAAGATTTTAAGTCTAAAGAAGCTTGAAGATAATGTGATCATGTTTATATGTTTGCTTCCCCATAAATGAACCTTGTCCAATTTATACCTCAAATGTAAAGGTTTTTAACAACAATGGATCCAGATTTCCCATCGTGCTCATATACAATTACTTATATAGTTACTCAGTGGTGTCAGTCTGCACTTACTTGGGGCACTGTCTTATAATATATCCTCCAGAACCCGGCCCTGAAGAATGGGTTCCAGGCCTAAGCACTGGTTCAAATTAAACCACAGAGGTTATCATTTGCTATAACGCACAGTGGTTTCTGTTACTTTTACCAATCCTTACTTGGTATAACCCTTATTTAATCTCATCATTCCTTTGGGAGCCCTTGTAACCCTTTCTTTTATCAGAAAAAAATATTGCCTTGTTGAATTAGACCAAGTTCCATCTCATCTGGCATCCTATTTCAAACAGCAAGAACCAGGATTGCCATCTTTGAAAAGGCAAACTTCTGGCAGGGGGGTGAGCCTCAGAGGCAGAGCCTAGCAGTGTCAAGGTATGCAACTCAATGGTAAACCTTTATCTATGTTATGCATGTGCTTACACACTAGACCTTTGATATCACTTTACAGATGGGTCACATTGAGACTAAGAACTTCTGTTTCAAAGAAAATGAATCCATGGCAAAGAACTCAAACTCATGCAAAGCAAGTCATTCAAGGAAGCAAACCAAGCCACAGATCAAGAGAATACATGGAGAGAAACTCAAAATCAATGCAAAGTAGAACACTAAAGGAAATGAACAAACATAGCCACAGAAAATAAGCTGTCATAATATATATATACATCAGGTATGGGAAACCTTTGGCCCTCCAGATGATGCTGAACTACAACTCCCATCACCCTTAGCTATTAGCCATGCTTGCTGGGGCTAGTGGGAGTTGTAGTTCAGCAACACCTGAAGGGCCATAGGTTTCCCACATCTAATATACATCATTTCAAGGAATCAAGTGTCTAGAAAATTACCCGTGGCTTGCAGGTATATATACACACACACTTTTATTGTTGTTGTTATGTGCCTTCAAGTCGATCACGACTTATGGCAACCCTATGAATCAGCGACATCCAACAGCATCTGTTGTGAACCACCCTGTTCAGATCTTGTAAGTTCAGGTCTGTGGCTTCCTTTATGGAATCAATCCATCTCTTGTTTGGCCTTCCTCTGTTTCTACTCCCTTCTGTTTTTCCCAACATTATTGTCTTTTCTAGTGAATCATATCTTCTCATTATGTGTCCAAAGTATGATAACCTCAGTTTCATCATTTTAGCTTCTAGTGATAGTTCTGGTTTAATTTACGCTTTTATAGCATCACAAAGAAACACACTCTCACCCATTCCTTTCATACATACAGAGACACATGCCCTCACAAAGCATAGCTAAATGCCTTTTTTTCAAAGCCCTCTTACTGATTCTTACTGGTGTGTGGGCACACATAGTTTCTTTTGCTGGAAGACCTGTCTCACACAGGTTCTCAAAATGTGTACTGCCTGTCACATAGCCAGGTGAGGTTAAACAATAGCATAAGATGAAGTACATCTGCACATTCTTCTCCTAAACCGGTGCCTGGAGGCTGTGAAGGGCTGGATGTGGGCTAACAAACTGATATTAAGATCTAAAGTTCAAAATCAAACGTAACAGATGCAAATGTGTCTTACACAAAGTTAGGGTATCTGGTCATTACAATTACAATTTATACAAGATTTTTAAAGATTTTTTAATACAAACAATAACAAACACTAATTCATACATATGAAATTTTTAAAAAGCAAAATTGTCTCCTGAATCAAAAGTGCCTAAGTCTTTAGTCCATACTAATGAATGAATACACACTTCTACCATAGTGCTTTTGTAAAAGCTGCTGGTTATCTTGCTTGTAGATTTTAAATCTGTGCCTCAATGGAGCAAGATGTGTATATTGTGGCCAGTCGCGTTTCGACTTGTGTGTCTTTATCAATGGCCTTTCAAACACATATTAACAGCATTCATAATAAGGCTGGCGCTCCTGTCGAAGCCCTGGTGGAACTGTGGAATGCAGAAATGACCCGGGCAGTTGACACGATCGCTCCTATGCGCCCTCTTCGCTGCAGAGCTCATGCAGCTCCATGGTATACCTTGGAGCTGAGAGCGATGAAACAGCATAGAAGACGGCTTGAGTACTCCTGATGGATGCAATTATACACTGGTGAGTGCCTATACTAAGCTGTACTTGGGCACAGTGAGGGCAGCAAAAAAGCAATACTTTGCTGCCACTATTAAATCTTCTATCTGTCGTCCAGCGGAGCTATTTAAAATAGTCCGAGGGCTATTACATTCCGGCCCTACGGACGTCGTGGAGTCATCACAGGCACGCTGCAATGAATTTGCTGGGCACTTCCAGGACAAAATCTCTTGCATCCACCAGGACTTAGACTCTAATGTTGCAGCAGTTGAATCGAATGAGGTGTCCAGCGCACAGTCTTGTCCTAATTCTTTGGATAAGTTTCAGTTGGTACAGCTTGAGGACGTTGACAAGGTGTTCGGACTGGTGCGTGCGACTACTTCTAAATTGGATCCTTGCCCTTCTTGGCTAATAAAAGCTAGCAGGAATGGAACAGCCGGTTGGGCCAGGGCAGTGATTAACGCTTCACTGCAGGAGGGAGTGGTCCCTGGCCTCCTGAAAGAGGCGATGGTGAGACCACTCCTAAAGAAAACGTCCGTGGACCCGGAAAACTTTAACAACTATAGGCCAGTAGCTAATGTTCCATTCCTGGGCAAGGTCCTAGAACGAGTGGTTGCCAACCAGCTCCAGACACTCTTGGATGACACCGATTATCTGGACCCATTTCAGTCGGGTTTTAGACCTGGGTTCGGCACGGAGACACCCTTGGTCGCCCTGTATGATGACCTTTGTCGGGAGGCAGACAGGGGGAGTGCGACCCTGCTGATTCTCCTTGACCTCTCAGCGGCTTTTGATACCATCGACCATGGTATCCTTCTGGGACGACTCACTGATCTGGGAGTGGGCGGTACTGCGTGGCAGTGGTTCCGCTCCTACTTGGTGGGTCGTCTCCAGAGGGTAGTGCTTGGGGAGCATTGCTCGGCACACTGGGACCTCCAATATGGAGTCCCACAGGGGTCAGTTCTGTCCCCCATGCTTTTTAATATCTATATGAAGCCGTTGGGTGCGGTCATCAGGAGTTTTGGAGTGCGTTGCCATCAGTATGCTGATGACACGCAGCTCTATTTCTCCTTTTCATCTTCTTCAGGTGAGCCTGTCGGCGTGCTGAACCGATGTCTAGCTGCGACAATGGACTGGATGAGAGCTAACAAACTGAGGCTTAATCCAGATAAGACTGAAATGCTGCTGGTGGGTGGTTCTCCTGACGGGATGGGGGATGTTCGACCTGTTCTGGATGGGGTTGCACTCCCCCTGAAGGACAGGTTCGTAGCTTGGGAGTTCTTTTAGATCCATCCCTGTCACTTGAGGCTCAGATAGCCTCTGTGGCACGGGGTGCTTTCTACCAGAATCGGCTGGTGGCAGAGCTGCGCCCCTATCTGGACAGAGAGAACCTCGCTTCAGTAGTCCATGCACTGGTAACCTCAAAATTAGATTACTGCAATGCGCTCTACGTGGGGCTGCCTCTGAAGACGGTTCGGAAACTGCAGCTTGTGCAGAATGCAGCGGCCAGATTGTTAACGGGGACCAGACGGTCCGACCATATAACACCGACTCTGGCCCGCCTGCACTGGCTGCCTATTTGTTTCCGGGCCCGGTTCAAAGTGCTGGTTTTGACCTATAAAGCCTTACACGGCATAGGACCACAATACCTGTTGGAACGCCTCCCCAGTTATGAACCTGCCCGTACACTACGTTCATCATCAAAGACCCTCCTCCGAGTTCCTACTCATAGGGAAGCTCGGAGGATGGCAACGCGGAAAAGGGCCTTTTCTGTGGTGGCCCCCAAACTGTGGAACTATCTCCCAGAGGAAATACGCCTGGCGCCATCGTTAATATCTTTTCGGCGCCAGGTTAAAACTTTTCTTTTCACCCAGGCTTTTTAATTAATTATGTTTAGTATACGCTGACATTGTTTTAATTTTTAATAATTTTTAACTTTTTTATATGTTTTATATTGATACACGTCTTATACTTTGCTATTTCTTGTCTTGTGAACCGCCCAGAGAGCTTTGGCTATGGGGCGGTCTATAAGCTTAATGAAATAAATAAATAAATAAATGTAAAGCCCTCTTGAAATCATGAATGCTGTTGATAAAAATGGTCCAGAGGAACTGGATAAAAAATGAATTAATGGAAATGCATCCATCCTGCACCTACTACTCTTCATTCAAGTGAAAATTTGTAAATATGTGTTTGGCACTTTTGATTCAGGAGACAATTTTGTTTTTTAAAAATTTCATATGTATGAATTAGTGTTTGTTATTGTTTGTATTAAAAAATCTTTAAAAATCTTGTATAAATTGTAATTGTAATGACCACATACCCTAACTTTGTGTACGGCTAACAAACTGAAATTTAATCCAGAGAAGATGGAAGTACTGCTGGTCAAGGGAAAAACTGCATCAAGGACGGGGTTGCAACCTGTTCTGGATGGGGTTGCACTCTCCTTGAAGGAGCAGGTCCGCAGTTTGGGAGTCCTTCTGGATCCTGCCCTGCTGCTTGAATATTAAGTGGCTGCGGTAGCCAGGAGTGCTTTTGGCCAACTCAAACTGTTCTACCAGCTGCGTCCGTTCCTGGAGGCAGTTGACTTGGCCACAGTGACACATGCATTGGTGACATTGAGGCTTGATTACTGTAATGCACTCTATGTGGGGCTGCCCTTGAATATGGTTCGGAAATTGCAGTTGGTTCAAACTGCAGCAGCCAGAATGTTAACTGGAACACGACGCATAGAGCACATTACCCCTGTGCTTTATTGACTCCACTGGCTCCCAATTTTTTTCCGGGCCCAATTCACAGTGCTGGTTCTGACCTTTAAAGCCCTAAACGGCCTTGAACCAATGTACCTGAGGGACCGCTTATGCCTATATGTACCTGCCCGGGATTTAAGATCATCTGCCTTTGGTCTCCTCTGCATGCCTGGATTGAAAGATGTTAAATTGACAGGCACACGGGAGAGAGCTTTTTCAGCTGTGGCCCCTAAGCTTTGGAATACTCTACCCCAAGAAGTTTGCTCTGCTCCCTCCCTGGTGGTTTTCCGGAAACTTCTGAAAACGATCTTGTTCCGGAGAGCCTTTGGGGGGGATTGAAGGTAGAGCCTGACACTGATTTTATGTCTTCTGCGTTAAATTTTACTTTTGTAGTCCCTTTAGAGAGTGTGTGTGTGTGTTGTATTTTATGTATTTTAATTGTATTTTATGTATTTTAATTGTATTTTATGTATTTTAAATTTATTTTAATGCTTTTGTGATTTTACTGTTTACAATTTTATTATGTACATGTTTGATTTTATTTTTGTAAGCCGCCCTGAGTGCCCTATTATAGCGTAGAAGGGCGGGATAGAAATATTTTAAATAAATAAAATAATAAATAGAACTGGTGAGGTTTAGATTTCTCCACAAATGGTTAGTTCTTTAGTCATTGGTTAAAAATACCTCCTGCCAACCAATGACTGATCGAATGTTCAACCGCATGAGCAGATTAAAATAGGAAGTTGTTCCTTTGATTGGAGCGCCAGTTGTTCCAATTAGTACATTTTCCATCATGGGACAGCTTCCTCTTTCTTTGGCTGAGGTACTATGTGGCTATCTCCATCTCGAAAAATGCCCCAAACATAGAGACTTCATTTAAACATTATGGGTTATATATAACTAAGTTATACTCCAAGCAGACCCATTGAAATTAATGGACCTAAATTAGTGATGTTCATTGATTTCAATGGATCGTCTCTACTCTAAATATGACTGTCACTGGGCACGGCCTAATATGCTTTGAGGAGCCTATTTGGAAATAACAGCCTATCAAGTAGACAGTGAAGGAAAATGCCTATCTTGAACATTTCTATCTTTTCATGTTTTTTGTCATTTTGTAAGTCTTTTATTTCTTTTTACCTGTAATGCAATATAAAATCTGATTTCCTTTAAATACATGGGCAGAACAATACAAGCCCCCAGTCTGCCATGCTGGAGGGGATTTGGATGATGGGAAGGTATTCTTCTTCCCAGCCCTGCCTGGATCCACTGGCATCTGCTGGTGGGGGAGCTCCACTGCCAACAGGTGAGTAGCAATGGGATCTGTTGACTGGTGCCAGTGTGAAAGCATTTTGTCCACCAAACAAGCCAGTATCAATTTAAGTTCATTCTCTGTCCACTAGCCGGTACTTTTATGGATCCTTTATTTCCCCTCGCAATATCGATATTTTAGAGACTGGGTGTTGTTTTTTAACAAAAATCCACTTTTAGAAATAACCATGGAAAATTGCTATATAAAAATCCAATCTGCAGTGATAGAGAATAAGCAAATTAATGGAAAATATAGTGCCAAATCCAAATTGGGTGCAATTCTAGCACATTCCTACAGGTGAGCTGTGACAATGAGGAACAGCCCAATAGGCCCACCCAAATGGCAATAATTTGGAAGCTGCTGGTGGTATCACCACCAATGGTAGCTAGTGGAAATCCCACATGCGGGGCTTGCATTCTAAGCCATTCCGCCAGCAAAGGGGCACGTTTTCTCTCTTCCCACCCCACCTTCTGCCCTGGCCAGTGCAAGCAGCAGGGTAGTGGATGCAGTGGTGGCTACACTACTTCATTAAGCCCAACCACACCTGCATCAGGGGTTTGAACTGACCCCAAGTCAGAAAACTGTCACACTGTTGCATTGTATGGATTCAAGCCTTTTTCTTTTCTTTTGTTCATTCACCCAGGCTTTCCAGACGGTTATATTGTATACAAAAATCTTAAATTCTATAGCTTTTTTTATCTCCCCCCCCCCGCTGTAATCCACTTTGGGCGGTTGTAAACCTGAAAAGTAGTCTATTAATGCTGCTAAAAATTAATAAATAAAAGAGTGTACAAATGGTAGAAATACAAGCGAAAAGGTCTAGTGTCAAAGCAACCATGCTCTCTGCCATATCGCAGAGCTTGGAAAAGTTACTTTTTTAAACTACAACTCCCATCAGCCCCAGCCAGCATGGCCACTGGATTGGGCTGATGGGAGTTGTAGTTCAAAAAAGTAACTTTTCCAAGCTCTGCAACAGACAGAAGCATACACTCTCACCCTTTCATATAGACACACAGAAACACACCCATACATATTTTTACACACACACACACACACTTGCTCCAATACAAACCCCTTTCATACACAAAGAAACACTCCCCTTTCATACAGGGTATGTGTGAGACATACTCCCTCACAGATAAGGAGCTCGCTCACTCTCGCGCTCTCGCACACACACACACACACACACACACACACACACCTCCTTGTCCCCCACTTGTAGATCTGGCTGCTCCTACTGCTCCACTCCATTCTCTCTCATCATCTATCTTGGCCTGGTGCCATTTGTCAGAAAGGCTGGGGCATAGTGTAAGTAAGCCAGGGCTTGATGGTGAGCTTTAGCCTGTCCTACTTCTTCACGTATCTATTTTTACTTAAAATGTCTACCTCCCCATTCAGCTTGAACGGCTCTCAATGTGGCTTAGACGTAGCTTCCAATGTAGGGAAGATGATCCAATTCCTTGATTGCTTTATGTACTCCGCCTTTACAATGGTCAAGCTGAAGCCACCAGAAATAAAGCTATATTGGGCCCTGCAATTTATAATTGTGTGTTAGCCAAGATCCAAACTTGCTGAAGGTTTTTTTGAAGTGTTTGATATTATGTTAAATAAAGGACAAGAAACAGCTTGGAAATCTTTTGGGCCTTTCAGGTGAAGCCATGGAATTGTGGTGGTTTTCATCATTATTTTATTTTTTAATTATTTATAAAGCACACAAAGCTTTCTAGGAATTGTATAAAAAGTAAGGAAACCACACAGTCCCTGCCTACAGGTTTACAATCTAATAGATACAGTACAATAGAAAAAGGAGATGGGGTGGAATAGGAAAACAAGCAAATTCAGGCACTAGCTTGTCATAGGTATATAAATGTTTCATGATCAAGTAGAGTGGTCCCTGACGGAGATAATTCTGGGAGAATGAAGGAGTCATTATAAGCCAGGAGACTCTTCAGAGAAATCTGAGGGGGGTGGAGAATACACTAATTTTATCTGGTTGGGATTGGGAATGAGCTCTAAAAGTCCTGCTTCATATATTGGAAATATTTTATATTGCTAATGTAAAAACTGCCACGGTTCTCTTTTGCTGTTCAATATCACAAGGAACCTGTACATTTCACTTCAAACCAGAGAAGAAACTGAAAAACTGCTGGAGTTCATATTTTTTTAAAATCAGCCATTGGTTGAGCTATATCTAGGGCCAGGTGAATATGTCAATTTCAGGTTCTGTTTCTCATTTTTCCAGTCTTATGTTCAGATCGCCACAACTCCACAACAGTTTGAGATTTTTTTAAAAAAAGTTCTCATGAAGTTTCATCAGCATTTTAGTGAAAATGTCTCCAAATATACACGTTTGTATGCAATTGTGCCTAATGCACACATTTTTGAAGAGCAATTTTCCTTAATATAATGTAATATTTTGTATGATACTTTCACTAATATATACATGTGCACACTTTACCACAGTGAATGCATTTTCTTTACACATTACTTAGCTGCAGAATTTCATATTTGGAAGGGCAGCTGTGTTTTGATGCTTGTATCAGAAAGTGTGAATAGGTAGGTTCACCTTTAAATGAGAACTGAATCTAATTTCTCCCCCAACCCTAGTTGTATTCAACACTTTTCAGGCACAAGCAGAATGGACTTCTGGTCGTACAACGGGACTTTACCTTCCTTTCCTCCCCCCAGATCTGGGGACCCTCAAGAGTGGTTGCAGTGGGGAAAGGAGGAAGATGAAGACTTCCATTCATCCCTAGTTGTAGCCTGAAACCTGAATATCCTGTAGGAGAGCTGAATCTATTTAACTCTGCTACCTCTTCTCACATTTCATCTTAAGACTGCGAAAAATGCATTTAAGGCTTTAGCATCCAGCCCGATGATGAGTTCTGGAGAACATGAAAGCTTGTTCACTATTTTGATTGGTCCTGCTAAAGGTGTTACCCTACTGTCGATTTTGGAATACTGGAAACTTTTTGTATACAAGTGCCTTAAAATACATGTTGCATTTAACTTCAGTGTTAAATGCCTTATGAAACAACCCCAGTGTTTGTTCAATGCTTACACGAAAACAACACTCCAGCGTCTTGACAGTACAGAGCTCATTGCAAGGGGCAGCTATTCAAACCACATGCAGTATGATGCATACATGTGAAATTTTCTTGTCAGCGCTACAAATTCTAGTTAGGGCACACAGATGCAAGGCATAGTAACTAAGGCTCACATGGATTTCAGAAGAGGAATCTAGTACTCACCTCGGACAATTCGGGAAACCGAACAACGTGCACACACTGGAAAAGGAGCCACATATTAATCATTTATCATGCTCTGCTGAGATTGGGGGTGGGGAAGCACTTCAATTCATCACCCCTCCACACCCTCATCCCCCACAAGTCATTTTGGAAGCTAGAGAACAGACAATTCTATATCACGGCAGGAGGTTAAACTATGTTCCATTCATATACTTCTACTGGGGGGACGCATGTCCAGAAATTCATTCTGCTCAAACTCTCAGCCAACATAACCTTCCAGCAGGCCCCTTTAAAGTTCATTTACTCTTGAGTACCATACTGTACACATAACTGATAAAACTGTAATTCCTCCAGATCTACAAGTTCAAATCCCCACACAGCCATGAAGCTCACTGGGTGACCGTGGGCCAGTCACCGCCTCTCGGCCTCAGAGGAAGGCAATGGTAAACCACCTCTGAATACCGCTTACCATGAAAACCCTATTCACAAGGTTGGCATAAGTCAGGATCAACTTGAAGGCAGTCCATGCCTAACTGTATATATGAGAGAGGCATATATCATTTGCCCCATTTAGTTAGAGAGGAAATAGCGAAGTGCTTTTTGTCAGAGAAAGGTAGCAAACGCTCATGCAATTATTACCTTCATTAATCCTCCCAAGGTCAAAGAGGGGCAGGCTAACTAGTCTTATTTTACCATTTCACAAATAAAAGAAACCAGAGAAGGAGCAGCTTGCCCAAGGCTGATTCGAAAGACCCTAGCCAATCCTATCATCTATTCATCCACACAAGAAAGCATGTCTAGAAATTCATTCTGCTCAAACTTTCAGCCAACATAGCCTTCCAGCAGACCTCTTTAAAGCTCATTTACTCTTGAGTATCACACTGCACACATAACTGGTAAGACTATAATTTCTCATACTGCAAGTCTGGCCTGAGTATCTATTTTAGTCACTACAACACTGAGAACAAACCATTTCCTCTGGGGATTAGCTGACTGACTGGGCCCAGCAATGTCATAAACCCTCCACCTCCCATCCCTGGTGTTGGTTTGCAACTCTTTTAAAAACTGATTTCCCTTTTCTTTTTTTAAAAAACAAATTGACAAATGAAAATTCAAATGACTAAATGTTCAGGTGGTGTTTTAATAAAAATAAATAAATGCCAAGAGAGCATGGTAGGAGCAAAAAGCAAAAGAGAATGAGTGAAATCAGCATATAAATAATTGGTAAGTACACACGACCAATGCATTATGAAAGTGGGGAGAAAGCTGGGCTCACGCCACCTAGGAGAGAAAAACAGCGAGTCTTGTTTACAGGTAAGTTTGAATGCATCCTGTGTAGAGTTGCTCTGTACACTGAGCACTCCTTTTAAAGGCAGTAACACAGCTGCAATGAGCCTGGTCAGCAGATTAGTAAGGTTTTGGATAGATTAACATACAAGGAAGAGAAGGGGAGTAACAGTGACTTTTGAAATCTACTTCTGGATTTCAGAGAGCTTGCTTCTGCTGCACAGCACAGAATATATTCTACTTGTGTGTGTTTTGTCAGCATCTTTATCATATTTTAAGTGCGTATATTTACTAGGTGCTGCACAATAAATTGGCTTTTGCAACTCAGTCACCTTTAGATTTGCAGCTACACTAGCTTTAGCAAATAATGTGCCATTTTCATGTAGGTTTGTCCAATGCATCTTACATTACAAACACAAAACCATCTACTCCATTTCATTCCAGACACAGAACAAACAAATCTGATCTCCAAACTGTACAATCCATGGCAAATGAAGCTCTTCAACTGAACTCTCTCTGGGCAAGGGCCACAAGTAATGAATCCCTTTAATTCATAATTACAGCAGTAACTACTCAGAAAGAGAACCATAACAGGTAAACATGTTATTTATTGGACCAGATGAAATTGAATACCATGGTTCTCAAAAGCATGAGGCATGCCTCTTGAACATGATACACATAGGAGAGGAGACATAAGCTCAACACTGAATCCTCCCAACCCTTCTTATATCTTCTAAGAGTATACAGAGGATGGCTGCAAGCCTATAGCCTAAAATGTAATAAGACAGGGTCACAGTCTATGTGAAACAGCATGTAAATATAAAAGTCTACAGTTACTTGCTATTAATTTAAATTATATTCGTTTTTAACGGAATTAGATTGTGACAGGCGCCCAAATGGTCATCTTAGCCCTGGAATCTAGGGTGACCATTGACAGATTCCATTCAAAACAAGAGTTTCCTTATGTCTATCCACTACAACTGTATCTGACTAAACAATCTTCACATTTTGCAAGCATAAAATCCCAATCTCGTTAGGGTCAGCAATGTTGTTTCATCCGGCTATGTACTAGGTAACTTAGAGGCCTCCAAACAGATGGAGAAATAACAATAATGTAGAAGTAGAAATCTATCATTTTTCACTTTTCAAAAGTAGTATCTAATAATAGTTGAGGTCTTCAGTTAATTGTGGGGGGTGACAGGGCTAGATGTGTACATGGTGCAAGAGCATACTGCCTGGCTCTATCTTATTCTAATCTATAAAATGGTACAGTCCTTCTTTTGGAATTTGGATTCATATTTTCCTGGATATAGCTTCTTCTTTTTTAAATCTAAAAAGTTAGCATTTGTGTAAACAGTGCTATCCTGAGACCACAAAGAGGATAAATTTTAAAAACCTTATTTCTGGAGTTTGTGAAGTTGACAATATAAACATCTTAAACATTTGGACATGACGGACCATCACTGACCCAGGAGAAGTAGTTTTCTTATAACTATACACTGAGCCCTTTATCATTCTTCTCTGGAGAGATGTTGAAGGATATACACACAAGGTGTTGTGTCAGTAGGATCAAAAAAACAGTACAGGGAAAACCAGGGGTGGGTGGAGGGAGATGACTATTGACCAGTGCTTTAATTACTAAAATGAGAGGTGCCTGAGCTCCACCTACCTGCAAGTCACATTGTCTAAACTAGAAATTCTGCTTGTAGTTTGGGCTCTGAAGCAGGATTTATCCTTGGCTCAAATGTATTTAAATTCCCTCTGCGCAATACTTTATTTTCTGTAGTGTGGGGAGGTTAAGACTGCCCAGATGTTATGGCTCTCAGTCCTTTAACCCGGTACAGTGCAGCATCTTTTTATTTTGTGCAGCAAGATATTGTAGGATTTAAGCCCACCTTTGAGAGCCAGTGTGGTATAGTGGTTGGACTACAACCTGGAATACCAGGGTTCGAATCTGCACACAGCCATGAAGCTCACTGGGTGACCTTGGGCCAGTCACTACCTCTCAGCCTCAGAGGAGGGCAATGGTAAACCACCTCTGAATACTGCTTATCATGAAAACCCTATTCATAGGGTCGCCATAAGTCGGAATCGACTTAAAGGCAGTCCATTTCCATTTTTCAAGCTTTATTTATTTATTTAGAAATATGTTTAACCTGCCTTTCATTGCAAAGTAATCTCAGCAAAGGGCAGATGAAAATAATCAAAGCCATATCAACAACATTAATAAAACAAAGCAGCTAAAACTTCAATCATCAACAAGTATAAAATGAATTAATATAGAATAAACCAGCAAGGCAACAAGCCCTCTCCTTCAGTCCTTTATACATAATCTCATCTCCTGGGGGAGGAAAGGATGAAAATCCTCCCCCCCCCCAGCTGCTATTTGGATCAGGATAGAAGCTTCCATTGGTATCAGTGGAAATACCAACTTCAAGGGGGAGCAATTTTAATCAGAACCACAGCAGGAGAGGAAATTGTGAAATTCTCTCCCAATTCTGCTCAGACACACACACACACGGACTATTTATATATATATTTAAAAGTGGCTAATTCCATTCATGCAATTAATGTCACATCTAGTTTGGCCCTGAGATCACATGCTCAGATGGGGATGGGAGGGGGAGCTAAAAATCAGGGAACGTAAGGAAGGGGAAATCAGGTTCTCTCCCTCCAGGCAGACAGATCTCTCTCTCTCTCTCTCTCTCTCTCTCTCTCTCTCTCTCTCTCTCTCTCTCTCTCTCTCTCTCTCTGTGTGTGTGTGTGTGTGTGTGTGCACGCATGCACGGACTATAAGTTGTGTTCTTTTCCTCCCAGCCTGAAATAACCCAGACGTTTATTCTGCTTGCACTTGGGGGGGCATTAACGTTGCCTTTTTGCACACCCACAAACATTATGGGGGGGAGCTACAGCGGCAGAAGTGGCCGGCTAAGCAGATGGAAATGAAATGGAGTTGATGGGGAGTTTAGTGGGTGGAGAAAGGGGAGTATCTGCAAGTTACAATCCACCTCCCCACCAGGAAACATTGGAATAAGGGACTACATGAGCGGGATGCAGCGAAGCAGAGGTGGTTTTTTCCTTACTATTCGGATTTTCAGCAGATTGGTTTGATTCGCATTTAAAGGGAAATGCAGTGGCTTGCCTTCCCTTTCCAAAAAAGTCATGCAAATTAAAAGGGAATGCAGCCAGCCTTGATCTCATATTAAATTACCATGTGAATGAGCCCAATGATTAAGGCTGCAATCCAATGCATGTCTACTTAGAAGTAAGCTCCATTGGGTCAATAGGACACTCCCAGGTAAGCAGCTTAAAACAAAATAGGGACTGGGCACCCATCTTTCTCTTCCTAGTCTCTGCTCCCGTGGTCCAAAGTGCCCCAAGCTACTTCTGAGGCAAATTTTCCACTGCAAAGTACATTCTACCTCTGACTTTCTGCCCCCTTCAGCCGCTTGTTACTGCTGACATTTAGCAAGAGAAGAATCCAGCAAGAAAGAATGAAAGGGACAAATAAATCCCTTTTAATTTAAATTAGTCTGGTTTTGTTAATTGCATGAATTCAATTAAAATGCAGCTTTTTGTTAGGTATATAACAGCCTCTGTGGAAGTCTATGCAGACAGAACCATGAAGTGAGAGGGGGCAAGGACATAAGAGTCTAAAAGGCCATTCCACAATAAACTCTGGCATCTATTGTTTCTCCCTGACTCAAGGTAGAGACACACCCATTGTTCTGCCAATTTCAGTGCGCCTCCACCTCTCTCTTCTGAAAACAGGGGCACAAGACCCTAGTCAAATCTCGCCCCTTTTATTCTTTCTTTATTTATTAGATTTATATCCCACCTTTCTTCCCAGTAGCAGTCCAGGGCGGCAATTTTTTTACTGTAAAAACTTGGTGGGAGCAGCTCGAGTGCGTCTTTTTTTTTAAATCAACTTCAAACAGATTTCACAAATGATCAGCAGATCAACCCATTACCCCTCCAGATGTGGCCAATGGAAATGGTTTGCTGTTGGCAACTACTGTGCTCACAACCTACAATCCTGCTTGGGCTCTTGCAGGCTAGCAGCTGCCTTTGCCTGTGAAAGCCTAGCCTCTGAACAGCCATGGTTTTCCCAACTTCCAACCCAATTCAGAAATCTCACTGAAGAAAAGTAACCCCACTGACAGAGGGAAAAACCTGCATTTCTGACTGATAGGAATTTACCTCACTAAACAACTGAAAAGTCACTACAATTAGCAGGGAACGTGAGTTTGTAAAAATAACACTGAGATAGGGCATAGTGAAATGGAAAGGGAGGTCTCATGTGAACATCCAGCCCCAGGGCCTCTTACAGTTTTTAAAAAGGAACATAGGAAGATAGGAAGATGCCTTATACCAAATCAGACCATTTGTCCTTCTAGTTCAGTATTGTCTACGCTGAATGGTAGCAGCTCTCTAGGGGCTCATCCAGACGACTGCAAAATGTGTGACACTCGCGCTATGTGTGCTTATTATTTTTTGGTCGTCCAAATGACGTTGCGCGGTGTCACACATTTTCGTGGGTTACATCCACTCCTTTCAATACCGGCAAAAATGCAATTTGCTGTTTGAAATCGGGAATTTCATTGGGACATTTTTTTTCATTGGGAAACAGCGAACAAAAAGGCGAAAAGTGAGGACTATCAGCTGACAAACCGGATATGGAAATGGTGGATTATCCCGCTCCGTTTGGATAAGCCCTAGGATTTCAGACAAGATTCTCTTCTACCCTTACCTGGAGATGTCGGGGGATTGAACCTGGGACCTTCTGCATAGCAGATGCTGTACCACTAAGCTACTGCCCTTTCCCCAAAAGGGAAGCTAAAAAAGCCCCCACCAAATTTGTATAGAGAGAAATTCAGGGTCTACAAAATTCCATATCGTAATGTCTTCTACAGTTCAGTTTCTGTGCTTATTCATTGTCCTTTTTAGGTAATTGGTGAAGAGGAAAAATTAACACCTCAAGATTCTTACACTGACCTGAGCGTCCAGTGCTTTCAGATGCACTTTTGGATGTCTTAGGCTGACTCAGCTTGCTACTTGTTCGCACAGAAACTGATGGGGCTGGAGGAGGTGGCGTCATAGTGCTGCTGCTCTCTCCTCTAATTGTTGTGAGATCTTGCATGCTGAAGCTCCGGAGCCTCTCTGATAGAGCTCCCTGACCCTATGGAAACAGACAAAGAGACACAGCATACCTTAAGTGATTTGTTTATTATACGTTTGGTGTTATATGTTGATTATTATATGTTTACACAGATTCAGAACATTAAGAAGACATTCACCTGAATTTATATTGAGATTAGAGGTGTGCTATTATTCCACCCAATTCGGATTTGGTACCAAATTTTTCATTAATTCGTTTGTTCTCAATTGTTGAGGACCAGATTTTAGTTTTCACAGTTTTCACAGATTTGTGAATTTCCACAACTAATTTTGAAAACAGAATTTTAAAAAAATAATCTACCTCTAAAATATCAAATTTAAGAATAATATATTGATATTTACTTTAAAAATATCAATATTTCCTTACAATATTGATATTTTAAAGGAAATATTGATATTTACTTCAAAATATCAATATTTCCTTTAAAAATATTGACATTAATATCAATATTTTTTTCGAGCAAAAAAAACACAGATCGGAAAAAGCAGCAAACTTATAAAACAATAAACTCAAATCAATGCCAGCCTGTTTGGTCGACAGAATGCTTCCAAACTGGCACCAGCCAACAAATCCCATCCCTAAATGAGATGCAAACTAAACCAGTGTCAGTGCTCCGTTAGTTCCAATAGTGACGGCAAGAACTTTTTTTTAAATGCTACATTATCAAACATGCTAATCTTGCTTTAAATCATGATGGTTAGTTTAGGAGTTAACAGAAACATTGACAGGGTTACCTGCCCTTCTTTCAGGTCCAAATACAACAGAAAATGAAATTGCTGGGAGATCTAACAAATGAAAAAGAGATCCCATTGTGGCAACGCATGACCCAGGCAAATTTTGAGAATATTCCACAGCAAGTGTAAATGAAGTCACAGTCAGGCCTTGATGCTGAGGGACTGTGTGTGACGTGCAGGACATCTGTCCAAGCCTTGGTTTACTGCTGACATTCCAGGTTCTGTTGCACATGTGGCAGTATTGATGTTCAGCACTGGGATTTTCTTGGTTTGTTTAAGTCACAGCCTAATACTATCTGTAATCCACTGGAATGTTTAGAGAAACATTACAACATAATATCTTGTAAACTCCACCTCTATATATCCAGTGTCCACCTAGAGTGTGTAAGGCTAGGGATGAGGGAGAATATCCACTAAATCTGACTTAGTACCGGATTCTGACTGAATTCGACAGTCTGCTATTTTTTCAGACTGGCACCAATTTCTTGTAGAGGGCTGTGGCTGTAATTGGCATGGATTTTTTGCGGCAGGCCACAGCTGTAATCAACACAATTTTTCCCCCCCTCAATTTTTTTCCAAATTTTACATAATTATCTTCACAATTTCCTCAAAGTTAATGCATTCATAACAGTATGTAAGTGTGATAAATAGGAAAAAATAAACCATGTGGAGCACCATGATCATTTACATAAGTATTTACACTTAAAATTATGCAATTTTTTTCGCAACCAAAACAAGAAAAACAGCAGATAGAATCAGCAAGGGCCAAAGCAAGCGGGAACTAAAACAGTGCGGATCGGGATCAAACCACAGACTATCAGAATACAAGCGGATCGGAACTAAGCAGCGAACCCCATCCCTAGTAAGGACCTTCAAGCACTTTGTACACACTAATTTTGTAGGGTCTACTATTTATTAAGAAGTCATTCTAATTTATATGGAGGGAGGTTACATGACGTCACATCAAGCATTTATTATTGTGCCAATGCACAATTTCCAGTGCACTTTTCCATAATTTTCATTACCACAAAAAAGTCCAATTTTGGGAAGGGAGCAAGTTAGTTGCACAAAAGGGCCACAACCACTTTAACTGTGCAACCTAAATTTGCTGTTATGTGACTGGATCCCATCCATAAAATAACAACCTGGAAGTGCCCAAAATTCCACACACTTTACCTGTAGGAAAGCATTATTCTACTTCATAATAATAATAAAAATGAATCACAAAGAGCTTAAACATAGGCTGCAGACAAACTAATTGCTTCAAAAGCAGCCAGACCATTTTCTCTGGCTGTGTTTTGACATGACTCTGCCAACAGCCGGACACATCTCCCTTTCCTATTGCTAATTAGGACTGCCTACAGCAAAGCGTTGAGCCAATCACTAGGTCTGCCTGAGCCTACAGCAAAGCGTTTCCATTGGACACACCTGGAGTGGCAATGGGGTTGATGGCCAATCAGTTTTGAAGTTTGTGTTAAGCTGACTTTAACGCAAAGTGAGCTGGAGCGGCAACATCTGAGGTTTTGGAGTAAAAGGGGACACAGTCTGTCTGGTGTCTTATGTCCCCAAGTTCAGAAAGGTAGAGGCACACTGAAGCCAGCAAAATTACAAGTGTCTCTCTACCCATAGTGTCAGGTGGTAAATCTGTAACAAGGATAAGGACTTCAGGCTCAGGGGCCGGATGCAGCCCTTCAGGCCTCTCTATTTGGCTCTCGAGACTCTCCTCATGCCACACCCAGTCCTCGGGTTACATCCTTCACTAGCCCTGCTTTGCACCCTCCTTGAGTATTTTTACCCGACTGGAATTGATGCTTGCCTGGATGCAGGACAGAGAGGGCGTGATGTAGGTGTGTAGAAATTAGCCTATTGTACAAAGGTAAAATTTACATTCATTGCTCTGCTCACTTTTGTCTTTGGCTCCACCCACCTCTGGCATGAGGCCCCTGAAAGGTTGCCCAGAAGGGAATGCAGCTCTCTGGCTGGAAAAAAGGCTCCCCACCCCTGCTGTATAACGAACTCTTATATCCTTGACCTTCAGCCTGGGGTCCCCAGATGTTGTTGGACTACAGCTCCCATCATCCCTAACCACTGACTAAGCTGGCTGGGGCTGATGGCAGTTGTAGTCCAGCAGCATCTTAAGACCCAAGGTTGAACAACACTGCATATCACTCTTCTCTGTCCATTTTCTGACTTCACCCGTTAGACTATTTTTTACAAATTATTATTTAAATAATTTTTTGCATTGCCCAAGTCTACAAATCAAATGAAGAAAGCTACAGTGCCTAGAATGCATATTCAATGCAACAATGCCTCTCTTCTGTTTCCTATTTTATATAGACAGTATTAACTAGCAATAGCCCTGCATCTTAGGCTAAATGTAATGCTTCCTGAGAGATGTGAGGCCCCTTTGCCAAAATAACACAGCAGACACATTATCAAAGGAAAGTTTTCCTTATGCCAGCCGGTGACCATTTTAATGATCACAATATATATTATATTGAATTATAATAATTTTAAGGTCATTAATAATAAATAAATTGTAATAAATACATTTTAAAGAAATAACTCAATTGTATAAATAAATTAACACTCCTATACTGTTGGACAGATAATTTATTTCTGTATCTAAAAAAAGTTTCTTGATTGGTTTTGTATTTGGGGACATTTTGTAGAATATCTCTTTATAATTTCTCAGCCCAGTCCATCCCTAAATATGGTACAGTTCTTTTTAGGTTATTCTTTGTATGTGCTTTTTAAACCATCAAGCCAAATTTTGCTGTCAGTTATCTCAAAGAGTCAGTCAGCAGAAGCCTTGAATGTGACTCCTGGATGTTTTGTGTTTGTCTCCTCACAACAGGATTGTGCACTTTCAGATTTCTACAGCTTTCCTCTATTTATTCATCACAAGAGGACTCTGCATAAAAGGTGAAAAAATTCAGAACATCCTGCCCCAAGCATTATGTCTGGGACACTGATTGCCACTAGCAATGAACACACAAATGTGATGTTAATGCGAGCACCATATCCTGCATTGTCCCACTGGTTACCTTGGAAGCTGCCATCACTGCAGCTGTGGCTGCAACATTTAGCCCCCGCTTCCCAAAATGCACCAGGGCATCATAGCTTCGATCTTTTGCTTGGACTAGGCAGTCATCTATTTCCTATCATGAAAGAAAAACAAACAAACAAACAAAATAAAAATGCAATCACACTGAAAAAAAGAGATTAAATCACCTTAAATTCTCTTTTCTTTGACTTGCCTTTCACCAAAGGAAATTTATTCCCAAGCTCCTACAAAGTAATTCTGTGTACTCTGTCCTCAGACACTTCAGAGCCAATTCTGGGTCAAACTAGTTGCAACCAGGGCAGCCATCTTGTTTGTTCATGCGTTTGCTCAATTAGTACATATAGTGTGTGTGTGTAGGGGGGATTTTTATACCAAAAGGGTGTGCAGAACATGAAGGGAGCTAAATCTACCTTCGCCGCATACATTCTACTGTTGAAGCAACAGAGTATGTGTTGGAGTAAACAAATATTGCATGGTCACTTTAAGGGATATTTGGGGAATATCCCATGTACCTGTTTACCATGATGTAACTTCCTAATGGGTGGGGTTTAGTTACCTGACTTCCTCCTCCTTTGTCCTGGGGGATTTTTGAATATTCTCCATTGCTGATCTATCCACCATTGAGAGAGGCTGCATGGCACAGATGCTCTCTCTGAGAGCATCCATACCAAAGACTAAGATGGACTGAGACTATTTTTCTTTCATCTAAGCTAGAGCCTATGTTCCTAACATATGAGGTCGTAAGTAAACATTCTTTTCTTTTACCTAAAGGATTGTGTCTGTTGTTATTTATATAGAGAAAGGTGGGGCTGGTTATATTTTCATTCTACTGCTTGTATTTTACAACTCTGCTAAGAAATAGGACCAACCAAATTAGTTCCTATTTCTGTGTGTATTTTTATAATACCAAACAGTATGGGAGCGGTAAGATGGGAAAAACAGCTCAGTTCTTTTTACTCACATGCCCTATATTATAAAAATTAGACTCCTCCCAAAACACCTTAAATGTGACTTTTTTAAAAATCATGTGTCTGCCCTGTTTGACCTTGAGGCCAATAACCTATACAGATACAGGTTATCAAGAGACCTCTGGGGCTTCGCATATTCCCCCAAGACTACCTGAGGCTTCCTCTTGTCTGAGGAAGAACAATCTACAGCCTATCTTCTGGAAGAGGCTTTGGCACCTGCCCTGGAAACCAAGCTGAGGCTCAAGTCTTGCAAGATGTTTGCTTATTTATTTATACAAACATTTTAATATTACTTTTTGGCCTAAAGTAGTTTACATAAAAAAACCAAACAAAACACCTTTGAACGACAAAAATTAAAATTAAACCCTTGAAATAAAGAACAGTTAAAAACCTTCAATCATATATTAAAAACCACTGAAAGCCACAATGAATAAGAATGTTTTCACTGCCTGCCTACATGCCATCAAGGATGGGGCTAGTCTCACCTCCTACTGCCACAAAAAAAGCCCTGTCTCACATTCCTACCAAAGGAACCCATTTTACCAGTGGAACATATGAGAGAGGATCCTTTGCATAGGATCTCAGTCTATGGATAGGTTCACAGATGATGTGGTGGTCTTTCAGATATCCCAGACTTAAGCTTGATAGGTAAGAACCAGCGACTTGAATTGTGCCCAGAAACAAACTGGAAGCCAGTGCAGTTGACAAAAACTCAATGTTATCTGGTCTAAAAGTATATACCAGTAAGCAATATGTCCGCTTACACTAGTAAGCATATACTAGCATATACTGCTTCATTGCACAATTTATCAGGACCCCAGAACTAAGTTCCTCAAGAAGCTTTTAGATGAATCTGAATCTCTTACAGAAGCGGGGAAAGTAATTTCCTTAATGTCTGATTCAAATTTGGACGTGACACATAAGGTATCCCTGTTTGTGTTAGCAGCTTTGAAACTACGAGCTAATTTTATTCTGAATCTTAATAACAGCTGCCGTTCAAGTCTGTCTTAGTTTTAAATTTTAGACGCTGTACAATCAGCATAGATTCTCATTGCCTTATGATGTTTTAAATTTTCCTTGATAGAATTTATTTTAAACTCAATTATAAATTTTAACATGGTAAGTTTGTTGTACATGATATATTAATTTTGTGTTGGCCTTTGGCCCTGCAATTTAAATAAACTATGAGAACTATGAGCTTACACTAGCTTACTGGTGACAGACACTACTTTCAATGGCTTTCACAAAGGATTAGACCAAGGACAGGGAACTTGTGTCCTTCTAGATGTTGCTGGACTACAAGTCCCATCAGATCCATCCAGCATGGCTAATGTTCTGGGATGATGGGATTTGGAGTCCAACAGTAATATCTGGAGGGCCACTGACTCCTCAGCATGGGATCAGACAGGTTCAAGGATGATAGGTCCATCAACAACTGTTAGCCATGATAGCTAAATGGAGCCTCCCTGTAAAAAAAACAAGCGAGGCTCTTTCTGAATAGCCTGTTCTGGTGACAAACAATAGGGTGAAACCATCATTTTCCTAGCTATGCTTGTGAGCTTCCAGATGCATCTGGCTGCTGCAGCTGGAAATCAAACGATGGAGAAGACAGACCCTTGGTGATTCTGCAAGATGATTGTTATTTTGTTAATTACTTAATAAGGAATTAATCCTATGATAGGGCGTTCTTCAAAGTAACAGTTTAGGACCAAGTTACTTACACTGATATGAACCTGCCAGAGATTTAAGATCATCTGCAAAGGCCCTGCTAGTTTGTCTGCCAGGAAGGGAGGTCAGACTGGTGGATACAAGGGATGGGGTCTTTTCCGTGGTAACCCCACGGTTGTACAACTTCTTCCCCTGAGATGTACGATTCTTCCCCACGGTATTAATTAGGGAGGCTCTAAAAATGTTTTTCTTCAGGACTGCTTTTAGTGAGGGTATTCAGAGATAGCTTCTTTTTTTCTTATACTGCTATAGTTGGCTGTGATATACTGTGATAATTAACAATACAGAAGGATTTAAAATACTTTACTGCTGTTATAGTGATTGTAATTATGTTGTTTTAAACTGTATGTGGTTTTAAATTTTGAATGGTAGCAAATTTATTAAATAAATAAAACAATCAATGGATACTTTATTTTTATTAGAAACCACGCTATGGGACCAACTGAAACTGTGCATCATTCCTATAATTCCAAGTACATTTGACCATAATTTCCTAAATTAAACTGAGTATCATCTCAGTAGGTACAGTCTTTCCAGTAATGATATTTATAGCAATTCATGGGAAACACGTAGCTTTGAATTAGCAGCTCTGAGCAATGAAAAGAAATGCAAAACAGATGAATAAAATTGACGGGGGGGGATCACATCATGAAATAGGAACAAAACATTTCAATAATATATGAAAACAACACATGACCTAGACATGTCTACTCAGAAGCAAGTCCAACTGAGTTCAATGGGACTTATTCAAAGGTAAGTATGTATAGGATTGCAGACTAAATCATTTTTCATCAATAATCGTCTTTATCTGAAGTAGAGAGAAACAGTTGCAATTACCTTTTCTTTCGAAGACAGTGTTGGATGTACGAATTTCCTATATAGGAGGCTGGAGCCCTTTGTGTAGGGAGACAACAACCATGCTACAAAAGCTATTTTGAGTTCATAATAAAATGGAAACCTACAGGAAAATAAAAGGACATATTAACCACTGAAAGAGGTCTATAGGCCTCCTTCTGCATGTGTGAATCAACACTCTTGGCAATTAAAGTTTACTCCAGGATGAAAATCTAGCACATCAGATACACAAACAAGAAGTACACCAAATTAGAAGTACAAATTAGAAATACAGTATTGAGGTTATAGAATCATAGAATAGTAGAGTTGGAAGGGACCTATAAGGCCACCAAGTCCAGCCCTCTGTTCAATACAGGAATCCAAATTAAAGCATACCCAACAGGTGCCTGTCCAGCTGCCTCTTGAATGCCTCCAGTGTTGGACAGCCCACCACCTCCCTAGGTCATTGGTTTCATTGCCGTACCGCTCTAACAGTTAGGAAGTTTTTCCTGGTGTTCACCTGGCTTCCTGTAACTTGAGCCCATTATTCCATGTCCTGCACTCTGGAATGATCAAGAAGAGATCCTGGCCCTCCTCTGTGTGGCAACTTTTCAAGTATTTGAACAGTGCTATCATATCTCCCCTCAGTCTCCTCTTCTCAAGGCTAAACAAGCCAAGTTCTTTCAGTCTCTCTTCATAGGGCTTAGCTTCCAGTCCCTTGATCATCCTTGTTGCCCTCCTCTGAACCTGTTCCAGTTTGTCTGCATCCTTCTCAAAATCCAGTGTCCAGAACTGGACGCAATATTCAAGATGAGGTCTAACAAGTGCCAAATAGAGGGGAACTAATTACTTTCTTGATTCTTGGAACACCAAGCTGCATTTTGGTCCAACCCCCTTCCACTTTGAAAATCAGGAGAAAGAGCCAGGAACTGGCAGAGGGCTTGATTTTTGGTAGAGAGTTGTGTCAGTTCCAGTGTATCTCCACCTCTCTTTTCTGAAAACGGGTATATGCCAGTTAATCTCTGCCCCTTTATACCCTAAACTCTGGTCAGATCAGCTTAAGTGCATTTTTTAAAATTCAGTTTTAGCCAGATTTCACAACTGATTGATAGATCAACCCGTTTGTCTTCCAGGTGTGGCCAATGGAAATGCTTGGCTGCAGGCTTAGAGACAATGATTGGCCCAACACTTTGCCATGGGCAATCCTGAAAGATCTGAAGTCAGCAGTGGGGAAAGGAGATGCGTCCAGCTGAGGGCAGAGTCACTTCAAAAAGCAGCCAGAAAAACCATTCTGGCTGATTTTGAAGCACCAAGTGTGCCCACAGCCTATCACCTGCTGACGAGTTTCTTGGATAGCTGTGCTGACACTTGTGAAGAAGTGCTTTCCTGTTCCTTTGCAAGGGATAGCATTACAGTCTTCTTTTTATGCGGCCAAGTGCTAGCATTTTGAGCAGGGGTGACTAACCCACAAGTTGTGCCTCACCAAGACAACAACAACAAATTGTCCTTTTTAAAACTGAATTTAATAACGGATAACAAAAAATAGTGTAGAATACCTGATAGGAAAGCCCTTTTTGGAAGGCAGTTCTGAGAAGCACAATTTTTACCTCATCCACTTTTAGGTTTCAGCCACACCCACCTGACATGCAGTTGATAGAGGGCTGACCATGGGTCACTGTTGCCCTTGGCCTGAAAAAGTCATGACAGTTTGAGAGATGTCTTCCCTGCTCTTTTTGCCTTTGCTGAAAGGTTTTTTGCTTTTAACTCCATCAGATCAATTCAGGAATCTCTTAACTGGTCCCAAAAGTTAAGTCATCCTTTCAGATTGTTCCCCATCTCCATTCAAATGACAATGAAACTTGAAGTTCCTCACAGCACCAGTCTTTCCTTCTCATTTATTCTTAGTAACCAAGTCTTGCATGATGGTGGAATTGCAGTGTCTCATAACGAATCTCAATTATAGCTCTCCTCTGTGTGTGCCCGACTACCTTTCTAGACCTGCCAGACATTGAGATACATAACAAGTCAGTGGCATTAGCCCATCAAAATCAGCCTCCTCTCCATTTCTGGCAGCGTAACTGGATGTGTGCATCTCTATGCACATCAGGGCTGGAAGTAACCCTTATGTGCCTGAGTTCAAACTCTTCTACCTGCTAACCATTAAATGAACAAATCAAACTATATGCAGCTCACCTTTCTCCCTTCCATTTGCGGATGTCATGTGAAGGCTCACAAGTCAGCACTGCTCAATAATTCCTAAACAGGATGGAATACTCCTGCCCGTGACAGCTGAATTTGCATCTTTACTGCTGTTCCACACTGGTCATTTCTGAGATTTGATTGTTCTTAAGAATTTGCATAAATGTTCAGCACAAGCTAATGTACTCAGGTTGTTTCAAAATGACCACAATGTTCAATTCCACGTTCCTATGGGATTTTATTTTTAAAGGAAAGTCTAGCAGGGCAAGAAGCAAACCAATCATTTCCATGCATCCTCACATATAGCCCAAGCACCCCAGCACAATCCGAAAGGCAAACATGCCAGATTATACTGGGCTGTATCTTCCTTCTCAAGCCCAGGGATGGCTAACATGTGGCCTTCCAGCTACTGTTGGACTCCAACTCCCATCAGCCCCAGCCAGCATGGCCCATGGTCAGGGTCAGTATGGTGGGAGGTGCAGTCCAGCAGCATCTAGAGGGGCAAAGATTAGCCACCCCTGCTCTAGCTCACAAGCTCACTCCTGAGATGAAAGACAAACAGGAAGCTCTAGTTTGTTCAGCTTGCAGTTGATACATAGGCTATTTCCGCCACTACACCAATAAACTCAAATATTTGTCCCAATAGGAAAATCACAGAACATGGAAGAACAGACTAAATAAATACATGCAGGCAAACATGTAATGGCAAACAGACCACACAGAGGCAAAAAAACAAAATATCTTATCCAAGCATGTGAGTTTCCCCCGTTTCTCTTTTCAAGATCTCTATCCTTCCCTTCTACCACCTTTCTCTCACTTTCCTCCCACCAAGCAGCTCCTCTTCTTCTACTGTACCCATCTATGTCTTTCCCAGGGCCACAAGTTTGGGGCTCGAAAATCCAAGGGTGGCTCTCCATAGCTGGTTTGTAGCTCACACACAAGATAGCACAGACCAGTGAAGTGCAGCTATGTCAGGAGGGGGAGCTCTGGTCACTGCACAGGGCCAGTCTGAACAGTTGCTGGGACCCACCTCCCTTATTCTTTCTTTGGTCTCCTTTCCAACTTCCCTAGTCACTGCTAGCCCACTACCCATCCACCCACCTGCGAGATCTTTGGAATGAGCAGGAAGAGGAAGATGAACAAGAGGTTGCTGTGGAAAGAGCACACTGCCTGGCTGCCAATGCCAGCCACAACCGGGGTGACAAGAGGGCTGTCGGTGGTGGGCTGCTCCTTCCCAGCAGCTGGGCTTGGGCTGGTTCAGCAAGTCCTTCTCACAAGTTGGCATGGGTTGTTTGCTCTACTCACAGTCAATGCTGTGCTGACAGCAGCAGGGCTCTTGCCATGAGGGATGGTTGGACACAGCAGTGGACCATCCTTGGGCAATGCTGGTGAGTTTGATACCCTGTGCATTGTGATAGGGAGGAGAGAAAGTGTGCAGTTCTCTTCTGTGTGTGTTTTGCATCCTCTCCACTCCATTCCTGTTTCTCATGGCCTGTGCCAGAGATTCATTCAGTGTTTCTCCTTGGAACTAGATGAAGACTCAGATGTAGACAAATGTTATGCTGTCCCAACACTTGGGGTGAGACATTTTTACCTTACCTTCAAAATATCTTGAGCCAGTCTTTCCTTTCCTATGAATTATCCACAATCCACCTTGTTGGGGGCTCTTTAGCACCATACTAAAAGCCAAATGTGGTGGCTAGATTTGCAGTTTTCCATTCACTGAAGCAGACCCCCTCACATTAAACTCTTTGCAGCCATTTCCTTGCACAGTGTTTTCCATCCCATTGGCATTTTACCACCTCTCCTAACCCTTTCTGTACCACTCAAATGTAGCATTTCTGACAAAGGATAACGATCTGATGCACCTGGCATTATCGAGCTTCTCCTAATATTATCATATGCTTTTGCTCCTTTAAAAAACATTTACATTTCCTCATATTTGTTTTTGAGGGAAGGAAAGAAGCATCTCAGCAGGATACTAACCAGCAAAGAAAAATGTCTGTGAATGTCTCTGCTGTTGTGAAGAGTGCAAATATGATCCAATACATCATCCATTTTACCTAGGAAGAAAGCATAACATGGTTATAAGCAAATGTTCATTTGCCACTTCCTAACTATTATGGCTATTACTTCTCTCCTCCATACTCCGTTCCCTCAGGCCCAGAAGTGGTCCTGCTGTGAGGCAAGGAAATGTTGGCCTGCCTTAGGCAACAGATTTTGGCACACCAGTATTGTTTTTGTTACTTTTTTTTTAACTGCCAAATTTGGGCGCAGTTGGATTTTCTGCCTTGGACACCAAAATGTCTCTGCTTAGGGATAACCGATAAAGAGTGGCTTGTGCCACTATAACTCATAAAACTCTAATAGGGAATGAAATGGTTGCAATAGTAACTCTGAACCCATTTTCAAATTGCACTGAACAGGGCTTTTAGATTTATAGATCAAATTTGAATGTTCATTAGGAGGAGGAGTCAAATTCATATCACTCTTCAAATTTCAATTCTAGTTCATTTGTGCAAATCAATTTTTATTTTTGTAATATATTATTAAGCTTAATTGTTTGTTGATGCTGTTTAAAATTAAACACTGAATTTTTCATTTTCAGCCTATAACAATTTTCATAAAGTACCTAAAGACTGTATGCAGCACCTACATACCAAACACATTAATTCAAGTGGGTCACTAAGTGGAGACATTCCTGGCCATTCTCATAATTCAAGTGTTGTACAAGAGTATTAAATTATCTTTTGATTTATCCCTGGGAGGGGAAGAGTGTACCAGGAGTTATCTCCATGTGCATGCAAGGACCTTTACACAGCACAAGTTATGCCTTCAAAGTGGAGAAAACTATACACAACTCTCATCCCCAAAAGAGGTACTCACAGTGTAAGGCACTGGTCTGTGCCACATATGCAATTCTGAATATTCTCTGTGGACAAGCGATCATGTGTGTGATACTGAATATTCTCTGTCCACTCTTATGCCGAAATGGCTCTTATAATCCTAATTAACCCCACACCTCTCCAATGACTTAGCTATGCAAATGTTCAAAGAGATGTCCTTATATTACGTAACTCCAACTATTTATATACCTTTGTATTGCGTTATAATCCTATGATCCCCTCTTGTACACAACTGGAAATATTTGCTATCATTCATTTCAACTTGGCTATTCAGCAACAATCTAGCATTGCCTTGTAAATACCAATATCAGGATTTCAGTGACTTCCTCTATGTCTATTTCGTATACTTTCTTCAGGATCACATTTTGATCTGCTCTGACTCAGAAGACACCCAGCGCTCATAAACATTTATGTAATGTCCCCCAATGTTCTGGTTACTATAGAATTAGCTATTTAATGCCTAGTTCCCAATATCTGAAGGGGAACAGTTTACTGAACCACCCTAACCGTATACCATGATATACAGTTAAGTGCTGGGAAACGCTATGCTCATAAATAATTTTATTAACATTAACAGGCAATAACTGTTCATGAACTCTGTGCTGACTAAGGATTTTTTAAAAGTAATGACAAAATGGCTATCCATATTGTGTTCAACAATGGTGTTAATGTCTAATTCACCCCAAAAATGACCTATACCACCATGAAAATCTTATTGTAATCAACTTTGGGGGATTCAGAATTTCATTTTTCAAGAAAGGAGTTTAAGAATATAAGGAAGATGTATGCCATCCAGGCTTTCCGCTATTTGAAAAAATGGGATTTTATGTTAGAACTACAACATCTAGCCTTCCAACTGTTTGAAAGCATTGCCCACTTTTACTGTATACATAGCATACATGTTTTTCAATCTTTTCCAGGTTAGCTAATACATTAAAAAAAAAAAAGTTCTTTTCTCAGGTACAGCAAGATGGTGGAAGATATATACTGATTGTTTGGCACAAAATAAGAATGCAGAAAAATCACACCTGAAACTCGAAAGCATGTTCTTCATTCTGTCTAAAGAGCTGAGTCAAAACCATCAGAAGGCATTTTGCAAACAGAAACCTAGGTTTACCTTTAATGATCCTATGGCTGCTGCCACAGGATAATCCCAGAAGTGCTACTTACATATTCTTTAATATCCTTTGATTTTACAGCTTTGTAAGAGTAATACGCAGGGTAAAGAGTGCCAAATATAAGCCTGGAAGAAAAATAAATGGGGAAAAAATCATTTTCTGCCACTGGGAAATGTATCTTTATTAAACATAAATGGCTGCTTTGGGGACATTTTCTCCCAACGCTTCCACTCTTGTTCCTCCCTCAGTTTAACTCTTTTCAGTGATAACAAGATTATATAGCGTTGGGTGCAGATTAAATTACTTTATCAATCATTGAAATCAATGGGAGTTACATAAAGACATTGATTTCAGTGTGGGTCCCAACTTCAGCTACTCTAGTTTGGATCCAAACCATAAAAGTAAAAGGTAATCATATCCCTAGAAGACCAAGATATATTAGAACCTGTAAGAGTTTGGGCATCTGTACCAATTGTGTAGATGAGGGAATTTCGGAACACACAGCATTTCTCACCTCAACAGCACACTGTCATGGCAAGTTGCCAACATTCCTTTTCTACAGACATATTAAAGTTACAGATTTTCTGACATGTCTGCTTGACCCTGTTCATTTTGGGTTGTAAAGAATTCCCAAGGAAGTCAGTCAAATTCTAACTCGACTATCTTTAATGCATTGCATTATGAAAGACCAGCTGTCCTTCAAGATGCAGTCTTGACCATTATTAAAGAAGACTTCTGTCATCTCCATGATAATAGGGAACTATAGGCCAGCCTTTAATTAATCATTCCTGGCCAAGCTGTTCAAGCAAGAAGTGACAAATCAGCTCCAAATGCTTCTGGTTGAAATGAATTGTCTAGATTTATTTCAATTCTGGCTTCTGGCCAGGATTTACAACAGAATCTGCCTTAGTCATTCTGATAGACTACTTGTACTGGCAGGCATAGTGTGATAGGGTTGATTATTTGCCGCCCTGGGTTCCTGCTGGGAGAAAGGGAGGGATATAAATCAAACAATAAATAAATAAATAAATAAAAATTATTCTGGATCTCTAGGTGGCTTTCAATACTGGGCGAAACTACTGCTCTACCCTCTGGGGATTGTCCTGTGCTGTTCTAGAGAGTTCCATCTTGTCTCTCATGTTCTTTAACATCTTCCTGAACTCACTGGGTGAATCATCCGTGGTTATATTTCTTCTCTCTCTTTGTGTCAAGTAAAACAGAGACCTCTCTTAATGACTCCTTGAGGTCAATAATGGACTGGATAAATTTAAACTTAATCCAGGAAAATGGAAGTGCTAACGGTGGGTGAGTAGATAGATCTGGATAGGAGAGAGATGCCTTTTCTTAATGGGATCGCACTCCATGTCAAGACACTGGCCTGCTGCCAAGCAGTGAGCACTCCAGGATCTGATACTGCTGTTACTAATCCAGCCGACAGCCACGATCAAGAGTGTTTGTTTTCCCCCGCTTTGGCTGATTCTTTTATTTATACTTAGGAATACTTAGGAAAAGAACTTATAACAAAGTAAATGCAATAAAACAACATTCCACTGAATTCAATAGAGAGCTAAAAAAACCAAACAAAAACCACTGCTCCACTCCCACATCCTGCCATGATGGCCCACTGGATTCAGACTCTGCAGCCAATCACAGCACACCCAAAGCAGTATAAAAACCCTTTCCAAGGAGGCCATTACTCAGATGACAAGTTGCACAGCACGGGGTTGTATCTCCCTGGCCTCATATTGTGCAAAGGAGAACTAGGAAGAATTTAGAAAGGGCACTTGGGACAAACGACTTCTCTAAACACATATAAGAAGGGCAGATTGCTAACACTTGGGATGCACATTAATTACCTGACTACAGCGTAGCTGAGCAAGATGCAAACCACAATACAGATTATACAAGACCCCTCCACTCACTTAAGTGCTATATACGCCCTGTTCAGATGTTATAGCACATGCAATAAATCTGTGTACTGGGAATGGGAAGAAGACAGAAAGAGGTGGAAGCAAACCACTCTGTCAACTGCTGTCTCCATCATTTCCCAGCTACAGGTTTAATAAGCCCGCAGTCCCAGGAGGGACAAAGCCAGGCTGAGAAGTGGTTTCACTGAAGGAGCATTCTGAGTCCTCCTTCCTTTGAACACCAGGCAGCAGCTGATGTTGCAGCTTGACACTAATCCTAGAAAAGTTACTTTTTTGAACTACAACTCCCATCAACCCAATCCAGTGGCCATGCTGGCTGGGGCTGATGGGAGTCGTAGTTCAAAAAAGTAACTTTTCCAAGCTCTGCCTAGGCCCTAGGTGTGGGTGCTTGAGCCTGCACTGTAAGAGCTGGGACTGTATCCTTCTGCTCCCTTACTTTCTCTTCTTCATTTTTTCTCATTAGCATCTGCTATATATTTTGGGAATTGGTTTGACTGACTGTTCTCTATGCATTTTGACACTTAATCAAGGAACAGGTTTTCATCTATGTGCAGATACCAAATACATTGTAAATCAAGACAGCAGGCCGCACCTTTCAAAACCGCACTAATTTTTTGGTTTATGGATTAGCACTGACAAGACTGTGAAGGACCTCACATCCCCACACTCTAAGATTCAAGGCACATTTATTTATTTATTTATTTAAAATATTTCTATCCCGCCCTTCTACCCTATAATAGGGCACTCAGGGAGGCTTACAAAAATAAAATCAAACATGTACATAATAAAATTGTAAACAATAAAATCACAAAAACATTAAAATAAATTAAAATACATAAAATACAATTAAAATACATAAAATACAATTTTCAGCTGGCCTGGCTCCAATAGTGAAAGTGATTGGGGATGGGTGAGGAGAAATGTTTTTAAAGCAACAGAATGAACTGAGGCAAAAGGACTAGCTGTCCTTACTTCCTGCAAACGCTCTGCTCCTCGCTTTATATGAGAAGCACATGCGAACAAGCCAATGTGGCTGCTCCGTCACATCTAGTTTGTCCTAAAGGTACATGTTCAAAATGGCTTAACGCAGATTAGAATCACAGAATCTTAGAATTGTAGAGTTGGAAGGGACCTGTACGGCCATCGAGTCCAACCCCCTGCTCAATGCAGGAATCTAAATTAAAGCATACCCGACAGGTGGCTGTCCAGCTGCCTCTTGAATGCCTCCAGTGTTGGAGAGTCCCCAACCTCCCTAGATCATTGGTTCCACTGTTGTACCGCTCTTAACAGTTAGGATGTTTTTCCTGATGTTTAGTTCAAATCTGGCTTCCTGTAACTTGAGCCCATTATTCCATGTCCTGCACTCTGGGATGAACGAGAAGAGATCCTAGCCCTCCTCTGTGTGGCAACCTTTCAAGTATTTGAAGAGTGCTATCATATCTCCCCTCAGTCTCCTCTTCTCAAGGCTAAACATGCGCAGATCTTTCAGTCTCTCTTCATAGGGCTTTGTTTCCAGCCCCCTGATCATCCTTGTTGTCCTTCTCTGAATATGTTCCCGTTTGTCTGCATCCTTCTTAAATAGTAATGTCCAGAACTGGACTCAGCACACAAGATGAGGTCTAACCAGTGCTAAATATAGGGGAACTAATACTTCATGCAGTTTGGAAACTATACTTCTGTTAATGCAGCCTAAAATAGCATTTGCCTTTTTTGCAGCCACATCACACTGTTGGCTCATATTCAGCTTGTGATCAACAACAATCCCAAGATCCTTCTCGCATGTAGCATTGCTGAGCCAACTATCCCCCATCTTATAACTGTGCATTTGGTTTCTTTTTCCTAGGTGTAGAACTTTGCATTTATCCCTGTTAAATTTCATTCTGTTGGTTCCAGCCTGTTTGAATTTTGTTTCTGTCTTCCAAGGTATTAGCTATCCCTCCCAATTTTGTATCATCTGCAAATTTGATAAGCATTCCTTGCACCTCCTCATCCAAGTCATTAATAAAAATGTTGAAGAGCACTGGGCCCAGGACAGAGCCTGCGATACCCTGCTCATTACCTCCCCCAGTGTGAGAAGGAATCATTTATAAGCACTCCTTGAGTATGATTCTGTAGCCAACAGTGGATCCACCTGGTAGTTGTTCCATACAGTCCACATTTAGCTAGCTTGCTAATCAGAATATTAGTTATACCTTAGCACCCTTTCAGAATCCCTGCTGTACAATCAAGTGCTGCAAAAGGGTATTTTTTCTCTCACCCTTTCCAATGCCTGGTTTTATCTGTAAAATTTAGAATCTAAATGTAAATGTACTGCCTTTAAGTCGATCCCGACTTATGGCGACGCTATGAATAGAGTTTTCGTGAGGCTGAGAGGCAGTGACTGGCCCAGCGAGCTTCATCGCTATGAGGGGATCCGAACCCTGACTCCCAGGTCGTAGTCCAACACCTTAACCACTACACCTCGCTGGCTCTAATCAGTGTGAATTAAGGTCAGTACACACATGGTGTGTGGCTGGGGAAGGGGGATAATTCTTCTGCATTGATTAATATAAAATAAAAGAATATTGACTTATCCAAAGTTACGTACAGGGTTTCTGGCATAGCAAAGCCGTTATTCAGAACCGTAAGCCTCAAGTAATAGTGAAATAGCCATCCAAAATATTTAAGTTTACAGTAAAACTTTACATCCCAAAGTAGTAGGCAAGGCCTCAAAAAGCTTCCCTTTTCCCCCACTGAACAAAGAATAACTACATGCAACTCTCTCTCTCTGACCTTATTTAGAACTCTAACATACTTTTCCCCACTTCATTTTTCTCCTTCGTGAACTTGGCTTGTTGCTATCACACATTCCTTGTTCCCACAAAATAGACACCAGCATTTGACAACTAACATTTGCTGCTTTCATTTGTGCTAACAACAGAAACTAACTTGGCCTTACAGAGACAGCTGAATTTACAGGGCCTGTGGAACACGGTTATATATGGTAAGGCCTTGGCCTATTTCCCATCGGAGAAGTGGGGGCAGCGCTCTCTACTTTGTTTACTTGGAACTTCAATGTAATTTTCTTCTCCTTTTAATTCATATTTAAAATTGTCCCCCCCACAAAATATTAAAGTGCGATACAAAATAAAATACCTGAAGTAGATGACAAATACATAAATCATAATACAAATACCATATTTAGACATACTTTATTTACTGCAATATCATATAAAACATCTGAAGTAATTCACAAATACATAAATAGGAAACACACAAATTGTTCTATACATTTTATCATAACTAAGCAGAAAAGTTAACTGTAAATTTGACATGCAATGACAGACAAAAATGAACGGATGCACTGTACCTTAATATCTATTGTACCAAAATGCAACAAACAAAATCCATTTTTTAATCTTTCTGCATATTTTTCATTACAATTCTTTAAGAAGACAATTTAGACTCTATCCCATGTGTGTGTGAACTGCCTTCAAGTCGATTCCGACTTATGGTGAGCCTATGAATAGGGTTTTCATGAGGCTGAGAGGCAGTGACTGGCCCAAGGTCACCCAGTGAGCTTCATGGCTGTGTGGGGATTCGAACCCTGGTCTCCCAGGTTGTAGTCCAACCCCTTAACCACTACACCACACTGGCTCCCATAATGCGCCATATATTCATGCACCAAAGTGTAAAGTGACACTTATATCAGAGCCACTGTCAAAAAAACAATTTAGAATGTGTCATCAATCTCCAACACCATACGTTTCAAATAACACAGTAAAATTACCTTGGTAATACATATCCTGTGACTTTCTCAATCAGGGCAATAAGTATTTCCCAGCATATCGGGAACAACCCAAAAATATGGTTTAAAAAGTGCATGCTATGTTCCACACTGCCAGGAGAAATGATGAGCTAAATTGCAGTCATCTTAAGGGGGGGTAGTAAGATACCACTGACATTAGGTTTTTAACACAAAATTTTCCTTTAGGTCATACCGTATATTAATTCACTAATGGGGGGGGGGAACCCTTGTGGTTTAACAATGTACATATAGCCAACAGTTATTTCTATCAAACTTTAAAAACTGTGGGCTATAGGTATGTTCTTAAACCACAAGGTTTTTTGACTATTAGCAAATTTCTCTGCTTTTTAATCTGGGAGGTAAGAAATGGAATCCTGTGCAAGTTTGCTGAGAATGGGCTGATCATTTGTATGCTTATTGAGTTTAATGGGATTTACTCCCCTGCAATCATGCTTAGAATAGATGAAACTGACCATGGGTGAATGGGGAAGGGAGGCAGAAGGACAGGGGTAGGGGAAGAGGAGGGAGGAGGGGAAGAAGGGCACAGGGGAGGTGGGGATGGGAGGAGGCGTCGGGGGAGGGGAGGAGGAAGGCAGGAAGACAGGTTTGATCATGCTTATTGAGTTCAGTGGGATTTACTCCTGTGCAATCATGCTTAGGATAGGTGTAAGTGACCATGGGGGGGAGGAGGAAGGGAGGGTTGGAGTGGGCAGGGAAAGAGGAAGAAGGAAGGGGGAGGGGAGGAAGGGAGAGGAGAAGGGAAGGAGGGGAGGGGTAGGAGAGGAAAGAGGGGAAACTGGAGGGGAAAGGTAGGTGTGATCATTTGCATGCTTTTTGAGTTCCATGGTATTTACTTCCATGCAATCATGCTTACAATAGGTAGAACTAACTGTGGAGGAGGGGGAGGGGGAGGGGACAGGAGATGGAAGGAGAGGGAGGGGGAAGGAGGGAGAAGGAATTGGAAGGGAAGGAGAGGGAGAGGTGAAGGAAAGAGGAGGAAAGAGACAAAAGGGAGGGGATAGGAGGGAGGAGGAGAGGAGAGCAGGTTTGATCATTTGCATGCTTTTTGAGTTCAATGGGTTTTACGCCTGTACAATCATGTTTAGGATAGGTGACACTGAATTGGAGGAGGGGCAGGGAGGGGGGAGAAGGGGAGGGGAAGGGGGGGAGGGGAAGGAAGGGGGAGGGGAGGATATTGGGTGGGCAGCCACTGGGCAGAGGGAAAGCCCCTTTCCTTTCCAAAAGAAAAATATTGTGAACAGTATCATTGTTTTTCAGGGTTTCCCCCACCTTTTTATTCTACAGCAGGCACATGCAGTCTCACAGCCAAATTTAAATCAAAGCTGTCACTGACCACATCCACACCAGACCTTTATTTCACTTTAAACAATCATGGCTTCCCCCAAAGAATCCTGGGAAGTGTAGTTTGTGAAGGGTGCTGAGAGTTGATAGGAGAGGCCCTATTCCCCTCACAGAGTTACAATCCCCAGAAGAGAAGCTGACTGTTAAACCACTCTGGCCACTGGAGCTCTGTCAGGGGAATAGGAATCTCCTAACAACTCTCAACACCCTTCACAAACTACATTTTCCAGGATTCTTTGGGAGAAGCCATGACTGTCTAAAATGAAATAAATGTCTGGTGTGGGTGTGGCCCCAATTAGCCAAGCCAAATAGCTGTGAGTCTCGCTTTTAGAACACTGAAGGTTCTTACTGAGCATGCTCAACACTATAATAGACTTCAATGTTAAATTTATTAAATTAAAAAAATCACCCAGGCATTTTTTTTAACTTTTAAACTGCAGAAGATGAAGGTTACCATATGGGGCAAGGTCAATAATAGGATTACAGGTACTCTGTGAACATGGCTGATTTTTAATATTTCAACAAATTATGAGACCACTGACAGAAAAAAGTCCAACAGATTTCCCCCCCTCGTTTTATACTTTGAACTCTTGATACTCTTGCCGTGTTTTGTGTATCGCCATGAAAACTTAGAGGGTTGTTAAGCAAGCATTTCTGAGTTTAGAACTATGAGTTTTGTAAAGTTTTGTTTTGAAATGAGCTTATGGGAAGCAGCAGAAAGCATGGGGAGTATTTTCAATTTAACATTACAGAATGCGAAAAATCTTAGCTATAGCATACAGCCACTGTCATGGCTTTAAAATCTAGCAGGGATATTATTCCTACATTCCTTTTGAGCTATAGAGCAGACAGTCACCCATTCATGAAAGCATGAGATATGGGGTGACCAAAGCCTATTTTGGGGTGCAGGAGCATACAAACTTCAATTCCTTGATGAGGTTATTCATTCAGCTCTGTTTTAAACTTTCATGGAATAAAGAACGGAAAACTAGTAGCCAACTAACCTCATGCTGCACTCGCTCGATTTTCTTTTTCTTCCTAGGCAAAACCAAGGAGAAAGCACCACCTGTAGTCTCCACAACACAGTCACAACAAGAACAGCATCACAGAGGCTGCAAGTGGGTCATACTGCATGTTACACTGCAGCAGCATATAAGAATGCCCCAACAGTCCCTTCCACCTTACAGAGCACCCTCAAGAAGGGTGATTTGCCCTGAACTTTTAGAGGAACCCCCACACACTCCCACTCCAGTATGTATTATTTGTGATAGAGGAGTAAATGTAGCATGAAGGGGAAAGTGTGTGGGAGCATAGATAGGAAGGGCACAAAACTCAAGCTTAAGGTGAGCCATTACTCCTTAAAGTCTTATTTGCAAAGTTGCTGTAACTAGGGATGAGTTAAATCAGGGCCACTTTCAAACTTGTGAAAAGTGCCTCCCGGCAATCCGTTTCAGGGCACTGTGAAAGTGGGTGAAAGTATTCAGCTATTTTATTGTTGTAAGCATCTTGAGATTTTTATTGTTTTAAAATAGGTGGGGCCCAAGTGTTATAAATAGAGTGTTCACTTATTGTGCAAGGCTGTGCTCAGTCATGGTGAGGCTGAGCCCATGGAAGGATTGGGAGAAAGTAGGTTCAACAAGTGGCCTAGTAGCTGATGCCAAGGGCAGTTAATACACAGGCTACACAGATCAGGAAACATGAACTAGATCACTGTTCTTCACCTTTGGGTCTCCAAATGTGGTTGGACTACAATTCCCATCATCCTTGGCCATTGACTAAGTTGGCTGGGGTTGATGGAAATTATAGTCTGACAACATCTAGGGGCCCAAGGCTGAAGAACAGTGGACTAGACAAACAAGGCTTTTCTTCACAATTAGGGATAATCTAAAAGTGTTGACATCATGAGGCCTTGTAGCCATTCAGATACAGCTACAGTGTGTAATAACGTTACATCACTGAGAGTAAGAAAGCCTTGGCCTTGGCCTCGCTCAGAATAAGAGGGAATGCATTCCAGGTCCAGATGCAGGTAAGATAACCTAAAATGTCAAGAGGTCAAATTCCAAGGGGCAGAGGTCGATAGCCAAGAGAGACAGACTTGGGCTCAGCAGCACCACAGGGGCAGGAAGCAAGTAAGATCTCTAATGAGACCAGTTGATAAGACTGAGGAGCATGTTTTGAAGTTAAGAGTTAAGAAGTTAAGAGGGTTTGAAGAGACAATGGTCCATATCACAGCCTTTAAGCGGAATACAAGGGCCCATGGGGATGGACTACTGCTCAGTGGCAGAACATCTGCTTTGCATGCAGAAGGTCCCAGGTTCAATCCCCAGCATCTCCAAGTAGGGCTGGAAGAGAACTCCGGTCTGGAACCCTGGAGAGCTGACACCAGTCAGTGTACACAATACTGAGCTAGACGTACCTGTTGGAAGTGTGGCAAGAGCAACTCCTGTTTTGTTCTTTTCTCTATGTTCCAGAAAGGAGATAGAGTTAGGGTCCTCCAGATGGATAGGCTTGTTTACCTTTACCTGTGATGCTCTGACTGACTTCCTTCCAGCTACTAGGCTGTTATGTCTTTAAGGAAGCTTACCTGCCCCTCCTCCTTCTGCCCTTTCCACTCCTTTCTTCTCCGAATGTCCGGGAGAGAGGAGACACCTTTTGTCTCTGCTCTCTTTCCTAGCCATGAGGGTAACTCCCACACCTGGGCGTTACTCTTCCAACTTAACTAGTTAGTTAGAACTAGGTATGCCTTTCTATCTGCAATGTATTTCTATAAATAAAGTAGCTTTTCTTATTTTACTAAGTCTCAAGTCTCAGTGATCCTGATGCAGGGTAAAAGCCTGCTTTCTTAGGTAAACGCAAGCACATGCTGGCACACTCGCATTTCAACATCCGCTGTTACTCTCTGCTGCTGTTGTACTGCTTTAAACAAATTAAGCACACAAACACACAGCAACAGTACCAATGCCTTACACTGACTCAGTAAAAGGCAGCTTCCTATTTTCCTAAATGATGCCGTCCCCAGGATCTAAAACCTCAAAACCAACCTCTCCTTCACACACAAAGGCAGGTCTACATAAAGATGGGCACACAAACATAAAGAATCTCCTTCACTCCTGTCTCGTCCTTCACGTAGAATATTCAGCAATGCACACTATTTTACTTGTTCCAAATTAGGAACCTCCAAGGCTGCTGTTCTGCAGTCTCATGAAGAGACTGGGCTCCTACTGGGAGAAAAAGTGGGATATAAATTTAATAAATAAATAAATAAGAAAGAGCAGTCACAGAACGTTAAATGTAGTAAACTAAAAAAAGGAGGAGTAGTGATGGGCAAAAGCAGCCCACCCTCCACACTGGGAAATTCTAAATAATTGCACCACAACATGATTTCCAATTTTGTTGGGCCTATATATACTTTAACTTACTTAGCTTATAGTTAATTCTGGTCTGCACACCCACCCTGGTGGAAACTAACCTACTAAACTGAAGAAGGGGTTTTAACAGCAACATTTAATGACTTTCTTCATGACATCACAATCCATTTGAACTTTGCTTCCCTGGTTGCTATGGTGGTGGAACATCTTGGTACTTGAGTTTCTGAGAGCCTCCTAAGTTTATGGCGTTGTTGGGATAACAAATTCTTCATACGCTTCCTGGCAAAAAAATATGTTTCCATAAAATCAGGACAGAGAAGTCATAACTAGAAATTTTTGATTTAAACAAGTAAAAATGCTGCTGCAATAATTCAGCTTGTATTCTGGAGGCTGTATGCTGGTTGCAACTGTTAGCAGTAGCTGTAACCAATATGTCCCATTGCTAGGAATCCCCGTTTCTTATTACCAGTACCAGCTAAAGTTACACAGCATTCTTAAACTCATAGTAGAAGTAGCTGCTTGTTATGGGCGGGCATACACACACACACACAGCCCTGGGTCCCTAGGGGGCCTTTTTTGGTGCTGTTGCATGGAAGGGCAGGAGAGATCTTTCTTTAATGCACAGCCAGCAGCTTCCCATTCTACATGCCAGGTGGCTATGCTGTGATCCAGGTCTCACCCTGGGAACCAATGAGCTTTGTTGCTTGGCTCAAGTGGGTACGGTTCTGGAGAGGCCCAGAAGCAATAAGTACACATAGGCTATAGTGGGACTGCAAGGGCCAGAGCTTGATAGGATACAGCTCCCAGAGTCTGGCATGACACATAGTGAAGATCAGGAAGCCCATCTATTGGCCAATACCACTGTCCCGTTCTACATGCTGTGATAATAGTGATGGGACTTGATGGCAAGAATCTCGGGTCCACCTCAGTGCAGCAGACCAATGCAGCGGACTCACCCTGCAACCTGGTGTGTGGCAGCCATGCCAGCCTCTGAGCTTGGCTGGGGACCTGAGATGACACCCACAGGTCCCATATGGGGATTCCGCTTTGGGGGAGCAGGGTACACAACCCCATTTGCCCCTGGTACGGATACAGCCCAATGCCTTCAAGCACCTGAAATGGAAGGTGCAACAAAAGTGCAATTAAGCCACGGATAACAATACTGCTAGGAGGAAGTCAAAACCCCCGCATCACTGAACCCAGTCGCGAATCCAAGTAAAATTCTTTCCCAGCCATGCCAACTGACAGGTAACCTCTGTCCACAGCAATGTAACCAACTCTAAAATTAAAGAGGGTGGTCATGGAAGTCATCCATCGCAATGCCAAAGTCAGAACTGTAGCACGTGACTTTCTGACCTTCTGGACCTATTTATGGTCCAGAAACAGATCAGAGGCAGGAAAGTTCCTCGTCAAAGGTGGTGTTCAATTAAAAAAATAAAAACCATAAAATATAAAAATACAGTGAACATAAAATTGAAAAGAAATTAACTTCAGAATAAAACCAGTAACAGAAAAATCAGTAGTGTCCAAAAAGCACTAAAATAAGATGCTAATCTTACCAAAAAAAAGTGTTCTTCTTTGTATTGTTTGCTTTAGCTTTGGAATATGAATATTCAGATTAAGCTTTTGTTTTAAATTTTGAAATGGTGTGTGTGTGTGTGTGTGTGTGTGTGTGTGTGTGTGTGTGTGTGTGAGAGAGAGAGAGAGAGAGAGAGAGAGAGAGAGAGAGAGAGAGAGGTTTTTGATAGGTTCCAAGGCTAATCAAACATGCAATGATGAGATATTTAAAGGAAAAAAATATATGTTTAATGAGTGTATGCAAATATAAATAGATCGATCATTTGACTAAAACTCTGATTATTTCATAAATAGGGTTGCAACCCTAAGAAAAAAGTAAAATAAAACTAACATTCAATGGTTCATAAAGAGATGTGTGCATGGAAGAGAGTTGTCTCTCTTGTTATTAATTACATCATAAATGTTATCTCATAGCAGTCACAATAAAAATACCTGGGGGAAGTTAAGAGAAGATGAGATGACAAACAAGAAACAACATGTATATTTATTGCAGATTAACCCAAGACCCTAAAGAAGTTGTTCTATACAAAAAAATATTCCTATTGCATTTTTACAAATTATTAAAGGAATCCGCCTTTCCCTTTCACAACAACAGCAAAATCTGGTAATCTCCAACTGCTTCAGCCACCTCTCCTGATAGTACAGGCAGCTAGAGTTAAAAGGGAAACCTGTTTCTAATTTAAGCAGCCCCAACTGACATAAAGCAAGGCCTGTCTTCTACAAGGGGACTCTGCATCATTTTGGCCTGAGTGATTAGACACCAGTTGCTGAACTCTAGTGAACAGGTGACTGTCTAACAGGAGGCTGCAGATGTGGAAATGACCTTAGCCTACCCAGTTCTTCCCAGCACATTTGAGAGTCAAGCTTCTCGTCTTAACTTTCACTCATCCCCTCCCCTTTTATTCAGAGCAGAGCATTGAATTACCCTTGCCCAGAATGCACACATAGTTAAAAGAGGGCTCATGAAGAGCGTTTTAGCTTGAAAAAGGCTGCCTCTGTCTAATCTGAAACTAGGCCAATCTTCCTGGTCACCCAACTCAAGGGTTTTTTAAGAATGCCTAGTTTCTTTGGCTAAATATATACCGTATATTTAAAACACATTTGAAGCACATGACTTCCCCCAAAGAATCCCAGGAACTGTAGTTAGGGGTGCTGAGTAAACTATGAGGGGTAAACTATAATTCCCAGGATTCTTTGAGGGAAGCCATGTGCTGTAAATGTATGGTATGGTCAAGAAAGCAAGACTCACACATGAATTAACGATGTTTCTCTAAAAGGAACGGCAACCCTGTTTGCTTATGATATTCTTATTCACTATGATTCTGGGCATTAGCCACAACTGGAGGCAAACTGGGTACATACAAAGTTGCCTTATCCAGGTCAGGCCATGCCATCAATCCACCTACCCAGTACTCTCCAGCAGCAAATATATTTTCCAGATGCACTCGAAACCTTTTTAACTGAAAAAAACTGGGGACTAAACCTTGGACTTTCTGTGTGCAAAGCATGGGCTTTGGCACTGTTACTGTAGAAAAGATATCTGTTATAATGGGGATTAGTTGCTATCACTAACTTATGACAGTGTTGATAGTTCGCCCCATAAGTGGGGTGGCGGAGCAGGGATGGAGTGCCACCACTTACTTCACACCTAGGGCAATCTTGCCACTAACATCATATAAAAAACGAGGGGGGAGCGCTACGTCTTTTAAATAGGTCAAAAGGGGCCTAAAGGGGACTGTATATTGTAAGATCTTAGTAATGTTAAATAGAATTTCCTGCCAAAACCTCCTTGCCTAAGGACAGATCCACCAGCAATATATAAAATCCACCTTTTCCTTTCCCCACATGCAGCAGTGGTTGATACAGTTTTCCTAGATTTAGCTAGTATTAACTACCACTGCGCCCATAATGTCTGTCCAACTTCTAAGTGTATGGGTGCTATCCACAAACACAGTACAATTGCTGGAAAAAACTGGTGTTTGTGTTATGTAAATTTGTATAGATATTGGCTGAGAACATCAACGGTCTGAAATGCATGTGTGCCAGTGTGTGCATTTACCTAAGAAAGCAGGCTTTTACCCTGCATTGAGATCACTGAGATGTCAGGACTTCCGGGAAGGGTGACTTAGCCTGTGCCTGCTTTTGAGACGGGCTCCTGCCTCAAAAGAAGCTTATTCAGATATATCAGTCAGTTTTTTCTTTTTTTTTTGACTGATTAAACTTCTCCCGGGTAGGGAGAAACGAAGAGATTAACCTCAAAGCCTATTTTTGTTGGGACGACCAGATCTCATTAATTTATGGGACGAGGTCCAGCCGACGAAGGTGGGACGGATTTTTAACAGCAAGCTCTATCTATTAAAGCGAACGTTCATCTTATCTTCTAAGAGAGAACGCACTAACAGGCAAGCACCCTTCTTTCTATATTTTTCTTTTACTTGACTTAAATTGTTGCTGTTTAAAAGAGATTTGCCAGATTGATCGGTTTTTGACATCTCACTGGGGAGCCGTAACTTCTCTCTGCTACGCACTAATTAATAGCTTATCTCTGTTTTTGTTGCAAAAAGCTGTCCTGGATTTGCATTCTAAAGATACACACAGAAGAGGGATTTCTATTCCAGATTTTTATTTTGAAAAATATTATACTGTTTTGAGACTACTCTCTTTTTGGTCTATTTTATTTTGACGAATCTGTTTCTTGACGATTGCCATTAATTGCTTCGATCCTGGGAACTGCATTTTGTTTACTTAACTATTGGAGAGATAAGGCTGTCTGCTCTGTTTATACTGTGATGTCACCAAGTTTGGAGTATTAACCCAATTGTTGCTGAAATAAGAAGTGGTTTTCCTATATTTTTCTTTTAAAATGGCAATTAAGAAAGTGGCTGAGAATCTGGAAATAACTATGTTTCAGAGAATAATGAATGAGATTGAGATAACGAAAATTGAATTGAGTAAAATGAAGCAGGAGATTAAAGATATAAGGGTCCCTGTGAGAGAGGTGACCCTGGAAGGGGTCCCTGTGAGAGAGGAGACCCCGGAGATTGGAATAGGGGTCCCTGTGAGAGAGGAGACCCTGGAGACTGGAATAGGGGTCCCTGTGAGAGAGGAGATCCCGGAGATTGGAACAAACGTGGAACAGGAACAAGATTTGGAGTCTATGGACTTTAGAAATAAAATCTATTGTTTGGAACTCAATGTTATCTCTGAAGAAATTAATGAAGATTCTAGAGATAAAGTTATCAATGGCATGGATTATCTTCTGGACTGGAATGATGTGATGGAGCCCAATATAGAGAAAATCTATGGAATTAACTGCAGCCATGTGACAATGGAAAAACTTTTAAGAGATGACCCAGTGTATTTTGAAAAAAAGAACAGAGATATGATTTTACAGCAGTATTTCAGCAACTTATTCAGAATGGATGGCAAGAAAATATTTGGGACAGAGGTAATTCCCATCAGACTCTTATTATATGACTATGGCTTTGACAGCAAGATTATTATGGAATACTGATAATGGAAGATTGGATATTGAAATTACTGGACTTAACAAGACTACTGAAGATGGAAGATGGAAAATGGAACTAATAGAGATAATAGAACAATGGCTACTGAAATTACTGAACCTAACAGATTCTGATGTGATGGATTAATTGAAATGTTTATTTTGACTATGGTTATGACAATAAGATTATCATAATTAGTAATGAGATGGATTAATCGATATGCTTATCTGGAAAAAAAAAATTGATAGATATATTTCTTAAAGAATTGAAACCTCTCTTTGACTTTTTGTGGAAAGAATAAAGTAATGTTTATGAGATTTGATGATTAAGTAAGATAACTACTGGAGGAAAGTGATTTTATAATATGACTTAAGAGACAGGATTGCTATATATTATAGACTTATAACTGATTTGATCTTTGACAAATGGGAAGTCAATATTTTACTCTTTATTTTTTATTTTTTTTTTCTTTTCTTTTTTTCTTTTTGTTTAACTATTTTTGATTTTGTTTTTTGTCTTTGAATGTTTTATGATTTTGTCTTGTATGTTTTATGAAAATCTGAATAAAAATTATTGAAAAAAAAAAAAGAGATCACTGAGATGTAAGACTTAGTAAAATAAGAAAAGCTACTTTATTTATAGAAATGCATAGTAGATAGAAAGGCATACCTAGTTCTAACTAACCAAGTTGGAGGCGCAGCGCCTAGACGTGGGGGTTGCCCTCATGGCTCAGGAGAGAGCAGAGACAAAGGTGTCTCCTCTCTCTCAGACAGTCAAAGAAGATAAGATAAGAAAGGGCGGAAGGAGGAGGGGCAGATAAGCGATGGAAGGAAGTCAGTCAGAGCATCACAGGTAAAGGTAGTCAAGCCTAGCCATCTGGAGGACCCTAACTCTATCTCCCTTCTGCAACATAAACAAAAGAACAAAACAGGAGTTGCACTTGCCCCACTTCCAACGCCCCTTCTCAATGAGTGTTTGGTTTAGCCCACGAGGTTCATCTTGTCTCGCAGCTTGCAATGTCTGATTTTGCCCAATGCCTTCATGAGAGCGTCTGCAATTTCTTCTGTTGAACAATACTCCATCTTGAGTAGTCCTCTGCGGTAGGTATCTCTAATGAAATGGTGCTTCGCGTCTATGTGCTTGGTCCGTGAACTTACCCCTTCTGACTCTATGAATCTGATGCATCCTTGATTACTTCTCAGTCCTTCTTGGTTGGCGAGCTGGTTTTTCAGCACAGGTATCCCACGGTTACCACCACATCTGGCCTGCTAACAGTATTGATATACAGATGTTTTCTGATAGCTTGTCTTGTATCTCTCAACGTTTCCTTTAGCATCTGGCTTTATCTTTAATTTCCTCTTGTAGGCTACAGCTTTCCTTTCTTGAGGAAGCTTGGTCAGTGTTCAAGTTTTACTTTTGTGTAGAGCTTCCAGCTCTTCCTTGGCTGGCTGCCTCCACCTCTCAGCTTCAGCTTTGGATAAGGTTTCATTCTCTTTCCAGGTCTCTGGCTCTGGAAGTTCATCTCTCACAAGGTAAGCAAGTCTCTCTGGTGGTACACCTTTGTTGGTGCGTTCAGAGCGTCTGGGTGCTGGCGCTTCGGCTGCCCCTTCTGATGGTTCAGACTCCTTGCCTTCGTCTGAAGGTGTATTATTGTTATACCTTCTGTGGTGGAAGAATAACTCAGCTTCTTCTCCCATTTTGCTGTCATCTGTTTGGTGTGGCGCCCCTTCTGGTTGGTGTTTGCACTTTCCTTCATCAAAGTGGGCAGCTCTGTATACTCCAGTTTTGGGATCTATGACTCTGTATCCCTTCTGCATTGAAGAATATCCAATGAATATTACTTCCCTGGCAGTGTTGTCAAGTTTTGACCTCTTTTGTTTCGGGATGTGCACAAAGGCCTTGCACCCAAATACACAAAAGTGAGACGCGGTGTCCTATCATGCCATAGTTCAAATGGCGTTTTGTTGGTTGCAGATGCAGGAAGTCGGTTCTACAGGTAGGTGGCAATAACCACAGCTTCTCCCCAGTACTTTTGTGGTAACTGTGCATCTTCCAACAAGGAACGAATCATTTGTCCAAGGGTCCTGTTCATGCATTCCGCGACCCCGTTTTGTTCTGGACTGTAAACAACTCTAGTCTGGTGCTCTATGCCTTCCTCATGGAGAAAGTCTTGCATAGCCCTGGACATATATTCTCCTCCATTGTCAGATCTTATGATCTGTGGCTTTCTGCCAAATTTGTTGGACATAATTCTGACATTGTCCTTCAATTTTTAAAGTACTTGACTTTTCTCTCTTAGCAGGTACATTGCCGTATACCTCGAGTAGTCATCTATAAAAGTCAGCATGTAAAAGTTACCACCTTGGGATGGCACTTTCATTGGCCCACAAAGATCTGTGTGAAGTAATTCCAGAGGCTTTTCGGTTTTCCTCTCACCTTTCTTAGGAAATTTTGGTTTCACACTCTTGGTCTTTATACAGCACTCACATCTTTCTGTACATTTGCATTGTCTCATTTTAATGCCTGTAGCCAAATTCTCTTTCTCTAGAACTCTGGCTAAGCTGGCATGTCCCATTCTTCTATGCCACATATGCAAACGTTCAGAATTACAGGTTTCCTTGACCATATCTGCATGCATAGCTTCAAGGTACTCTAAATGCAAAAGTACATCTTTCAATTTTGCAGTGCAATATATTTCGCCTTCATCTAGAACGTGGCAAAATTCTCCATCATATAAAGTTCACCCCCCAATTACATTATCTTAGTAGCAATTATTAAGTTGTCTTTAAAATCTAGAACATATAGGCAGTTTTTAAGTTCAAGCTGTCTTTTGCCTTCTGGCGTTTTGCAAAGCAGTTGGATCATGCCTATTCCTTGAGAAAATAACGTATCTCCAGAGGCGGTTTTTACTTCCTCTGTAAAGTTTTTAAAATACTTAAACAAATTTTTATCTTTTATTAGGTAGGTTGTACACCCTGAATCGAATAAAAATCTGTTTTTATAATCATCTTTCCTTTCATCAGATACATGGTAACTAGAAGCCTTTGTTTTTGCCTTTTCAGTCTGACTTTGTTTAGAGTCAGGCTTTGCTCCTGTCTGACACCTATTGCAATCTCTTTGAAGATGATTTGGAGATCTGCACTTAAAACAGAGCTTCCTTCTGTGCTCCGTGCCCTGTGGATTCGGACAATGACATATGTAGCTATTCTTTGTTTGTTTGTTTTTCCTGCCCATAGTAAGGTTTGCCTTTCCAGACAGAGTGTGTTCTTGTCTCTCTTTAAAATCTCGATCTTTTAAATATGACATAATGCTATTCATACCTTGGTCTGTCTGTTGTAGCACACAAGCAGTTAATTTATGGCGCTCATGGACACAGCTCAGGAGCAATGCTTTTTGCATCTCATAATCAAATTTTCTTCCACATCTCTGTAGTTCTCGGAGCAGTTTTGTGAATTTTTCTAAATGCGTATTCAGAGTGTCTGCCTCTCTTTCTTTCAGAGTAAACAATTCCTTGTAAAGGAACATTACATGATTCTTACACTTTCTGGCATATATTTCTTCTAGCTTCTGCCACATTTCCTTTACATTCTTACATCCTATGCAAACATTTAGTGCCTTATCTGGTAATGCAGAAATAAGCAGAGATTCACTTTTGCATGCTTACGTCTCCAGGATGCTGTAGCAGTTTCCTCCTCTGCCGAGGGTTCAGGATCAGTCAGGATTTCATACAAATCCTCTCCTTCCAGGAGTGCAGTCGTTCGAAGACTCCAAACCACATAATTGTCCTTCTCCAGCCTCAGGATGCTTCTCTTAAGTGTTGATTCTTCAGCCATCCTTTCCTATCTTTTGTTCTGCTTTTCTTTCTCTAACTTAAAGTCTCCTTTTGTTGGTCTCTTTGTAAATCACACACAGTATTTATCAGCTTTTAGGCACAACTTGCAATTCAACTTAGTTTACTGGGCCAGCATAACCCTTTGTTGTGTAAATTTGTATAGATATTAGCAGAGAAAGTCAACAGTCTGAAATGTGTGTGTGCCAGTGTGTGCGTTTACCTAAGAAAGCAGGCTTTTACCCTGCACTGAGGTCACTGAGATGTAAGACTTAGTAAAATAAGAAAAGCTACTTTATTTATAGAAATACATAGTAGCTAGAAAGGCATACTTAGTTCTAACTAACTAAGTAGGAGGCACAACGCCCAGACGTGGGGGTTGCCCTCATGGCTCAGGAGAGAGACAGCAGACACAAAGAGCAGAGAAGAGAAGAAAGGGGGGAAGGAGGAGGAGCAGATAAGCTTCCCTCAGATGTATCAATCTAAGTCAGATCATCACAGGTAAAGGTAGTCAAGCCTAGCCATCTGGAGGACCCTAACTCTATCTCCCTTCTGAAACATAAACAAAAGAACAAAACAGGAATTGCACTTGCCCCACTTCCAACAGTTTGGAAGCATCTTTACTAAGTACTCAGGATTGAAAATGAATTGAAAATGCTGTCATTTTTACTGATAATTTATATTGTTTACTAAATACTACTTGCTAGCCCCCTTGCATGGAACTCATTTATATTCTGTTATTAAAACATATATACAACACATAATTAACATTAAAAATGTTTAGCACGCCATGCATAAATATTTTAATATATCATATACATAGAGTATATGGGAACTAACTATTCCAAAACTGGAAAAATGGGTCCCATATTTCCTCAAAAGTTTTCTTTACATTTATTGTAATTTCATTACATAGTTATCTTATTCATGTACATAGGTTCCCAAGACTTACTTAACAAATTGTTAATTGTAAAAACATCAGCTCATTCCAATTTCCTTGCAATATTCAATCTCACCATTGTAATTAAATTTGCTACCAATTCTGTGAAAATACTGTTAGTAGACCCAACAGGTATGCAGAAAGGATGATTCTACATACAACAAAGTTCCCCCAGCAATCGCTAGTCATGTGCAACACTGAAACTTTCCAACTGAAATAATTCCATGTAATTATTGGTTGGAAATTTGAACTGAACCTGAACCATTAGAAATACAATCCTATGCATGCCTAAGGCTGCAATCCTATACACACTTACCTGGGAGCAAGTCCCACTGAATTCAGTGGGAATTACTTCTGAGTAGACATGCATTAGAATTGCACTGTAATACACACTTCAACTACAATGTAATTTTTCCAGGGTCAAAAGTTATGATGATGTCATGGAACAACATCTGAGGAGCTACGTGCAAACTATAAACATCTTGGAGAAAGTACTAGACCTCTAAATATTTAATCCTCAGAAAACTTACAGGTAACTCTGCCCATACAGTTCCAAATAGATGCATGCAGGGGAACACCTTTTGTCTGAGAAAATTACTTTAGGTGTCCAAGTCAGAAGTTGCCTTCTGTTTGATCCAACAGTAGCAAACAGCAGGCAGCACATACCTGGCCTCCTGCCACTGCTGCTATTTGACAGGCATGAGATATAGGCAAGGTGGTAGCGAGGTTGGTGCCAGTACTCCCGCCAATTCCACTTGCACCGCACTGACTTCACCTCTCTCCCTTAAGTCACAGTGATGCTGGAGATGGGAGGCCAAGTAAGTAGCCCTGCTCTGCTGACCACTGCTGCATGTGAATCAGCTAATCATATGAACTAAAGGACCAGATGCATGACGCGACTGAAGATGAACATGCTGCATTCAAGACATTCAGAAACAGTTGGGCAAAATTACAGAAGAAAAGAAAAGAAATTAGCTAATTTTAATTTATGTGATGACAATTACTTGAATTATTTTTAATTATTTATGTGACATTTCTAGACCACCCATCATCCAAGGCCTCAGAGTGGGTAACAAATGACAACTGTGACGCATTTTTCATATTTTTTAATGATGATGCCATGCACCCTGGGCCCACATTCACCTAGGACAGGGATATGGAACCTTTTTCAGCCCAAGGGCTGCATTCCCTCCTAGACAATCTTCCAGGGGGGGCACATGCCAGTGGTAGGCAGGGCCAGAGGCAAAAGTCAGCTGAACAATGAATGTAAATTTTACCTTTGTACAGGAGGTACGCACCTCCATCCAGACAAGCAAAGATTAGTATCAGAGTTCAAGGGTACATCCCAGCCAGACAAAAATACTGTTATGAGCATGGGGGTTGGGATGGATGATTCCTGTGGGTCACCTTTCCAGCCTCTGATTTGGAATACTGTGCCCTGGAATGAGGAACTCTCTGCTGGTCAAATGAGTCTTTTGTTAACCAAATAGATTGGCCAGGTAAGATAATGGGCCGATCAGTTGCCTAGCAACAGCGGATGGGCCAGGGAGATCCTTTTGTCATTGAAACTCTTCAGGAGAGCCTCCCCCCCACCACTCCTGGCAGCTAGCAGAAGTTTGTGTTTAGTTTGAAGGTGTCTAGACAATTGCTGGGAACTGGAAGGCAGGGCAGAGAGAGACTAGCTCTCTGCACCATGGCCTTTGGGGTGCCTCCTGCAACCCAGATGGAAAAGCTGGATATTGGACTGCTGATGCACTGAACCCCCTCCATCCTTGAGCTCAGGTTGGAATGTGTGTAAATAAATAAACCATATTTCATAAAGACACCGCAGTCTCCACTGACCTTCTTCCCCAAAGGAAACCAAACCCTGGAGAAGCGCAGGGACCCCCGAAATCTCACCGCTTGGAGATTGGGGGAGGCATGCAACAATACTCAAGGATGGTGTGCTCTGAGGAGAGTCCCAAGGACCAGGCAAGAGAGGCCGGGAGAACAGAATTTGGCCCAGGCCTGAGGTTCCTCACCGTTGACCTAGGGCAAGAGGGCTCACATGCCCTAGACATGGGCATGCCCTTAGGTCTCATGCCCTGAACATTTAAAAAACCCATTTCAATTCTTGGAAAAACACTAGTCACTGGCATTTACTGATTAGCATCCCTGACCCTCTTACAAAGTCCAGAAACACCCCCCTCCCTACCACACTCATGCCCTTTTGAGAACTTTTTATAAAGGCTATACTATTTTATTATTTTATTTCATTTTTAAGAGGCTGAATTCTCCCCACTATATCTTTCAATAGCGAAATCATGTGTTAAAAATTGGAAGGATACAGTATACCATGGTGAACACCAGAAAAATGATTCCCTCCTCCATTTTTTTGTGAAGTTAAACAAAAAGTCATTATTCTAGACTGTGTGATCTCCCTCTCCAATGCTAAAATGCACACCTACCCTCTGCTTCCAGTGCTTTTCTGGTAGCAGAGCCATTCCTTTGATAAATTATAGACCATTTCTTTCTTTCTTTCTTTACAATTTCCAGTAATGCCTTTACAAAAGCAGCATTAGTAAGATGAACTCATAAGCAATCAATTAAGTTGAGTCACTTTTACATAAATATCAGCTCTCTTTTTCCTAAGCGATAACTGCAGCATGAAAAGGAGACTAATGTAATCACTTTGAAAGAGAACAGCTTATGGATGCAATCCTATGCCCACTGAGTATGCTGTAAGTCTCACTGAACTCTGTGGGTGTAGTCCCGAACTTCTGAGTAAACTTGCATGGTCATGCACCATAAAAAAGTGAAATAATACACACTTTCTTTTTCTACTTCATTGGCAAATGGTAATGTTTTGGTGAATTAAATCTAACATGCACAATATTTCATGCAGACAAGCATCTGTTTCTTAGGTGCAGCGCCCCGAGCGAAATCTAGGAGTAGCACTGATAGATTTTGTTTTGTGCATGGCACAAATAACCACCGGCCACCTGGGAAAGCAGTTCAAGGACATTGGGAGGCAATAATTGTTGTGATGTTCCTAGTAATACTCAGTTGAAAGACTTGTTCAGCTGCTGAGCATATGCTTCTCAAGTATTCTGGTTATTTCAGTTGCTGCAACAGTTAGTAAACTGAAGCTAACCCATTTGGCTTACTCTGATGGAAGCAATCTCTCCTCCTCCCAGTCCTTGTTATTCTGTATGTGTGTGTTTACTGCTTCTTCCTTGCCTATGCAATGGCCACTTTTCCTTTTTTTCCCCCTTTTATTCGCTGTGATCTAATCTGTGGCCCTCTCAGAAAACTGAAGTCATTACTGAACATGACATTATCCCTGCACAATAACATAAAGGGTGCTTTGGGAAGCTTTTTTAGTGTGGGAATAAGAACATAAGAAGAGCCTGCTGGATCACACCAATGGCTCATCTAGTCCAGCATCCTCTTCTCACAGTGGCCAGCTGGATGCCCAAGGGAAGTCCACAAGCAGGGCCTGAGCCCTGGCTTCCAGCAACTGGTATTCAGAAGCATGCTGCCTCTGACCATGGAAAAAGAGCATAGCCATCATTGGTAGCTAGTGGTCACTGATAATCTTATCCTCCATGAATTTGTGCAATCCTTTTTTAAAGCCATCCAGGTTGGTCGGCATCACTGCCTCCTGTGGGAGTGAGTTCCATAGCTTCAGTATGCGCTGTGTGAATGGTGGTATATATGTATATAAAAACATAAGCAACTAAACAGGCCCATAGGCAGGGGAGGTCTACAGGGACTTTGCCCTCCCCACACATTTCTGGCTCTCCTAATTTTTTTTTTTTTTACAATTATTACATTTATTTCAGAAAACAATTTTCTGCCCCCCTACTCTCCCCCCCCCGCCATTTTGTGGCTGTCTTTGGGCCTGCAGCCAGATAAAGATGTTTGTAGTCAGCAAGTGAGCTTCAACTGTACAGTTGATATTCTATTCAAAAATAAAAGGAAGACAAAAACTGATGCTCTAGCTCTCATTCTCTGGAGCAGTGTGGTCCCCAAACCATTTCCCCCAGGGACCACTTGAAAACTGCTGAGGGTCTTGGAGGACCATGTAATGATTTTTCTGCCTTTTGTAGCAATTGCAATGTGCTGACCTAGATGCTGTATGATTTTTAATTGTATTTTTACAGACATGCCGCTGACTACCTGAATGAAGCTCATGGACCACAAGGGGAAGGGCTGTAGCTCAGTCATAGAGCATCTGCCCTGCATGCAGAAGGCCTCACGCTCAATCCCCAGCATCTCCAGGTAAGGCTGGGAGAGCCTCCTGCCTGAAACCCTGGAGTGCCTCTGCCAGTCAGTGTAGACGGCACTGAGTCAGATGGACCAATGATCTGATTTAGTATAAGGCAGCTTCCTATAAACACTGGTGGTCCGTGGACCACAGTTTGGGAACCCCTGCTCAAGACTGTGGATGGGCAATCTTTCTTTCCTTTCAAGGGCCACATTTCCTAGGGCAGGGATAGCCAACCTCAGGCCAAGGGGTTGAATGCAGCCTTCCAGACTCAAGACTCTCCCTAGGCCATGCCTCCGCCACAGGCCACACCCCTCGCTGGCCTTGCTCTGTGCCATCCTTGAGTGCTTTGCCTGGAAGAATGTGTCCTTGAGCTGTGACAATGCCTGTTGTCTTCCTGGCAAGAGAATGGAGAGATGTGTATATGCAGTGCCTTGCAAAAGCGATCAGACCCCTGACCAATGCTCTCGTATTACTGAATTACAATTGGTACATTGTAATTTTGTTCTGTATGATAGTTTATTTTGAAACACTGACACTCAAAATCAATTATTGTAAGGTGACATAAGTCACCTGTTGGGAAATGTTTGTAAAAAACATAAAAAACTGAAACATGGTGCTTGCATTTCAACCCCTGTGCTGTGGAAGCTCCCAGTTTACACAGATGAAAGAAATTGCCCTATCGAGGACACAGTTACCTTACCATTGGCCTCCACCTGTGAACCATTACAGTTACTGTCACATTGCCTGGATAAAAACCCCACTGTTGAAGGATCACTGGTCAGGCTGTGGATCTGAAGGAAAATGAAGACCAAAGAGCATTCTACAGAAGTGAGAGATAATATAATACAAACGCATAGATTAGGGAAGGGGTACAAAATAATATCCAAGTGTTTGGATATCTCAGTGAGCACAGTTGGTTCAATAATCAGGAAGTGGAAGCTGCATCACACCACCCAGGCACTGCCAAGAAAAGGCTGTCCCTCAAAACTCAACACTCAAACAAGAAGGAGACTTGTGAGAAAAGCCACAGAGAGGCCAACAATCACTTGGAAGGAGCTGCAGAGTTCAGTGGCTGGGAGTGGAGTAATGGTGCACCAGTCAACCATATCAAGAGCTCTACATAACACTGACCTGTATGGGAGGGTGGCAAGAAAGAAGCCGGTACTCAAAAAGTTACCATCTGAAAGCACATCTGGAGTTTGCCAGAAAGCATGGAAGTGCAATGTGGGAAAAGGTTTTGTGGTCAGATGAGACCAAGATACAGCTTTCTGCCCAAAACTCAAAGCGCTATGTGTGGTGCAACCGTAACCCTGCCCATGCCTCAAGACACACCATCCCTACAGTGAAGTATGGTGGTGGCAGCATCATGCTGTGGGGATGTTTCTCATCCACAGGGACTGGGCATCTTGTTAAAATTGATGGAAGAATGGATGGAGCAAAACACAGGGAAATACTGCAAGAGAACCTCCTTCAGTCCACTAAAAAACTGAAGCTTTGGAGGAAATTCACTTTTCAGCAGGGCAATGATCCCAAGCGCAAGGCCAAGGCAACATTGGAGTGGCTCAAGAACAAAAAGGGTAATGTCCTACAGTGGCCTAGTCAAAGTCCCGATCTCAATCCCATTGAGAATCTATGGCGCTCTTTGAAAATTGCAGTCCACAAGTGACATCCAACCAACCTGAACAACCTAGAGCGAATCTGCGAAGAAGAATGGGCTAAAATCCCTCTGACACTGTGTCTGGAAACCAAGAGGTCTTTTGTATCTTCACAAATTGTGCAGGGGGGAGGGAGAATTCCACCTTGTGGTTTTTCCTATTACAGGGTTGCAAGAACACCTGCACTTGGATGACTTTCTCTTCTCCTAAAGATACAGGATCAGTCTCAGGGATTGAACCTGGCGGCAACCCTAGTACGTACCTACCCCAAAAGACTTAAAGCTGTTATTGCAGCAAAAGGTAGCTCTACCAAATGTTAATGTGTGGGGGTTAAAACTTATGCAAGCAACATGTTTCATTTTTTTATGTTTCTTACAAACATTTCCCAACATAAAACCAATGTCACTTTACAATAATTGATTTTGAGTGTCAGTGTTTCAAAATAAAATATCATACAGAATGTAATTACAATGTACCATTTGTAATTCAGTAATATGAGAGCATTGGTCAGGGGTCTGATTACTTTTGCAAGGCACTGTATATGGGGTGGGGAGCAGGTTAGCAATCTCTGACTTTAGCATGGCTAAAATGTTTCCTACTCTACCAAGATAAATTGCACATCCATTGCCCACCCACTTGTGCTCCTGTCCCTACCCATCACTGGCATGCTGTCCCCGCTTCTCTGCATAAAGATGGAGCCTCAATATTTACATCAGCTCAGCCAACCACAATGGCTTCTCAATAGGCTTTCAGAAGTCTGGGTGGCTTTATATATCAAGTATCTGAAAGCAGCAGTAAAACAATGCCTTTATAAAGAATAGTAAGAGTGAATGATTGTTTTCCTTTATTTAAAATATTTACATGCCATCTTTCCACAGTCTCTCAAAGTAGCGTCCAAAATACATATCATCATAAAAATTAACAATAAAATACCAACAGTGCTAACAATAAAACATGGATAAAACATGAAGCCCAGCATAAAGAGTGTTACCATAATCAAGTCCTGAGGTTATCAATGCATGGCCCACTGCGGTCAGGCTATCCTGGTCCAGGAATGGTCACAGCTAACATACCAGCCAAAGCTGGTAAAAGGCACTCCTAGACACAGAGGTCACTTGGGCATTTAATGACAAAGATGGATCAAAGAGTACCCTTCAGCTATAGCCTGCTGCTTTGGAGAGCGTACAATTGCCCAGAACAAGCTATTTATCTATGTCCTTGATATGGAAACACCCCCCCCCAAGGCTTTTGTCTTTCCAGGATTCAAGCTCGGTTTATTGACCTCCATCTATTCCACTACTGTGTCCAGGCACTGATCCAAGGCTTGCACAACCTCTCCTGTCTCAGCTACAACAGGACATTAGAACTGAGTGTCATCAGCATATTTATTTTTTTATTGTATATCCCACCCTTCCTCCCAAAGGAGTATTGATGACACCTCACTCCAGATATCCTGATTGACCAAATCTCCTAATGACCCAATGGCACTCTACAGCATAAACACCTGGGGGTTGAAGAGCATTCTCGCAATGCTACTCTCTGGGGATGACTCTGCAGGTAGCCACCATAAGACAATGCCACCAATGCCCATCCGGTAGAGTCAGCCGCTGAGAGATGAAGCAGAAGGAGCAATATAGCACTCCCCCATCCTCCTCTCTATAAAGGTAATTGATCAGGGTGATGAAGACTAATTCGATTTGAAACCCAGGCCTGAACACAGACTGAAATGTTTCCAGATATTCAGTCTCATCAGGAAGGTCTGCAGTTGTTCTGCCACAACCCTCTCCATCACCTTCCCAAAAGATGGGATATTTGCAACCAGACGATAGATGTTACAATCTACTGGGTCCAAGGCCAGATTTTTCAGGACTGGCTGTACCACTGCCTCCTTTAAGACAGCAGGCGCCACTCCATCATGCCATGAAGCATTCACCACACCCTGGACCCACCTGGTCAACTCTCCCCACCTCCAGATAGATTTCACCAGACCTGATGGGCAGGGATCCAGAGAGCACATAGTGAAACCCACCCCTGCAAGCACCCTGTCCATATCAGCAGGCTGCTTAAAATGAAACTGGTCCCACAACATCAGACAAGACGCAGCATTGGACACGTCAGTTGAATCTATAACAGTAACATCTAAATTGCTACAGAGTTGAGCAACTTTACCCTTAAAATTATGGGCCAGATTATCACAGCAGGCCTCCATTTCCTCCAGAGGTTCATCCCCATTAACAGGTGAAACCAGCTTCCAGACAAACCACAAAAGTTCTGCTCAATGATTACCTGAGGATGCAACACTTGGATGGATTACTTGGATGGATTTAAAAGAGGATTAAACATGTTCATGGAGGAAAAGGCTATCAATGGCAACTGGCCATGATGGGTATGCTCTCCCTCCATAGGCAGTATGCTTCCAAATCACAGTTGCTGGAAATTGCAGAGAGTGTTCTTTGTGCTCTGGTCCTGCTTACAGGCTTCCCATGGGCAACTGGTTGGCCACTCAGGATGATGGACTAGATGGGCCATTGGTCTGATCCAGCAGGGCTCTTCTTGTGTTCTTAATACAGTCGGCGAAGTAGGTCTTCTTCACTGCCCTTATTGCCACATGGTAGGTACAGTTATGGCCTCTAACCAGTGATCGGCCATCAATCAGCCTATTTCATCACCCGCAATTGCAGACTTTGCGTTGCAGGCTCCACAGCACCAGAGACAATGCTCAGGAGTGATCATGTCAGCAGCCCTCCACATCTCACCATTCCATAACAAGAGGAAAGTCTTGACAGGATCATGTGCTCCATCCACTGGGAAATCCCACAGAGCATTCAAGAATCCTTCAGGATCCCAAAGTCACAAGACAGGCACAATAAAACTTAGGCAAAAGCAATTTTAAACAAAAATAATTGTAAAGGCCTGCAACAATGGGGTCAGATGGACTTTCCTAGGAACAGAGTTCCTCAGGCATGAGGCTACCACTGAAAATGTACCGTCCTTTGCATGCAGCAAACTAAATTATCTCACAGGCAGGTAAATGAGCAGGGCTTTCAAAGACGATCTCAAAGTGAGGACAAGTTGATAATGGGTGAAGGTAGTCCCCCTTTCCTGGGAACAGTGAGATGCATTATTGGAGTTACACAAAAAGCAAAGGAAGCCACGTCAACCCACAAGAAAAAAAAATAAAATTCACATTAGGACACTATCTTTATTAAGCCAGCCAAAATGTTTTGTCCTCATGTGGATTTGTAGGACATTTGGTTTTCAAAAAGGAGGAAAAGGACACCTCCTTTTCCTTCTTACCTCCCCTGAAAACAACACCCTCACTTCAATTGTTCTATATAACAACACTAAAGTATTCAGGTTTGGAACTGGCAATAAGATCCAAACCTGAGCACTATATTACATTGGGGGGGGGTCTGGAGAGCAGGAATAAAGAATATAGCACAGAGGAGAGACTTTTAAAAAACATCATAATGCCCATTCTCCTCAATTAATCTCTCCTCCAGAACCACATATGCTGTTTGCAGCTCAACAAATTTAACAGGGATAACAGCAAAGCTCTACACCTAGGAAAAAGAAACCAAATGCAGAGTTATAAGACGGGGAATACTTGGCTCATCAGTCCTACATGCGAAAAGAATCTTTGAATTGTTGTTGATCGCAAACTGAATATGAGCCAACAGTGCGATGTGGCTGCAAAAAAGGTAAATGCTATTATAGGCTGCATTAACAGAAGCATAGTTTCCAAATTGCATAAAGTATTAGTTTCCTTATATTCGGCACTGGTTAGGCCTCATCTTGAGCAGTGTGTCCAGTTCCGGGCACCACACTAAGAAGGATGCAGACAAACTAGAACATGTTCAGAGGAGGGGAACAAGGACGATTAGGGGACTGGAAACAAAGCCCTATGAAGAGAGACTGAAAGAACTGGGCGTGTTTAGCCTTGAGAAAAGAAGACTGTGGGGAGATATGATAGCAGTCTTCAAGTACTTGAAATATTGTCACACAAAGGAGGGCCACGATTTCTTCTCGATCATCCCGGAGTGCAGGACACAGAATAATGGGTTCAAGTTACAGGAAGTTAGACTTCAGCTGAACATCAGGAAAAACCTCCTGTTAGAGCAGTATGACAATGGAACCAATTACCTAGGGAGGTGGTGGGCTCTCCAACAGTGGAGGCCTTCAAGCGGCAGCTGGACAGCCACCTGTCAGGTATGCTTTAAGTTGGATTCCTGCATTGAGCAGGGGGTTGGACTCCATGGCCTTATAGGCCCCTTCCAACTCTACAATTCTTTATTCTTCCTGAAAGCTTTGATGAGTTTGAATCAAAGCAAGGAATGCAAAAGAAAGTCTAGCTGGGACTTCCGGGAAGGGTGAATTCGCTTGTGCCTGCTTTTGAGACGGGCTCCCGCCTCAAAAGAAGCTTATTCAGATATATCAGTCAGATTTTTTCTTTTTTTGACTGATTAAACTTCTCCCGGGTAGGGAGAAACGAAGAGATTAACCTCAAAGCCTATTTTTGTTGGGACGACCAGATCTCATTAATTTATGGGACGAGGTCCAGCCGACGAAGGTGGGACGGATTTTTAACAACAAGCTCTATCTGGAAAAGCGAACGTTCATCTTATCTTCTAAGAGAGAACGCACTAACAGGCAAGCACCCTTCTTTCTATATTTTTCTTTTACTTGACTTAAATTGTTGCTGTTTAAAAGAGATTTGCCAGATTGATCGGTTTTTGACATCTCACTGGGGAGCCATAACTTCTCTCTGCTACTCACTAATTAATAGCTTATCTCTGTTTTTGTTGCAAAAAGCTGTCCTGGATTTGCATTCTAAAGATATACACAGAAGAGGGATTTCTATTCCAGATTTTTATTTTGAAGAATATTATATTGTCTGAGACTACTCTCTTTTTGGTCTATTTTATTTTGACGAATCTGTTTTCTGACGACCGCCATTAATTGTTTCGATCCTGGGAACTGCATTTTGTTTACTTAAACATGGAGAGATAAGGCTGTCTGCTCTGTTTATACTGTGATGTCACCAAGTTTGGAGTATTAACCCAATTGTTGCTGAAATAAGAAGTGGTTTTCCTATATTTTTCTTTTAAAATGGCAATTAAGAAAGTGGCTGAGAAGCTGGAAATAACTATGTTTCAGAAAATAATGGATGAGATTGAGATAACGAAACAAAACCTGCGACAGGGTTGTAAGGAGCTGAAAATTGAATTGAGTAAAATGAAGCAGGAGATTAAAGATATAGGGGTCCCTGTGAGAGAGGTGACCCTGGAAGGGGTCCCTGTGAGAGAGGAGACCCCGGAGATTGGAACAAACGTGGAACAGGAAAAAGATTTGGAGTCTATGGACTTTAGAAATAAAATTTATTGTTTGGAGACACAGGAGATTAAAGACATAGGGGTCCTTGTGAGAGAGGAGACCCTGGAGACTGGAACAGGGGTCCCTGTGAGAGAGGAGACCCTGGAGACTGGAACAGGGGTCCCTGTGAGAGAGGAGATCCCGGAGATTGGAACAAACGTGGAACAGGAACAAGATTTGGAGTCTATGGACTTTAGAAATAAAATCTATTGTTTGGAACTCAATGTTATCTCTGAAGAAATTAATGAAGATTCTAGAGATAAAGTTATCAATGGCATGGATAATCTTCTGGACTGGAATGATGTGATGGAGCCCAATATAGAGAAAATCTATGGAATTAACTGCAGCCATGTGACAATGGAAAAACTTTCAAGAGATGACCCAGTGTATTTTGAAAAAAAGAACAGAGATATGATTTTACAGCAGTATTTCAGCAACCTATTCAGAATGGATGGCAAGAAAATATTTGGGATAGAGGTAATTCCCATCAGACTCTTACTATATGACTATGGCTTTGACAGCAAGATTATTATGGAATACTGATAATGGAAGATTGGATACTGAAATTACTGGACTTAACAAGACTACTGAAGATGGAAGATGGAAAATGGAACTAATAGGGATAATAGAACAATGGCTACTGAAATTACTGAACTTAACAGATTCTGATGTGATGGATTAATTGAAATGTTTATTTTGACTATGGTTATGACAACAAGATTATCATAATTAGTAATGAGATGGATTAATCGATATGCTTATCTGGAAAAAAAAATTGATAGATATATTTCTTAAAGAATTGAAACCTCTCTTTGACTTTTTGTGGAAAGAATAAAGTAATGTTTATGAGATTTGATGATTAAGTAAGATAACTACTGGAGGAAAGTGATTTTATAATATGACTTAAGAGACAGGATTGTTATATATTATAGACTTATAACTGATTTGATCTTTGACAAATGGGAAGTCAATATTTTACTCTTTATTTTTTATTTTTTTTTTCTTTTTGTTTAACTATTTTTGATTTTGTTTTTTGTCTTTGAATGTTTTATGATTTTGTCTTGTATGTTTTATGAAAATCTGAATAAAAATTATTGAAAAAAAAAAAAAAAAGAAGCTTATTCAGATATAAATCAGTCAGAACATTTTTTTTTTGACTGATGAAATTTCTCCCGGGCAGGGAGAAACGTAGAGATCAACCTCAAAAGCCTGTTTTTGTTGGGAGGACTGGATTTCATTAATTTATGAGAAAAGGTCCAGCCAGCAATGCCGGACGGACTTCCGAACAAGCTCTATCTGATTAATGCGATACGTTTATCTTTTCTTCAAAGAGAAAACGGACTAACAGGCAAGCACCCTTCTTTCTATTATTTTTTTTACTTGGTTTAAATTGTTGCAGCAAAAAGAGATTTGTCAAATGAATCAGCTTTAAAGAACTTCTGGGTGAGCTATAACTCTTCTCTGTTATTCATGAAATTAACAGCTTATCTCTGTTTCTATTGCAAAAAGCTGTCCTGGAAGTGCACTCTAAAGATATAAACAGAAGAGGGATTTCTATTCCGAGGAACATTATATTGTCTGGGACTATTCTCTTTTTGGTCTATTTTATTTTGACGAATCTGCTTCTTCACGACGCCACTAACTGTTTTGATGCTGGGAACTAAATTTGTTTTGTATTCTTGAACATAGAGAGATAAGGCAGGCTGGAATATTAACCCAACTGTTGCTGAAATAAGAAGTGGTTTTTCTTTATTTTTGTTTTGTTTTGTTTTCGTGGTTTTAAAAATGGCAATCAAGAAAGTGGCTGAGAATCTGGAAGTAATTATGTTTCAGAAAATAATGGATGAGATTGAGATAATGAAACAAACCCTGCGACAGGGCAGTAAGGAGCTGAAAATTGAACTGAGCAAAATGACGCAGGAGCTTAAAGAAATAGGGGATCCTGTGAGAGAGGAGAATGAGATCAGAGATGAGAAAAGAAAAAATAAAGGGAAGATACAAGCCCTGGAGATTGGAACAAATGTGGAATTGGAAAAAGATCTGGAGTTTATGGATATTAGAAATAAAATCTACTGTTTGGAATTTAACGTTATCTCTGAAGAAATTAATGAAGATATTAGAGATAAAGTTATCAATGGCTTGGATAATCTTGTGGACTGGAATGACGTGATGGAGCTTGATATAGAGAAAATCTATGGAATTAACTGCAGCCATGTGACAATGGAAAAACTCTCAAGAGATGAGCCAGTGCATTTTGTAGAAAAGAAGAACAGAGATATGACTTTACAACAATATTTCAGCAACTTATTCAGAATTGATGGCAAGAAAATATTTGGGATAGAGGAAATTCCCATCAGACTCTTATTATATGACTATGGCTATGACAGCAAGATTATTATGGAATACTGATAATGGAAGATTGGACACTGAAATTACTGGACATAACAGGACTATTGAAGATGGAAGATGGAATTAATAGGGATAATGGAATAATGGCTATTGAAATTATTGGACCTAACAGATTTTGATGAGATGGATTAATCGATATGTTTATTTGGACTATGGTTATGACAATAAGATTATTATTATTATTAACGAGATGGATTAATCGACATGTTTATTTGGAGAAAAATTGATAGATATATTTCTTAAAGAATTGAAACCTCTCTTTGACTTTTTGTGGAAAGAATAAAGTAATGTTTATGAGATTTGATGATTAATTAAGATAACTACTGGAGGAAAGTGATTTTATAATATAATTTAAGAGACAGGATTGTTATATATTGTAGACCTATAACTGATTTGATCTGCGACAAATGGGAAGTCAACATTTTATTTTTTTGTTTAATCATTTTTGTTTTGTTTTGTTTTTTGTCTTTGAATGTTTTATGATTTTGTTTTGTATGTTTTATGAAAATTTGAATAAAAATTATTGTAAAAAAAAAAAGCAAAAGAAAGTCTAGCTAGCCCCACCCTTTCCTCCTTTCACCTTCTCGTCCTTCTATCCATCATTGAGTCTTGTTGCTGCATGCAACTAAATTGACAATCGATGTAGGATTCTGACAAGCTCATATGAAGAATTAGGGAATTCCCAAAAGGAACAAAGGATGGTACTTTCCGCCCCTCTTGGCTGTGGAACTATCAGCTGAAGTCACTGTTTCCAGAAAGATATGAAAACTGGGATCCAAGATCACAGAAAGCCTCAGAAAACCTTTGGTTGAAATGGAAAGAATTTGTATTTTTCAAAATTCTATACCAGGATACTAATGAACATGATGTGTTAGAATTAAGAGTAATATGTATGTGAGATTATCTCCTAGGGCTTGATCTGAGAGGACAGGTTTGATAAAATTATGTGATATTGGAATGTCCCATGTAAGCACAATATTACATGATGGAAACTGCTGGCTATCAACTTCTAATCTAAAAATGCCTCAGGGGACCTAAGGTGTGCCATCCCTCAGTGGCAGATGGGAAGACAAATTCCATTCCTCAATGAAGAGGACAGTCATCACAATAGCCCCATTAGCAATGTGCAGTCCTTACAAAGAGAGAACAAAGAGTTCCAACAAAGCAAAATAAATCACAGTTGTCGTCCAGAAATTAGTTTCTTGTTCATCTGTCAACTAATATGCTTGATGAAGGATACAGCTATATGACGGATAGACCACAAATCCATGTGGGTAAGATTGGACTTTAAAGCATGTGGCACACATTAAACATTAAATCAATATACAAAGAAAGAGGCAGCAGAACTGAACAGGGCTCAGATTGCCCTGCATTTCCGTGCAGCACCTTCATAATATTTGAATGAAACAAAATTACAGTGATAGCCAGACAAAGATACAGTTTTGAAAAGCTACATTCCATCTGGAGAAAGTAGATATCTAGTAGATAATGTAATAAATAGCATAAACAAAAATGATCATGTTGAAGCTAATACAAATCAGTGACATTTTGGGTGGGGGAGGTGGGCACTGTGGTATACTGTATATATTACACAGCCTATGCAGCGCCTTTCAGTATCTTAAAGGAGGCTCCAAAAAAAAAAAGGAGGAGGCTCCCAATAGGAACTTATAATTTTTCCCAGTAGACATACAGCAGGGGTTGCCAGTATGGTGCCTGAGAGTGTCAGTGTGCCCACCAGTACCTCCTCTGGCGCCCACAAAAAGTCTCAGTAAACATCAGCTCAAAATCCACAATGCATAAGCATCTGTTTGCTCTTCTTGCTCAGTTCTTGTCTGCACTGGCTCAGCCTTTCCTACATGGAACACAATCCCTTAAACATGCTCACATTTCATTGAATGCTGGGACAGGACCCCCTCCCTCCCTTCTGTTCTGAGATGAGCAACTCTCTCTCAGTACAGCAGTGCCTGGTATAAGTGCCTTTTTTCTCTGTTGTGGGGTGGGCATGCCTGCACCACTTGGGAACTTGTCACTTTTTCTGCTTTTAGATGTGGCAGCCATTTTGTGTCATGCCACACTTCCGTGGCAGCCATTTTGTGACTGGTGCCCACAGCACTTTCCCAAAATTCCAAATGTGCCCACTGGTGACATAGAGCCTTCCTCCCCAATCTCTTTAAAGCCCTCCAAAGGGTCTGGACATCTTTAGGTAGCTTGAATGTGGCTAGAGCAGCCTTCCCTAACCTGGTGCCCTCCAGACACTGCTGGACTATAACTCCCATCAGCCCCGGTCAACATGGCCAATGGTCAAAACATCTGGAGAACACCACGTTGCGGAAAACTTTGGCTAGATACTCCCAATAACAACTGAGGAGGGCATAAGTTGTCCTTCTTCAGGTGAGGCCTTCATACTTTGGATGATGGGTAGCTGGAGGTCTCACCAACATTACATGCACTATGCCTAATCACCCTGCAAGGATTTTTTTTTTAAGTGTAAAAGGGGAAGGGAAGAGGGACAGGAGATATGGAGCCCAGAACCAGAGACCTGAGACTCATAAAAATATGCCTCCCATCGAATCTGTCTGTTTTTTTTGCCATTGTTGCTCCTAGCTTTAGCATACTAGTTCAGTTTTGTGTCCATCCTGTCTTCTCCACTTCCTACTCTTTCTAATTACCTTGCTTTGGAAGCTGCATGCTGGCTAACTGATTGTACTGAGCAAGGCTGGGGAACCTGTGGTCCTCCAACACATGGGTGTCTATGGGGGGGCAGTGTGCCCGCCTCCAAATGAACCAAGATCCCCAGAGTCCCATCTTTCGTTTAGAAGAACAGAGTATGCTTCTAGCATTTGTAGAACCTGAGATATGAGGCAAAATGTGCAGGCACTATTCTCCTTATTTGTTTTGTGTGAAACTAGCCTGCTCCCACCTTTAGCCAATGAATGAAGTCACGGCAGAGTCATTTAGGAAAGAAGATTTAGCCAATTACACAAACAGAAGATTGGAGTGAATAACCCAATATCTGACTCTTAGCGTGTTTGCTGCTGGTGTTTCCTGATTAAGAAGTGACTGCTGTCCCACAGAAAACAATTCAGATATTGTCTGCCATCTGGTTTCTGGGTCCAATTTAAGGTGCTCACACTAGTGTTTAAAGCCCTAAATGACTTAGGCCCCAAATATCTGAAAGACCACCTCCTTCCCTACAGACCCTCTGGGTATTAAGATCAGCAGAGAGGGTCCTTTTGGTAGATCCTCTGCCCTCAAAGGTGGTGGTGGTAGCCCAGGAGAAGGCATTCTCTGTGGCAGGCCCTAAGTTGTGGAATTTCCCCCCCACAAAGGTGTGTCTGTCACCCTCATTATACAGCTTTCATCACATGCTGATGATACACCTCTTTACCTGGGCCTTTGATGCTTGAGATATATATATTTTAGGACCTGTTCTACTTGTGATTGTAATTTGTTTCAAATTACTTTTAATGTTGTCTTTTATGTTATTGTGACCCACCCTGGGACCTTGTGATGAATGGCAGGTAATTAATAATTATAATAATATCCAAGATTTTAGTTTTGCATCTCCACTTGAAAACAAAAGGTAGCAGCAAAGAGAGGAGCTCATGATATTTCTATCTCAGGCCTAATTTCATACAAAAAAAAGATTTTCTTCTGAGTTTGTAAACATTTTAAAAATGTATTTGTTAACACCAATGCAGACAAAGACCATCATTACTGCAATGGGCAGGGCTGTGATGGAGAGTGTGTGGGTTACACCAGCACTGCGAAGTAGCCAGTGCTATTTTACCCATTTTGCCAAAAGGAGAGGGGAGGTAGCATATGACAACCCTGACATATAATTCAGAGTTGCTAACCTGACCTTTTAGTGGTCTTTTTAGGGAAATCCAATGGGGAGGGGGCAGTGAAGTTGATTGTAGCAGCAGTGCATTTAATTAAGAGCTAGAGGAGGTGAAGGGAGTCAGGGAAAGAACTAAGGGTTTCAGTGGTGAGCATTAAGATGTTGTCTAGATGCCGGGTCCACTGGTAGATGAACAGCAGATCTACCCACTGAGAACTAATAGAGGGGTAGACCTGGAATACAAATTTCTCAGAGGCCAGAATTACCCAGGCTTCAGCACTGCAGAGTTACTAGATCTACCAGAAATGGTAGATTACTTTTCTGAAGCTAGCTCTATATTTTATTTATTTGTTTGGAGTATTTACTTTGCCTTCCTCTAAAAACAACAACTATGGATGCTCTTGCTCCAGATATTGTTAGACAACTACATCGTGGCAATTAAATGGTATATAAATTAATGAATCATTGTCATCATCTCCTACATTGGCTACGCTAGCTGGGGGCTGATGGGAGTTGGAATCCAACAACATCTCTAGTGTATCAGCGATGTTGCCTGACTAGGCATTTGGGATTTTTCTTATAAACCAACATGGTTCTCTTGGCTTTTTGTGTTTCTTCTGTTTAACAATGTTCCTGACTCAGGCTTCAGAGTCACCAAATCTTGGCTAGGAGTCAACTAACACTCTTAACTGTTAGCATTCATTCCTATAACCCCTCCCTTGGAACTTTCCATGTTTCCTTCAAATGGGAACGCTCTGAATTAGCAGGTGTTAATTTCAATGGTCATGTGTCCTGGGTGGGGGAGAGCTTTGGTGAAGACAGGAGGCTAGTTTTGATCAAATGCTTCTCTTTCTGCACATTAAGCCCAAATTCAAATTTGTATGACCCTGGAGAGTATTTTAATATCACATTAACACACAACTTAGCAAGTTCAGAAGGGGAATTTAGAGATGGTCTGTACTGTAAGAAATTGTTTCTCCATGTACAATTTAATGAGGGCCATTCTGTACAACCAAGCAAATATTTGCCCCACTTTGAATTAATTCCTGCAAGTTCTGACATCATGCCATCCTTTTTCTGCTTATGAGCTATGCACAACAAAGAATTATAAATGTACTTATGCTGTTCTCCTACCCCTACCCCCTTCAAATTGTGTGAGGTATGACTTCGCTCATTTTATGGTCTTTCCTTTGATTCCCTTTGTTTCTCAGAATTCCATATCGATCAATATTATTTCAGAGAGCTTCTCGTGATGGGAGGAAACAAACATACATAATAATAGCGGATGTTTTTTTAAAAGTTGAGTTTAAATGTCAAATCAGGGAATATATCCGAAATTGTGCCAAACATATGAAAGAGTGGAACTGAACCTATAAACATGAGATTAGAAATATTATGTAAATTGGACTTCCGGGAAGGGTGACTTCGCTTGTGCCTGCTTTTGAGACGGGCTCCCGCCTCAGAAGAAGCTTATTCAGATATAAATCAGTCAGAACATTTTTTTTTGACTGATTAAATTTCTCCCAGGCAGGGAGAAATGTAGAGATCAACCTCAAAAGCCTGTTTTTGTTGGGAGGACTGGATTTCATTAATTTATGAGAAAAGGTCCAGCCAGCAATGCCGGACGGACTTCCGAACAAGCTCTATCTGAATAATGCGATACGTTTATCTTTTCTTCAAAGAGAAAACGGACTAACAGGCAAGCACCCTTCTTTCTATTATTTTTTTTACTTGGTTTAAATTGTTGCAGCAAAAAGAGATTTGTCAAATGAATCAGCTTTAAAGAACTTCTGGGTGAGCTATAACTCTTCTCTGTTATTCACGAAATTAACAGCTTATCTCTGTTTCTATTGCAAAAAGCTGTCCTGGAAGTGCATTCTAAAGATATAAACAGAAGAGGGATTTCTATTCCGAGGAGAAAAAAATAAAAAATATGAACTTTGGAACATTATATTGTCTGGGACTATTCTCTTTTTGGTCTATTTTATTTTGACGAATCTGCTTCTTCACGACGCCACTAAGTGTTTTGATGCTGGGAACTAAATTTGTTTTGTATTCTTGAACATAGAGAGATAAGGCAGGCTGCTCTGTTTATACTGTGATGTCATCAAGCCTGGAATATTAACCCAATTGTTGCTGAAATAAGAAGTGGTTCTTCTTTATTTTTGTTTTGTTTTGTTTTCGTGGTTTTAAAAATGGCAATCAAGAAAGTGGCTGAGAATCTGGAAGTAATTATGTTTCAGAAAATAATGGATGAGATTGAGATAACGAAACAAACCCTGCGACAGGGCAGTAAGGAGCTGAAAATTGAACTGAGCAAAATGACGCAGGAGCTTAAAGAAATAGGGGATCCTGTGAGAGAGGAGAATGAGATCAGAGATGAGAAAAGAAAAAATAAAGGGAAGATACAAGCCCTGGAGATTGGAACAAATGTGGAATTGGAAAAAGATCTGGAGTTTATGGATATTAGAAATAAAATCTACTGTTTGGAATTTAACGTTATCTCTGAAGAAATTAATGAAGATATTAGAGATAAAGTTATCAATGGCTTGGATAATTTTCTGGACTGGAATGACGTGATGGAGCTTGATATAGAGAAAATCTATGGAATTAACTGCAGCCATGTGACAATGGAAAAACTCTCAAGAGATGAGCCAGTGCATTTTGTAAAAAAGAAGAACAGAGATATGACTTTACAACAATATTTCAGCAACTTATTCAGAATCGATGGCAAGAAAATATTTGGGATAGAGGAAATTCCCATCAGACTCTTATTATATGACTATGGCTATGACAGCAAGATTATTATGGAATACTGATAATGGAACATTGGACACTGAAATTACTGGACTTAACAGGACTATTGAAGGAAGATGGAATTAATAGGGATAATGGAATAATGGCTATTGAAATTATTGGATTTAACAGATTTGATGAGATGGATTAATCGATATGTTTATTTGGACTATGGTTATGACAATAAGATTATTATTATTATTAACGAGATGGATTAATCGACATGTTTATTTGGAGAAAAATTGATAGATATATTTCTTAAAGAATTGAAACCTCTCTTTGACTTTTTGTGGAAAGAATAAAGTAATGTCTATGAGATTTGATGATTAATTAAGATAACTACTGGAGGAAAGTGATTTTATAATATAATTTAAGAGACAGGATTGTTATATATTGTAGACCTATAACTGATCTGCGACAAATGGGAAGTCAACATTTTATTTTTTTGTTTAATCATTTTTGTTTTGTTTTTTTCTTTGAATGTTTTATGATTTTGTTTTGTTTGTTTTATGGAAATTTGAATAAAAATTATTGTAAAAAAAAAAGAAATATTATGTAAATTATGGACTCAGATATACTAACTATGCAAATTATAGGACTATAGAGAGAGAAAACAGCTTCGTAGGAACAAAACCTAAAATGCCATCTCATTTTTTAATAGATCAGCAAAACACCCATATTGTTTGCAAAATACTCATACAATATTGAACGTGGTTTATCCTAATGAAGTACAAGTTCAACCACAGTAAGTGCAGCTGCAGATTGATCAAGATCATATAACCTGCCAACTTTTGCTCCACAACCCTTACAGTGCTTTGTCACATAAGTGTATGATCTGTCATCAAAAGGCTCTTGATTGTCAAAGAAAGGAAGCTAAAACTCAATCCAACCTCCTTCCCGTCTTTCAGTATGTTGGCCAGAGATAAAAGCCAGGTGGGTGAACATAGCTGATCCTAGCACATCTCAGTCACTGCAAACAAAGACAATGGTAGGTCTCCAACAACAAATTGTCTTCAGCATTTTAGAACAGTATGCCCAAGGAAGATTGACATTTGGATTAATTCAATAGCTTTCCCAACCTTGGCAAAACTACATTTCCAAAAAGCAGCATCTATGAGAAAAACCAGCTCCTACTTTTGCTTCACATTGTAAGCAGGCACATGCTGTAGGCCCTTCCTTTCTGACTCCCTCCTTCCCTTTATAGATGTAGAATGGTCGTGGAAATGGGCTCCATTGTTTGCTTCCTGGAGAGAATTTCCAAGGAATTCCTGTACAGCATGCCTGGACTCTCTATTACACGCAAAGATTGCCACCAAAGCAAGTATTGAAGCCCTCCACTTTCCCCCCCAGGCTTTTCTGCAAAGGTATATACAAGCTATGTTCTTTTTGGTTTTGGTTTCAAAGGGGGGAAGACCATGCATTTGTATGTTAATTATGGAAGATGAAAACAGCAATTAACAAAATTAAGACACTTGTCTTCTCCCACCTCTCATGAGATGGCTCCAGACAGCGCCCTCTAGCGAGTCTCACTTAGAAATATTTATTCCCATAACAAAGCGGCAATTTCCCTGCCCTCTAATGCTTGGTTTTTGCCCCTTCCCCGCCCTGTGCCCGGTCTCCTCTACAAAAGGGAATGCTGCAAAAACATGCCGCTTTCAAATGCGTTCGTCCCGACTTCACCCTACCATCTGATGCGGCTAACGTAGAAGAAATCCCTATTCCAATCCAGTACATCTTTCATTTGCAATATAGAAATCCTGTTTAAATTAATGAGACGCTATTTGCAGCTGAGTGTAAGAAAACTACGCATCGGCGGCCGCCTGTTAAGGTCTATATTTAGATGGCTGGTAAGCATGCCCATATATTCTTAGCCGGGGCGCGTTCGGTGGAAAGCTGCGTGTGCACATACTGGCGTACCCAACATGCAACAACGCTTGAATGCTGCAAAGACGGGGATCTTAAAGGGGGAAAGCGCAGAGGGTCACACACAATGTACTCACACCACTAGCCTGGAGATGATCCAGGAGACCATGGCGCTGCGGAGCTCCTGTGACAGCAGCAGCAGGGAGCGGATCAGCTTTCCCCCCGGCTTGAATCTGTCCGTCTGCGGTCGCTAGGATGAGCAGCGGCAGGCGCCCCAGCCATTCGGCATGCCAGCCTCAGCGCGCAGCCTCACTGGGGAGCGGCCGGAAGCAGCCAACGCTGGCCGCACTAGCGGGCTCTTGCGAGCGACGGACGGCGCAGGGTCTGGGCAGGGCTGTCTGATGCTGGTCCCCGCACCTGTGCTTGGTGGGAGATCGCTGGCTGTGTTTTGCCCATTCCTTAACAAACAAACAAAGGCCTGTCGTAAATGTGGCCACTCTTTAGGTTTCAGGCAGCCCCTTCCCTCAAATCTTTTAAAGGTTGAATGGGGATGTGATCAGTGGTGCCACTAGGACAGGACTTTGGGGCAAACGTCCGGGGCCCCACTCAGCAGAATGAGCAGTAAGGTTCCCCAACACAGCAGGGCTGGATTAACATATAGTGAAATAAGTAATACGCATTGCCACCTAAAGGGGAGGGCCTCTGGAAGACGATTTAAGACTATTCAGTCCAGAGCCCCCAAATCATCCACTGCGCCGCTGGACATGAAGGATGCACCCTGAAAAGGTTTTCTAAATAGATCCTCGACAAAGAAGCCTCACCAACCCCGTTGCTTTTAAAGCCCTGTGTGAGACGCTAGGGCTGAGGAAATGAAACGAGCACGTAATATATATAGTAGGTTGAGAAAAGCAGTGAGCTTTCTCGTACGGAAAAGGGGACACTGAAGATAGTGGCCCTGTTCACGTCTTTCTTTGTGAGGTTGTCCAGGCGGTGATGGCTTCAGGTTTTGCTTTTCCTCCCCCACCACCCACGAGTAAACCAATCAGGGAGGGGAGGCTCCCCATCCCCAATTTGTTTTCAATACTTGGATTGAAGCTTAGGGAATGAACAATTTAATAATGATGCGTGTGTCGCTGACTCGCTGAGTGGTGTTTCACTGCTGGGGGCCTGCAGCATCCTAAGAACCCAAAAAGATCGCTGCCGGATCAGGCCAAAGGCCCATCGAAATCAGCATCCTGTTCTCACTGTGGCCAGCCAGTAAATAAATAATTTTTTTAAAATTGTATTTATTTATGGAGATCCCTAGCTTTCATCAGATTCTCAAAGGGATTTGTGCCCCAAATTAAGAACCACTGCTTTGGGGGAAGCCATGACTGTTTAAAGTGGCCTGATGGTGCTTTAAATGTATAGTGCAGATAGGGCCTGAAGTGAGTGGTTCCTACTTCAGAATAGTAAACATGTACAGGATTGTGTCGTTAGGGCTAATAATAATCACCAAGGGTGAACGGGTGAGATCTTTTTACTGGGCATTGATGGCTGAAAGAGCTTATTAGTTTTGAGAGTAGGTAATTGCTTTTAGGAGCTTTTAACTGTTTCTAGAAGTTTTAGTACTGATATGTTTGCTACCTCAGGCTCCTTTGGAGGAAAGGTGGGATATGAATTTAATAAATGAAATAAAATAAATAAAATCTGCATATATTGTTTACCTCTGCTTTGCAAAGCTATGTACCATGCCTAGGCACATGGCATTATTGCACAGAGGTGTATAATTTATCTGTTTACTGTTTTAAAACCATAAACAGACACACACATACACACCCCACCCTGAACTGTCCAGAATGGATGAGCTCCTTTATTTAGTTATTATTTATTATTTAGTTACATTTCTAAACCGCCCTATAGCTAACAGCTCCCAGGGCGGTGTACAGGACCGCGTACAGGACGGTGTCCTTCTGAACACCTCCAAAATTAAATTGCTAGACCTGAATAAAAAATCAAGATCTAGTGGAACAACCATATAAAATAATTGGGGTGGGGGGCTAAAAAGATCCATAAAATGATATGTCACTCAAAAATATGGGATTAACTGATGAGATTAGGGAGAGAGTCAGATTGCAGAAACAGGAGTGAAAGGGAGTAGGAAAAAGCTGAGCGCCAATATAAAACAGTTTTATATGTGGGACCTGGAAGCACTACTGTTTCTAAAAGCTGCACCAAACATCTCTCCCCAAGGCAAAACCAGAACAAAAAGATATAATTTTTATTTATTTATGACATTTATATGCCAGCCCATAACCCTCTCCCGTGTAGCCATCCACTCCATTTGGGAAGGGCCCCTGAAGAAGAGATTCCCAAAATAACCTCAGGCTCCAGGTAGGTATGTACATGCAAAATAAAGCTTACTAGAGGTCACTAATTTACTTTGAGAGATCCTTGGGCTATGGTCACACTAGTTGCTTGAAAAACAGCCAGAATAATTTTTCTGGTTGCGTTTTAAAGCAACACTGCCCTCTGCTGGCTACATCCTTCCCCACTAGTGCCTTCAGACCTTTCAGGACCGCCCAGTAGGGTTGTCAGGTCAGAAGCTGAGATTTTGGGGGTGGTCCCTAGTGATGTCATAGGGATGTGCTTCAGTGATGTCACAGGGTGGGCCCAAGTGATGTCATTAAGCATGCTACATTAAGCATCAACTACAGTTGCTTGGCGCATACAATTCAACGAAAAACATTTATCTGATTGGAAATTAAGATAGAAATTTTAGCTAAAAGATGGAGCCTGGGAAAGGAACATTTAATCTACCTACTTGCTTTCGGCAAGAAGGGTTTAAGTGCCCTCAGGCCAGGCCAGTCACTAGAAGGCAATTGTCGGAAGAAAGGAGCCTAGTGTTGTGGAGACGTTAGGTGGGAACACTCAGGAGTAAAGTTGATGCCCCCAAAGGCTGCAATTCTAAACACACTAAGGGACTAAGCCCCATAGAACTCAACAGGACTTACTTCTGAGTAGATATGGTTTGGATTGTGCTGTTGGTAAAGCTTGACTAGGGATCCTCTGCAAAGACATCCATGTCCAAGCAGGGTTGGCAACCCCCTGCGTGCAATGCCCTGCCCCAATCTTTTAACATGGCTGCTCCAAAATTCTTTACAGATTTGAACCTTCGCTTCAGAAGAGGTCTGAGAAATGAGTAAGAGTAAGAAGATTCTTTACCCTTTCTGTCTGTCCTGTGGGCTGCTATAAACTTACTTCGACAGCCAACCCAAGTCCAGTAAGTAATAATGGACAGAGAGAAAAAACACATGGTTTGGTCTACCTTCACATGCAGCAGCTTGGGAACAACAGCAATTGCAGCCACACTTTCCAGTATGTGAATTATCTTTTACCTCTGTTAGGCAAGAAATAAACCGCCATGCAACCCACAAGGTGCGTCATCAGTGGGTTTAAGGGGGTTGAGCTGAGCGCCTGGAACCACTGCTGTTGCTTCTATGGATGTAAGGGAGTGAGGTTAAAGATAAGTTAAATTCAAATAGAAAAGAAAAACAAAAGACAAGTGATGCTTTCCTAAATCCAGTACCATACCAACCACAACAAGATTCCTATGGGTAAGGCAGACAACTCAGCATCCCACAACCAGTCAGGATTCCTAACTAAAAAACCAAAACTAAAAAAATCCTGACAGTCAGTTAGCCAAGGTCACAGAAATTGCCATGCAGCACAAGCTGACCCAGGGGCTGCAGCTAGTGCAGAAATGCTGTAGCACGATTGCTGACATGAGTGAGATCCTATCAGCACATAATACCTCTGCTCTGAAATCTGCATTGGTTGCTGATTTGCTACCAGGCCAAGTTCAAAGTGTGCTTTCCATGTTATGAGTGCCACATAGTACTTGTTCTGCTCTTGTAAGAAATCAGTCCTGTAAAGTGGCAGCACCTATGCTTTGGAACTCCTTGCCTATTGACATTAGGGAGACACCTCTTTTCAGCACCTGCTAAAAGCAGTTTTCTTGAGGCAAGCCTACCCAGGCATGTAGAAGCTATTGTGTCTTTAAATCTGTTTTTAACCCATTGTTGGTTTTATTAATTTGAATGTTTTTAAATACCTGTCTTTATTTATTGGTTGATTGATTGATTATTTGATTTATATCCCACCCTTCCTCCCAGCAGGAGCCCAGTGCGGGAAACAAAAGCACTAAAAACACTTTAAAACATGATAAAAACAGACGTTAAGATACATTAAAACAAAACATCTTTAAAAACATTTTTTTTAAAGCTTTCAAACATTTTTTTAGGTTAGAAACTAAAAAAAAGGTTTACAAACATATTTAAAAGCAATTCCAACACAGATGCAGCCTGGGATAAGGTCTCAATGTAAAAGATTAATTTCTTATGTTGTGCAGAATGGACCTCCTGATATGGTATCTGCAGGAAGCCCTTACCTGCAGAGCGCAGTGATCAACTGGGTATAGAAGGAATAAGACGGTCTTTCAGATATCCTGGTCCCAAGTTTTATAGGGCTTTGTACACCAAAACTAGACCTTGAACTTGGCCTGGTAGCAAAAGGGCAGCCAGTGCAATTCTTTCAGCAGCGGAGAGGCATGTTGGCGATACCCTGCCCCAGTGAGCAGTCTTGCCGCCGAATTTTGCACCAGCTGCAGCTTCTGGACCAACCTCAAAGGCAGCCCTACATAGAGCGCATTACAGTAATCTTTAACTGTTTTTGCCAATAATTCTATTGTTTTAATTCTTTCTGTAAACCAGTTTGAAATTTTTTACAATAAATGTTGTAAATAAAATACATAAATAAATTTTGGAGTTCACTGTAGCCCTTGAGTCTCTTCCCACTTTAAGGAACAAAGGAATCTGCCTTATACTGACTCTAGAACTTTTCTAGAAGTTGAATTTTGGACCTTTGCATGCAAAGCATATGACCTACCAATGAGCTACAACCCTTCCCCTGTTTAAAGAAGTATATTTTAAATTATTCTTTTCAATTCACTCTTGAATGCACATCATACCTAGGGCAGATCCACACCATGCATTCAAAGCACATTCAACAAAAATTTGAAGTACATGAATCCCACCACAGAATCCTGTGAACTGTAGTTTGTTAAGGGTGGTGAGAACTATAACTGTGAGGGGGAAACTACACTTCCCAGGATTCTTTAGGGGAAGTCATGCACTTTAAATGCAAGTTGGATGTGACTTAAATGTTTTGTGTGAAACTTTGCCTGCATGTAAATTGTTTTAACTAATTTTTCAAAATGGAAATGAGCTATAAAGTGTACTGGGTAACCATGGGCTACTCAACATGTCTCAGCCTATCTGCCCCTTAGGATGAAAATAACGGAGAACCATGACCACCCCAATGAAGAAGGGCACACTTAACATGTAGAAGAAAAAATAATCTATAACCATAGCGCAAAATCATTCTATACTGATAGAAGTGTATAAAATTATGCATGGCATTGAGAAAGTGGATAGAGAAAAGTTCTTCTCCCTCTCTCATAATACTAGAACTCGTGGACATTCAAAGAAGCTGAATGTTGGAAGATTCAGGACAGACAAAAGGAAGTACTTCTTTACTCAGCGCATAGTTGAACTATGGAATTTGCTCCCACAAGATGCAGTAATGGCCACCAGCTTGGATGGCTTTAAAAGAAGATTAGACAAATTCATGGAGGACAGGGCTATCAATGGCTACTAGCTGTGATGGCTGTGCTCTGCCACCCTAGTCAGAGGCAGCATGCTTCTGAAAACCAGTTGCTGGAAGCCTCAGGAGGGGAGAGTGTTCTTGCACTCGGGTCCTGCTTGCGGGCTTCCCCCAGGCACCTGGTTGGCCACTGTGAGAACAGGATGCTGGACTAGATGGGCCACTGGCCTGATCCAGCAGGCTCTTCTTATGTTCTTATGTTCTTAATTTGATTTCATTAGTCAATTACTAATTTGGAGTTGAATTTATCTGGAGCACAGGAACAGCCAAATTGAATAAAAGTCTCCAAATCTGTGTACAAGGGAATGCGAGTTCAGATTCCACCATTCCTTGGAAGTTGTGGTTGACTTTTCCTTGGAGAATGGTTGTTGTTCAGTGGTAGAGCATGTGGTTTACACGCAGAAGGTCCCATGTTCATTCCCTGGTGCCTTTAGGTAGGGCTAGGCATGTCTTCTGCTGGAGACCTGGACAGCGGCTGCCAGTAAGCATCAACAATACTGAGCTAGTTGGACTAATGATCTGACTTAGCATTAGACAACTTCCTATGTTCCTTACTGCTTCCTTGGAGTATAAATCCTAGAAAGAGTTGATGGCAGAGGAAGGAGGAGAGATCTAGAGGAACGTACAATAAACTGCTCTTTTCCCTGAAAGCAAATTGTCAAAGAATTGTTGTTCCTTAGGATATGAGTCATGAAGCAAAGAGTACATTCTATGTTGGTATAAATGAATATTTGTGTACCAGACCATGGATATTTGTGGAAACAGAAAATAAGGGGCATTCGGACAATTATTGTACTAATTGTTTTCAAGATCCGGTGCTGATCTGAGATATTTATAATGCGTATCTGACCCACATTGTCTGAGCAGATAATATATGGGCCCAAACTTTATTTGACTACATATGCTGAAATTAACAAATGCATTTATGGCCTATAGCAGTCAGACCTCTCTATCCACTAAGAGCACATTTGAGAGGTATGTGTGTTGCACTTGCAGCGGAAAAGAGCAGGGTTTTGTAGTAGATGGATTTATTCAGGCAATTAACTGTTTGTATCCATGGGGGGGAGCTTTTGTTACATAACTTTGATACAGGAACAAGTAATACTAGACCAGTGGTGTCCAACTGTTTTTTCATACTTGTCAAAATTGTGGTGACTGTGTTAATATTTTCACCATATGACAAAAAAAATTAACAGTGTTTTTGAGGGTAGAAAAATACATGTTTTGAATGATTTATTGATAGAATTAATGCGAAATCTGACAGATATTTCTCACTTCTTATAGGGCCATCAGGCATAAAATTAGTTAGACTACGGGCGTATCCACACAGCAATTTACTGTGTATTTGGTGCTACTTGCATCCCCTTTTAATTTGCATGGTTCACATAACGTTGCAGGCAAGCAGAAGCTATCACAGTTTTCCCCTGTAAATCCTTGTTAACCCAATCCACTGATAATGCAAAATGGGAAGGAAAAACCATCTCAGCTGCGCTGCGCTGCTTCTTGCAGGTGCTTTGCTTCAATGTTTTTTTAGTGGGCGGGTGAATCCTCACTTTCAGCTGTTTCCCTTTCTCCGCCCACTAACTCTCCCATGAGTTCCCCTCCTCCCTCGAAGATACGTACGTTTTCTTATGCCGTTGCCGCTCCCTCTATCTTCTCAGGTCCCTTCCTCAGACTCAGGAACTGCCCAAAGGTGCACATGCTCTCCCCACTGTTCTGCAAAGTGCCCCTGTGAAGGAGTGCTGCCACCACCGCTGCCAAAGGGTGCACTCCAAGCGGAGCGCCCAAGTCCTTGCTGTGGCCTTGCGGATTAAGGAACAGCAACTCGGGGCTCCAACCTTTCTGCCCCCATCCCACCCTTGTGAGAGGCTCCCCAGAGGAACAGGAATAGTTTCCATCAGAGTTTCCCTCCTCTCGCCTCCACCCCTTTTTTAGACTTTTCTCTCCCCTTGTTCAACTGGAGAGGCTGCTGCCTACTTGTGTGAATGGAAAACAGTAGATTGGAAGCTACCTTCAAGCAAGATGTGTGGACCTTGAACATCTTATTACGATGGTAAAAGCAGCATCTTTAGTACGAAGTTAGGCTCCTGTATGGATAAGCACTACATCTCAACTTCACCTCCAAATTTTCATCCAATATCCGCAACCTATATTTTGATCGCACAATTTTAAACACAGAAAAAGTTGATTCAGAGAGCCACTTTGAACCAAAAATTGAAAAGTTTTGGAATAACTGTATTTAGAACCGTGAATTAATATTGATTTAAAATATGAGTTCACATTGTAGCAACAGAATCATCTTTCAGATGTTAAGTGCTTTAAAGTAAAATCGCATCCATCTCAAAAAGGTGCCACTCCAAAGAAAGAAGCCTCACAAGTTCTTGAGTTTTTTTGAAACTTGTAGATGGATCTTGCATGAATTCAAAAACAACTCTGTACTTAGAATAATAGAATCATAGAGTTGGAAGGGGCCTTGTAGGCCATCGAGTCCAACCCCCTGCTCACAGCAGGAAATCCACAGCTAGAGCATCTCCCGCAGATAGCTGTCCAGCCTCTGCTTGAAGACATCCAGCGAAGGGAATCTCACCACCTCCCTAGGCAGTCGGTTCCATTGCCAAACTGCCCTTACTGTCAAGAAGTTCCTTCTAATGTCCAATCTGAATCTACGCTCCTGCAACTTAAAACCATTAGACCTAGTCCTACCCTCTGGGGCAGCAGAGAACAAATCTGTACCCTCCTCTATGTGACAGCCTTTCAGGTACTTAAAGAGTGCAATCATGTCACCCCTCAGCCTTCTCTTCACCAGACTGAACATGCCAAGTTCCTTCAATCTTTCCTCATAAGACTTGTTCTCCATACCGGCTATCATCCTCGTCGCCCTCTTCTGAACCCACTCTAACTTGTCTATATCTTTCTTAAAATGAGGCACCCAGAACTGAACGCAGTATTCCAGATGAGGCCTGACTAATGCAGAATATAGTGGGACTATTACTTCCCTCGACCTGGAAACTATAGCTCTGTTTATGCCTCCCAAAACCGTGTTTGCCTTTTTTGCCACAGTATCACACTGCTGGGTCATGTTCAACTTGCGATCCACTACAATTCCAAGGTCCTTCTCACACGCACTACTGCTAAGCCGGGTATTTCCCATCCTGTACCCGTGCATTTTGTTTTTGTGGCCTAAATGCAGAATCTTGCATTTGTCTTTATTGAATTTCATTTTATTAATTTCAGCCCAATTTCCTAGTCTATCCAGTTCCCTTTGGATTTTATTCCTGTCTTCCATTGTGTTAGCTATCCCTCCCAGTTTCGTATCATCCGCAAACTTCATAAGGCTTCCCTCCACCCCATCATCTAAGTCACTGATTAAAAAAAAAAACTTTTCACAATCGGAAAAGCAATGAGGACAAGGACAAATCTGTGATTGTTAAGAGTGAAAGGTGGACACTTTTTTGAACTGGTAGGTTTGTAAAAGAATTTTATTTAAAATGTTAATAAAAAAATAAGTGGTAAAGCACCAATTGGTCACAGGTCAATAGCTATTTCGGCACATGTGGTGAGTGGTGGCTGTGTTGGACACCAAGGTACTAAACCCAGAGTGGGGAATCTTTAAGCCATTCAGATGACATTGACTGCAGAAACTACATTTGATGCTAAGTATTACTAGCATTGTGCATGGCACAACCCTACAACTGAATCAAGGAAAGACGGGCAGTTGGATGATGTTGGCTGCCCTAGACTAGAACGTTTTTCTCAGGCATTCATAAAATGTTTCATCTTTGCAACAAAAGCAAACATATGGGCACATATGTAAATAGCCGTATTGACGCATAATACTGCATATATTAATATTAACATGTTCAAACACAAGTTATCACTTTACCAAGAGGATCATTTTGAGACACTAATTTTTGGTAAATATACAGAGCGGGGAGCAGATCATGACACTTCTCTACATCAGGGTGGGCTACATCAGGAATACTTTTGTTTTTTTTTAAAAGAGCCCCAAGGTCCACCAAGAGGAGGTAAGTGCAAATTAGTGATCCAGAGGAGCGACCACCAAAAATCCAGTACAGCTGAGCCACATGCTTAGCCTAAGCATTTGTTTTCAGTGCAAGAAATGAACTCGCCTTTCAGATGAAAATCCTTAAGTTTTCTTCATTTCAGCAGCCTAATGGTGGTGTTGGTAAGACACCCTTTTGTTATTGCTAATGTTGAAATAACTCAAGTCAGAAACTTCTGTGGATCTGCTGCAAATCATCCAGAGCTCTACTAGTAGATTCAGATCTACCTTCTGCCTACCCCTGGCTAAGGCCACTCAGATTCATTTGTCACTCAATAATATGCATCTATTTCTTGTGTGATCCGTCTGTTTGATACTTTTCTATGTAAGCCATCCTGGGCTGACCTAATTACCATATTTTTGATATATCAAAGACTTTGCATTTGTTGTACCTATATATTGATCTGTTTATTGTCCTTATGAGATGGTTTTAGGATTCTTTGGGAAAGCAGCAAATAAACTTGATGATGGTTGTTTAATTGTGATGGCAAGTCTTTCTGGAAATGTACCTTGTTTTTTAAAAATATAGTATTTCTGTGTCATAATACTGTGACATCTCTATTTTGGTAAACTTTTGACTGGATTACATTGTAAACCTCTTTTTAAAAATTGATAGTAATATAATTAAAAAACGTTTTTATGTCGTTAAAACTGTTAGTGACAAAGAGTTTTCTTTAACTTGCACTACACTGGATTTCCCTCCTCTTTGTTGTTAGACCTTTTTTACTGTTCCAGCAATGACTTTTTTACGTACTTTTACTTGCAGATATTCTACTGTATGAAAGTCAATTGGAATTGCACCTTATGGCTGAGGAGTTTGTTTTTAATAACTAGAAAGTGGTATGTATATTCAATCCATATACTTGAAAGAAAATACCAGCTCACCGGGAACTACAGGAAAGTGTTAAAAGCTCTTTATTAAAATCTAGTCATACGGTTTCAGAAATGTACATAATACTATTGTTGTAGGTTCAGCCAGCAGGAGTGCTTTTGAAAAAACAGTACGTAAAGCACAGAATCGTTCAAAGAGTTTATTTTTTGTTTGAGAATACATATGCCATCTCCTCTCTATTCCACCAGAGCTGTTTAGTGTTGACATAAAGTTGAGAGAAAAAAGTTAAAAATAATATCTCTAAAGGCAAACCCACAAAAAAATAGATATAGGAATATATACAGGAAATACTTTGCATGAAGTTTTACATTGTAAAAGGCATGACAGAACAGCCTTTGGCAAAATGAATCAAATTGTACAGCTGGTCTACATTTAGCTACGGAGAGTAGCTAACCGTGACTGCATTGCTTCAATATCTTCTTCTTCTTCATCATCAACAGCAGCAGCAGTAGCCCCTTCAGGTTCATGTTCTGGAAGGGCATCTGTGACTTTACTGGGTGCTTTACCCAAGGCTCCTGCAAAAGAAGCAAAGCAGGCTGCAATTGAAAAGAAGCACTGAAACAGACAGGAATCAACCTGGAACTATCCCAGAATTCTGTGGGAAGGGTAGGGATCAGGTCTGAGCGATGTTATTCACATACTGTCTTGCAAATAAGCTGTATCGGGCCACTGATGGGGCCTTGTCAACTCCATGAGGACCAAAATATGAACGGTCCTACACTACTTGAAACAGCTCTGCTTGATGATTCTGAACTGATGCAATGGCAGTGGAAAAGTAAGAATTCTGTGCCACCATCACTGCTATGGCACAGTCCCTAAGACGGGTTGTCATGAACTCTGCTTTTTCATGGCTCTGAACTCTCAGGAGAACCAGGCAGCATTCGGGCATAATCATTATCAGCCACTCATGCCATTTCCTCATTCCAGAGGCTTACCAAGGAATCCATAGAACTGGCCAGCAATAGCAACAGCAAATTCCTTCAGAGACAACAGGAAATCATTTGGATCAGTCAGTCTTCAAAGACAGGCTACTTTCAATAGGTCTCCCAGCAAAGCAAAGGTTAAGGACTGCAGAAAACCTACGCCCTACCAGACAGTGATGACAATACAACCATATTAAACTCCCCCAGTCTCAGATCACCAGCATCCTACCTAGCACAAAACACTGGCAAGGGTATGATCTGCCATATGACTGGAGCCAAGCATTCACTGAGACACATCCATGGTGGCCATAAGGCAGGGGACCTTTTTCAGCTCAAGGGCCACATTCCCTTCTGGACAACCTGCTGAGGGTCATATGCCAGTGGAGGGGGGGGCAGAGGCAAAACGAGTGGCGCAATTAATGTAACGATTACCTCTTTATATTAGGCTAGTTTCTACAGGCACTCCATACCCCTCTCTATCCTCCATCCAGAGCAGCAAGAGGCATTATCCAAGTTCACAGACACATTCCAGCTAGGCAAAAGCACTCAGGGGATGAAGTAGGGCCAGTGAAGGGTTTGGCCTGGAGAGTTCCAAGAGCCAAACAAAGAGACTTGGAAGGCCATACTTGGCCCCTGAAGTTCCTCATGTCTGCCATAAGGTCCCAAGTTGCATTAGACAAGCCAGCCTTAGCATGGACATTGAAGACCCCTAGAACTACCAAGCTGGGGACCTCCATACACGAGACCACTCTGGACAGCTCACACAGGGAGATGGGCAGTAGGTGGGAATACTCTCAAGTGTTCTGTCTCAGACACTTTCACTCCAAATCTGATAATTACTGAATCAGACATCTGAACAGGGGGGGGGTGCAAACATCATAGCTACTGTAACTCCATTCACTGAGCTAATACTGCTGGATGAAGAGCCCTCAAAGTTAGGAGATATTCACTCTTCCTACATCAGCCAGCTAGGTCAGCTTGCTCGTTCAGGATTCTGGATGGCAGCAGCAAGAAAGCACCTTTAAGCTTGATGGACTGTTGCTATGACAACCATGGACTAGATCGGGGTGGTGATCTGGCCACCGTGCTGGATCCTGAATCTCCCCCTTGCCTGGGCCACACTGACAGCTGCTCAGTGCTGACTTCAAACCCTGCTTTTGGCAAAAATTGGCTCTACTCAGGAGATCCTGAGTGAAACTAATCCAAGCAGAACTTACATCTGATGCCAAATTTAAAAGGTACCAAATACCACTTGCCAAGGAACCATAGGGAACACACTTTAAGACTCCCAATTACTCCTCTGCAACTGGGTCTTGTCTACCCCACACTTGATGTCATATATGATGTCAGAAGTGGGGCAGGTGGGTGTGGTTTGGGGAAATGGCCCCACAGGCTAGACTGGGACCACTGTCTGTCCTAATCAGACCCATGGACTGGAGGTTCCCCGGTGCTAGACTAGATAGAGAATCAGAAGAAATAGCACTACCATCTAACTTGACCTCCTTTGCAGTGGCCAGTTCTACCATCGCACCTCCCTTTGCCTCCATTCTTTGAACAGCAATGTCTAGATTCCTCCCTCCCCTCAAAACACACTGTCCAGCACTGTTTGTGGAGCAAATAACTACAAAGCAGACTAAGAGAATGATTAAAACCAATAGCATATAACCCTTATAGACTCTAGTGACTCATTTGCTCAGCAACGCCTGTTTGCATTTAAAATGATAGGAGCTGGCACTGCAAATACAGATGATCCATTTTGCCATTAATCAAAAAGTAGTATATGGCGCATGCAGATCTATATCTATTACCTGCATGGACACTTCCACTTACCAGCTGTGATTTCAAACAAAATTTTGTCAATCTCCATCTCCACTTCCTCTTCCATTTCCTCTTGGTCTTCCATGCTTTCAAAAGTATCCTCCAGCATGTCTTCGATAATTCCGGCCTAAAGAATATGTAGATGCTAGAAGATCAAGTTATTTGTATTTACAGTATAGAAGAGAGTAACAACAGTTGTAGACCTAGAAATCAGGCCCTCATTTCCAGTCACAGCTTGGACTGCCCCAATAAACAATTCCATGTAGCTAACTTAAACAACAACAACAAAACCCTCCAAAGAGACAGGAAAGTTAGACAACTGATTTCCTTTGACTTCTTGTTAAAGTGGCCTCCTCTGGCAAAGGGAAAGCAGATGGTGTCAGGAGACAAGGCAACAGGGCAGATGATCTGAAGCAGGTACTCTCTCTCTCATACTAGAGCTCTTTCCTTGCTACAATTTACACAACCAGATTATTGCAAAAAGAATGACGAGATTAATCTTACCTTCATCATTTCTTTGGACAAATCCCTCATTGTAGCCTGAATTTCGGGGATTTTGACTAAGTTCTGCATGGCTTTCATGACTTCTGTGCTCTTTTGTAGTGAGCCAGCCACTCTCAGGACAGCTGCCAAGAGAAGGCATGGAAGGCTTTTAAATCAAGCTCAGACCATTGGGACATCATCTTGGGCAGTGGGACTGTTCCTTGCCCACCCGGTCAAGGTCCTTAATCAGTTCAGAGGGGACCGAGGATACCTGCAGTTACAAGATGCCCATCTTTTCCCTTAACTTGACCGTTTATAAAAGCCAACGAGAAAGTGGAAATAAAAAACATGGTATTAAGATTTTCTAGGATAAGAATGTAAGAGGCTTGCTAAGTTACCTCAAGAGTTTTCTAGTACACCATCTTATTTCTAACAGCATTATAATTATTGATATCTTGCTTTAAAAATATACAAATCCTTCCAAGGCAGCTTATGTGTAAAATCAAAAGACAATAATTAAGTCACAAAGTGGCAGTAGGTGGCATCCAACTAAGCCCTACTCAGAATAGACTCATGGAAATTAATAAACCTATGTTAGCTGTGTTCATTAATGTCAATGGGTCTGCTCTGAGGAGGACTAACATTGGGTGGTATTCAACTAAGTCTTACTCAGAGGAGACCCACTAAAGTTAATGAACCTTATTACCTACAATGGGTCTACTCTATTATTATTTATTAGATTTATATCCCGCCCTTTCTCCCAGTAGTCCTCTCAGAAGGACTTAGTTGAATACCACCCAGTGTGATACTGGGGTGGTATCTAATGTTAGTCCTACTGTTACCAGTCAGAGTAGAGTAACTGACTACCATCCATTGCATTGTTTCTGTCATTGGCCTTGTTTGCACCTAGCACTAAGCCTAAGGTCCAGCGCAAATGAGTAAGCAGGCAGGTGCCCAGAACAAAAATCTTAGCAACTTTCCCCCTCCCAGGCCTGCTGCTGTTGCACTACCCAGAGCAAAGCCATGATGTGGCTTAGCATTACGTGTAAACATGGCCTTGCGATTTGTCTCCCCCAAAGAAGCCATGAGCCATAGGCCAAAAACAAACTTTTGGTTACAGCTCTAAGTCTGGAGGAAGACAAACCACAAGTCCAGGTTCACACGTAACACTAGCCAAACCATGGCTTAGCTCTTGGTAGAACAGCAGCAGCAGGACTGGGGGAGGAGCAACACGGCTGACATTTCCACTCAGGGCACTCGCACACTTGCGAAGCCATAATTTGGCTTAAGAGTAACGTGCAAACTGGGCTACTGGGTTCTTAAGATGTGTAATGTAAACGTGGATGTGTAATAAAGAAATGGGTCTGTCTGTGCTGCACATGAAGAAATAAGAACATGCTACAATCTGGTCTTCTAATATGGCCTCCCTGGTTTTAACAGTCTAGTTTCCCCAGTCTCTCTCTTTATATAGTCCCTCAGACCAATGAGTATAGAGCCAAACTAGCAGGAAAAATACTACTTCCTCTACAAAACTTTAAGGAAATAAGTTACCATCAGCCCTACAGACCTCCAGCATAACACAAAGTAGAACAGGACCAAGCTTGTATGGCCCTTTGGACAAGCACTTTTCTAAAAAGGAGGACATGGTTGCATGCTGCTATTATGCAGAAAGGAGAGATGCAAGATCCTACGGTTTCTTTATTTTAACATTATTCACCTTTGTTACACCAGCAGAAACATAAATCAATGGTCTGTATTGTTTAGTCCTACTGTCTCCTTAATTGTTTTCAATTACTTTTTCATATTATCAACTCTGATCACTTTTTTGTTAATGCTTAGCCAGCCTAACGAGGTACAAAACAATGCAAGCACTATTTTATTCCACAGTGTTCTACAGGAGAGAAGTATCGTTGCAGCGTCACATCACTGCTCAGTTTCAGCCCAGATTACTCAAAATGGAATATTCTGGATAAATGAGTGTCCAAGGCTCCCTTCACACATGCACCCAGCACTGTGGGAATTGCTTCTGCAAGGTGCAAGCCTACATTGCAGGGGATTGCATTTGAATAACACAGGGTCTATTGCATGGGTGTTTCCCAACAAAGTGGTACCCTTTCTTGTGGTAGCAACACTACTTACAGAATAAGATTGTATGTATTTTTGTTTTGTTTTTGTGTCGAGCTGCCGGTGGGATTTGGTGGAAAAGAAATTTAAATAATAATTCTGTTAAGTTTAGTCATGACAGGTGCTATTGTGGAAGCTCGGCAGTTTCCTTACCCAGCTGATTCTTCATCCCCATCAGCACTGAATTCATGTGGGCTTTGGAGGCGTACAGCTTGCTTACCGCCTTCCGTGAACGAATCATCTCCTTTACCAGGACCACACACACATCTTTTTGGCCCTTTTTGGCAGCATCTTTGATTGATCGTTTTACCTTTTCCTCTTCTCGCTGAATATCTAGGTTTGGGACACAACGCAAGCAAGAGTAAACAGCAATGGTTTGAGCTCAAGGTTTTTAAAAGGAGCAGCGATTTTCCTTTGGGTGTTATACTATGTAGGAAAGAATGAGAGGGGCTTGATTTTGACTCACCTGTTACCAACAAAATGCCTACACTCTAGAAGAAAAATCCTCTTGTGGCTCAGTAACTGGTTAAGAAACAGGAAGCAGAGAGTAGGAATAAACAGGCAGTTCTCTCAATTGAGGGATGTCAAAAGTGGAATCCCCCAAGAATTGGTATTAGGATCTGTGCTTTTTAACTTGTTTACAAGTGATCTAGTTAGGGGCGAGCAAGAAGGAAGCCAGGTTTGCTGATGATAACAAATTGTTCAGAGGGGTTAAAACAAAAAGGGATTGCAAAGAGCTCCAATAGGATCTCTCCAAACTGGGAGAATAGACAATAAAATGGCTAGTGCAATTAAATGTAAGCAAGTGCAAAATGATGCACATTGGGACAAAATTAATTTATATTTCACATATATGCTTGTGAGGTCTGAAATGGTAGTGACCGACCAGGAATGGGTCCTCGGAGTCATAGCAGATAGCTTAAGATTTTCACCCACTGTGCAGCAGCTGTGAACAAGCAAATTCCATGATAGGGATCATTAAGAAAGGGACTGAAAATAAAACTGTCAATATCTTAATGATGTTACACTACAATTGCTCTTGGCATACTGTGTACAGCCCTGGCCGCCACACCTCACAAACGATATCGTAGAGATGGAAAAGATTCAGAAAATGGCAACCAAAATTATCAACGAAATGGAGCAACTCCCCATGAGGTTACAACATTTGGAGTCCTTTAGTTTAGAAAAAAGGCAAGAAAGAGGGGAGATGATAGAGGTATATAGGATTATGCATGATGTGGAGAATGTGGATAGAAATATTTTCTCTCTCTCATATAATACTAGAACTTGGGGACATCCAATTTGATTGCTGGAAAATTTAAGAAAGACAAAAGAAAGTGCTTCTTCAGCCAGCACAGACTATGGAATTTGCTCCCATCAGAAGTAGTGATGGCCACCAACTGGGATGGCTTTAAAAGGGGATTAGACAAACCCATGTAGGATAAGGCCACTAGCCACTAAGGCTAGGCTAGTATGAGAAGAAGCCACCTGAAGCAGAGTTTGGAAGCCTGAAAGAAGAATCAGGAACCCTTTTCTTCAGCAAAACTCTCTCCTCTAGGGTATAACAGCTGTTTGCTATATTCTGACTGTAGCTTCTTAGGGTCAGCTAAGGTGTACTAGATCTTATTCACACTTCTGGGCAGACCCTACCCAAGCTCCTTAGGAGTGTATAGGCTGCTACCCATCAAAGTCATGTGAAAGCTCTATTTGTGCAGTGGTATACCAATTTTAACAGCTCTTGAACAGATTCGTGAAGGCCAGAAAAAAACAGAAAAAAATTCAGGAAAAACTTTTTTCCTTTTTCTTTTTCCATGGAAAAAACAGGGGAGGGCAGAAATGTTCCTGCACTCCCACTTTTCTGGGTTTTTTTTCTGGGCTATCACATTCTCTAGTCTTAGAAGCTGTCACAGACTGCCTGCAGCTGGGACTTGTCTCCATGCAGCCTCATAGGTATGCGAGAGGCATTTTCTCACTTTGGCATTCTATGAAGAGGAAGAGAAGTTGGCCAGGAAGCAGTAGATATGGAAGGAAAGTGTAGCATTGCCTTAGCATTAGAGATGCAGCAGGAAGCAACAGGGAACTCTTTCTGGGTGAAAGCCAGGAGAATAAACTCCTTCCAGGAACACGTACTGAGGAAAGAAGAAATGGAAAAAGAACTTTACCCAGTAACCCCAGAGACAGTTCAATGATGAGAAGAGTTGTTACCCTCCTACACTAGGAACTGGGGTCTCAACACGACCTTTCTGAAGGAAAGACGAGGTCTGGGGGCTCATCAGTTGGCTGCTCTCATCTGGGAGAGACTACAGAACAAGAAGAATGCTATAGAAGACAACATAAATGTGGTAGTTGCCAGGATCCTACCTTCCCCAAAGGGGTGAGGTCTTGTCCCTGACCTCGTGTTGCACCTCCAAACCTCTGTGTGAATTGTGTCTGGGACTGGCAGCCAATCACTATTTACTAGTAGCCAGCTCTAAGGTCCAGTCTTCGCATAATATACTCAGCATCAGCTGCTGACAAATATTTGTGCCAAAAGACAACTTAGGGTAGAAAACAACACATTGGGGGATGTACAAATCCTAAAGGGTAAAAAACGTCTGTAACACTTGCTTGTATTGAGTGATGGAAGGAATCCTAGTGAAGAGAAGATCTCAGAGATATGCTTCCTTAGAGGAAGGAGCCTCCTTCAAGCAACACACTGCCGCAAATCCTCTTAATGATAAGTGAGGTTAATTATAAAAAAGTCAAATAAATCGTACTAGCCACTGGAAAGAAGTTTACATACCTGCCCTTTATGGGAAGCTCTGATAATGTAATTGTTATAGATGTCATTTGGTATAAAGGCTTTTCCTGATACCTGCTTCCGTTTTAAATATTTCAGGCTCAGTTAACTAAAAACCTACGTAGATCAGCAATGGTAAAGAGCTGCCAGGCAATTCCCTTGCAAAAGTGTAATTGCAATGAATGGGAGCTGAACAAAAGTACTACAACGCTCTTGCACAGTCTCCACTCATTTCAATGGGGGTCACATGGGAGAACTTTCTTGAGGACTGTGCCCCTAGCGTTTCCAGCAGTGGGTTCCCAGACTTAACCCGTGAAGCTTGCTTCTCCTGCTGCCTCATTTCCAGTTCCAAAGAAATGCAGCAACAACAGCTCCACTTCAGCATACCAGATCATAAGTCAAGGTTCATGGCAGCCAAAACCTTGAGACATATCCCTCATGTAATTTAATAAGACCCTGATATTCAGGTTCCTCCCCCCCACCCACAGCAATACTAGCACTGCTTTCATGGAGGTTTTTCCTGATATGAGCCCCCTCTCCCAAAACACTTCACATTTCCCATGAAAATATGAAAATATGTGTCAGATTTTAATCCCTTGCACGTGGATTCAGTGGCCACTGTTATCTAATCCATGCCTTTCAGAAGCCACCATGGGCTGGGTAATAAATTGCCAGCACAGTTTGGGTCCTGCTTTTGCAAGTTGGGCCCAAAGCTGCATTGGGAACATTTGAATCAGTGAACCATCTGACAAGGGCTTTGTGCATGTGAGAGAAATAATCACATCTAGCTAGCACAGTCCACCAACTGACCCAACCATGCAAAAGCAGCATCCATAGTAGCTCCTATGTGACATCACATAGGCACAAAGCTATACACACTTTAATCATATTCTATATACTGAAGTGTTTTAACTGAAAACATTAAAAATCCTATTGATGTTCACTTTGGGAATCTGAAAAAGCAATTCAGAGAAAACTTGAGAGAATACAGACCTCTTATCTGTCTATCAATCACCCTCATTTCTTTTCGTATCTTCAATGACCACTCATTGATCTGAAAAGGAAGATAGAAGGTATGAGAACTAAGTCAGAATGTAAGAGTTAGGACTTTAAAAGAAATGAACACCTTTAGGGACCTATTCTAGACTGACGTTTCAGGTGCCAATATAGCCTGCTGGGCTAGGCGAGAACATTACAACTTGATAAGCAAGGCCACCGAATGGAAGTCTACTTTGAGCTAGGAGGGCCCAGACACTCAAAGGAGCTGTATGAGATTTTAAAAAAACTGTGCCCAACCCAGGGGTTGCAACTGTGGTCCTGATAGTTAGATAGGGGCTACATGCACAGCACCAAACTAATGATCAGCACTGTTTGTGGAGGGAACTTTGAATCCAGGGCAACTGATCCTCATTTAAGCTGCAGTTCATAGCCTGTTCCTGCACACAGGTATCTATAGATGAGGCCCTTAGATTACTAGATCTTCAGTCAAGCCAACTGATACATACACATTACAGGTAGACAATCTAAGAAGAGAGAAGCTTTTAATAAAGGAAATGAGCTACACTGTATATGGTCAGCCTAGGATAGATAAATGTGAAACATTCCTTGAAAAAACTTTGAATTACCCAAGTTAAGATCTATACTAATGAAAGCTATATTAGACAACAACCAGGGATATTCATTTGTTCTAATTTCTAGCCCTCCCTATTCCACAGGACAGAAAACATAAGATTGGATTCAGATTTAGCCATGCTTAGAATAGACTCACTGCAATAAATGGGACATAAGAGTCTTAAGTAGACATGGTTAGGATTGTGCAGTAAGTCATTCTTAGAGCAGACCCATGGAAATAAATGGGACTTAAGTTAGTATTGTCTAACCACTATTCCCAGTTGCTAAAAGCAACACATTTGGCAGATTCAGCTTCTCCTCACTTGGCCCTTCAGCGGTCCAGGTACTTACAGAGTGTGCAAGCTTTGGCATCCCAGATTAAAAACATAAGAACAGCCTTGATGGATCAGAACAAAGGTTCATCTAGTATGACATCCTGTTTGAAGACAGGATCTCTCTTCCACTGATACTCCCCAGCAAATGGTACAGAAACGTATACTGCCTCTGAAACCTGGAGGCAGTATACAGCCATCATGACTAGTAGCCACTGATAGGCATACCCACCACAGAGTTGTCTAGCTTCCTTTTAAAGCCATCTAAGTTAGCAGTCATCACATCATGTGGCAATTAATTCCATACATCAATAATTGGGGCTTCACTTCTGGGTTTTGGTGCTGGGATGCAGGCATTTATTACCCCCATGATGTTCCTTGCAATGAGTAATGGGCAAACCTCCACCCACTGGCTCATCTTGGATTGGCTCAAAAATAAGCTGATCTACTTCTCCACAAAAATCAGAAAATAGTGTGACTTATTTCCAAGCCATTTTATCCGCACAACTCTATGAGGTAGGTTAGGCTGAGAGGCAATGTCCAGCCCAAGGCCATATTTCAGGTGGCCAAGTTGGGAACTGAAGCAGAGCCTCCCCTAGTCATAGTCCAACACTCTAATTGTTATACCATGCCAGTTCAAGCCAGCTGTGGATGTTGGGTAATGTGCCAGAACTATTTATTTATTTATTTAAAATATTTCTATCCCGCCCTTCTACCCTATAATAAGGCACTCAGGGCGGCTTACAAAAATAAAATCAAACACGTACGTAATAAAATTGTAAACAGTAAAATCACACTAGAGAGTTCATCATGTATATTACGCTTATATTTTGCTCTATTGTTTCCATTTCCCAGAAAATGGAAATGGAGGATTGTCAGTTTGCATAATGCTTGACTACGCCACAGGTGTGTTTTAAAGGTTTCTGAGATAGGAAGCACTTTGAAAACTTGAAATGTACTATTTAAGTTGTAAGAAGCATTATCATTGAGTGCATGTTTGTCACTTATGACTGTAACAATCCAGCGACTGGCTTGTGTGAATAAACCATCAAAGATCTAACACTACAGGCAGAACTTCTTCGTTACCTGATGAACTGCCATTCAGTAAGCAAGTGAGGCTCATACATCTCTGATATAAATCTCTCACACAGATAATTACACTGTCCTGGAGTTAAACTCACTCTCAACCACAATAGCTTAGTTATCGGTACAATCCTGCCAAGTGGAAAAAGACAGCTTTACCTCACATCCAGTGCAGATGTGTGGTAAAATGGTCATTTGAACAGGCTCATTGGGAGTCCATGTGGAACATTAAGTCCATGTCTACTGGTGGCTGAATACAGCAACCATTTATTACCCGGCAATTTACCATGGAATGTTACTACTTGGTAAGTTAGTTCTCTGTGTCATCTTGTTAAGCAGTTTAGAGAACTGATTCACACTGTCTGACATCTGATCCAGGAAGTAGCACGGGGGAGGGGCAGGAGACTCTTCAGCAAACGACGCAAACGACAGCTTTGCCAAGCGGTCAGGTGCACAGGAGGATGCGCAAAATCCGCGCTATGTGGGAGAACGTGCACAGAGGGCCTTCATCCCCTCCCACCTTTGGCAAATTAGCTCGAAAATCACGCAAGAACACCACCCTCCTCCATGGGTGTTCGACTCCCTCTTAGCCCAGCAAAGCGGGCGGCGTGTTTGCTACTCGACCGTCAAGCAGACACAAACCCTGGCCAATGGGAGCCCCTAGCCTGGCCTTCCCCCGGATCTGGCTTCCGCCCCCCGAGTTCCAGGCTGATCCTTAAGGCCCATCCACTCCTGCCTCGGTTCCTTCCAGCCTCTCTCCAAACGGCCATTACCAGCTCTTTGGGCGGCTTCTCTTGGGTCTTCCCGAACAACCCCATCTCCAGCCAACAGCGTTAACTCTCATTCACTCTCCTTCCGGCTTCCGGTCCCCTCCCAGGTAAACAAGGAAGTGGCCCACACCATAGACAGGAGGGGGAAAAGGAGAGCGGCGCTCTTGAGTAGTTTAGAACAAAGCAATGCAACGGCCTGAAGAAAGCATCAATAGGAAGGAACCCCGGAAGCCTTGACTGACTGGTTGCCCACGTGCAGAAGTGACAGCTGATCACTGAAAACAATGGAGAAATTAAAAAAGGAATAAATTAGTATAGCTGTGGCTGGAAAGTAGCGTGACTCGTCCCGCAAACACGGTCTTTTTTGCTCAGAAAGTTTGAAGGGATGTTGAAGGTCATCTCGTCCAACCCACAACTGAACGCAGAATGCAACTACATAATTCCTGACGGATGGTGGCCAAGATTCTGTTTAAATACTACCAGTAATTTTTTTAAAAAACAGCAATGGGTAGATCCCACCTCCTTCTGAGGCAATCTGTCCTACTGCCGATACAAAGCTTAAATCGGCTTCCCGGGAATTTACACTCATTATTTTTCCAGTTAAAGGGGACTTGTTTAGGCTTTATTGTCTTTGTCTGCCTTCTAGGGGATAATCTTGGGAATGCAGTAACTCCAAATTCTTGTAGCTATCTCCACTGGGAATACAGAGCTAAGTGGAACCCCACTGAGTTGTCTTCTCCAACTCGCAGGCTCTTGTTTTCTTGTTCTAACCCATCCCGTGGCCCGAGTTCAGAGGGAACCTGCTACAGTACAGTAATATTATCTCCATTTTTGCTGGTGGGGGCTGAGGCTGACAGACGACTGTGGCTTGCCTGAATTCCTCCCCGCCCAGTGAACTTAGGTGATATTTTGGGGGGGAACACCTGGTATGTGCGGTGAAGGAGGAGCACAGACTACCAGTCTGGGTAAGTGAGATTCAGAATCTGGTGGGATTTAGCAGCAGAGGGTACAGAGCCTCAAGACTTAGTGTGGGGTCAAGTGGACTCCCCCCCTCCAAGTCCTCAGCCTAAACCACCTGGTGTATTCAATAACTGCAAGCTATTGAACCATGAAGCCAAAACAGCAAATGGGTAGGTAACATACCTGACACTTGGCAGCCCTGTTCATAGCAGAAACTAGGCTTAAGGAGGGGACCACTGCTTATATACATTAGCAACTAGACCATACCCAGTTATATCATCCTCATAGGTGCATCTTCCTCGCACTAGAGAAATTGTGCTGTGAGAGTAGGACAATCATTACAACATAAGAGGCCTACTCAATCAAATCAAAGGCCCATCTAGCCTGGCATCCTGTTCTCATGCCAACTCACAAGCAGTAAATTAGTAACAGCACTTTCCCCACTTGTGATTCCCTCCCAGCAGCTGGTATAGACGCATCTGCCTCTGAAAGTGAAGGTAGATCATAGCTTTAACCTCCATGAATTTGTCTAACCCTCTTTTAAAGCCATTCAAACTGATGGCCGTGACTACCTTTCCTGGGAGCAAATTCCAGTTTAACCATGTATCTATGCACTGTAAGAAGTACTTTCTTTTGTTTGTCCTGAAACTTCCAGTGTTCAGCTTCATTAGATGGCCCTGAGAAAAACATCTCCCTATCCACTTTCTCAACACCTTGCATAATCATATCTATTATGTCCCGTTTCTCACTTTTCTTTAAACTAAAAAGCCCCAAATGTTGTAACCTATCATAAGGGAGTTGCTCCATCTCCTTTATCATTTTGGTTGCCATTCTCTGAACCTTTTCCAGCTCTACAATCTCCTTTCTTAGGCAAGGTAACAAGGACCGTGCACAGGATTCATGGAGGAAAAGGCTATCAATGGCTACTAACCATGATGGCTATGCTCTGCCCTCATAGGCAGAGGCAGTATGCTTCCAAATACCAGTTGCTGGAAACTACACGAGAAGAGTGCTCTTTGCACTCAGGTCCTGCTTGCGGGCTTCCCATGGGCAACTGGGTTGATCACTGTGAGAATAGAATGCTGGACTAGCTGGGCCATTGGCCTGACCCAGCACGCTTTTCCTATGTTCCAGTATCAGAGAGGGCCTGCCACTGATACTGGCTGCTAGGAGGCAAACAGCAGGAGAGTATTGTTGACCTCATGTCCTGCATATGGGCTTGCCAGAGGCAGTTGGTTGGCCACGGTGGGACACAGGATGCTGTACAGTACTAGATAGGCCTTTCGACTGATCCAGTAAGACTTTTCTTGTCTTCATGGGTGACCAAAGGAGAATCTGACATTTAAATTTGCTTTTGAAAGAACCAGGCAGTATAGTTCTTCTTATGTTCTTATTTCAAGTGCAGTCTCACCATCATAGATTTGTATAATGGCATTAGGATATTGGCACTTTATTTCCAGTCCTTTTCTTATTAATCCCTAACATGGAATTTTGCCTTTTTCTTAGCTACCACACACACTGAATCAGCATCTTCATCCAGCCATTCACTGCCACCCCAAGGTCTCAATACTGCTGTCAACACCAGTTCAGATCTTATGAGAGTATATGTGAAATTAGGATTTTCTGTTTCAATGTTTCTTTATGCTTACATGTCTACACAGAAATAAGGTTCTAGTGAGTTCAATGAGACTTGGTCCCTAATTAAATGGGGGCAGGATTGTAGCTCCAGGTTTATAAGCCATTGTAAGGCACAAACCAGAGAAAATAAATGACTGCTTATTAATATTAATATGAACAATTAATTATTGTAGAATTTCGTTGTGAGGATAATGTTGGTGCCTGGTTAGTTTTGAATTATATTTGACCAGATTTGATGTGGGTTTTTTTTGTTATTGGTCAGCTACAATATTTTTCTATAGTTAACGGTTAGCCAGTAGTCTATTTTAAATTTGCATATGATGAAATTACATTGGAATGAATGGATGCCTATAAACTTAAGCCTCATGCTAGGCAAACTGAGTTAGTATGATAGACTAGAACCTGTGAAAGGGACAGTAATTGAAAGCAGAAGTCTAACCAATTAGAATTCATTTTTCATGACACAATATATGGTAGTACTGTCAACTGATCAATTATCTTGCATACTTAGGAATACTAGATTGTTCAGAAAAGTAAAAAATGTTTAGTATTGAACCTGCACTTTGGAGAAACATACTTTGATGAATACAATTGAGTTATATAGCTAATAAGCTTCCTGAAATATTTGAATTTCCTTTTTTAAAATCTTACTGTATTCATGTTGTTTGCAAGTCACCCTAAGAGCCCAGCCAACTAGTTAGACGGGATAGACATTTATAAATAGATAAAAGTAGTTAGCCAAGTTTCATATTTACTATTTGATATTAATAAAGCACTATCAATGCACACGACACTCAAAACGATAGTTAGTTTGGGAAATGGTTAGTAAAGTGATAGATTCTGCCTGAGAAACCTCAAAATGTTCCAGATTTCTTGTAGAAAGAGAAGGATACAAGCGTAAGAAATAGAAATATATTTTGAGTGGGAGACAGAGAGAAACAGTGGTACAAAAATGCTAGTGGAACGATTGATATGACAAATTGTTAACCTTCTTTTAAAATAATTTATTTTCATGGATTTGTTTCTGAATGTATTCTCACAGACCATACATTATTCAGCAGAGGTGTGCTGAGCTCTAAAAGAAGAAACATTTAAATAAAACAATTACTTTATGTTAAAATTTCCATGTTCACCCAGAGACTATCCTGTTAAAACATTTGCTGAAATATACTTTTGTTGACAAATGTATGATTTTTGTGCTTACAAAAAAAGCAGACAAAAAAGCAAATGTTTTTTTAAACTTCCAAATGTTGTAAAAGGAAAGATGCAATTGTACAATACGTATTCATTATTTCAACATACAAGGCAACCAAATCATTCTGTCATCAACATTAGTATCATGTTTATTTTACTTCACTGCACTAACATTTAAACTAAAACTTTAAACCACACGGTCTGTTTGTGACTAACATTTACAAGGCAAGCAGTAAATATGTAGGAAGATTACGAAGGACATTATTAGTACCCAGCTAAGATGGGCTGTGATTTGACAAAAGCTGATTATGTGTATATGGCTTCTTTTTCTTGTAAGAGGCCCATCTACAAACTGGGCAGCAATGTCGCCCCCCAGCTAGCCACATCACAATGCAATTCTGATGAAAGACATGGCCACATGGTAAGCCCATTAACAGGCATTCATTTATGAAATTCTCTAGACACACAACACATTCTGTACAGTGCAACATACCAGAAGGCCAAGCTGACCAATCAGGCTCTGTATCTTCTGTAGCGCTATATGATCCATATGACCTGGCTTTGGCACATGAACAGGTCTCAGCATTGCACAAAGGTTCTCCTTCACAGGGGTTTTGAAGGGTACTTTGCTTATCCTTGGGTACCTCTTTGCCACTACTTGGGGCATCTTTGCATTCGCTATCCGAGTCACTTTCACTTTGAGAGATTTCCATCATTTCCTCTTCAGAATTCCCACCAACACATTTAAATCGCCACATAGGTAGGTTTTTTATGTAATCAGTTGGTATCAGGGGGTGAAGCCATAAATCAGGGAAAGCTAAGCGTTCAAGGAACAGATCTGGGTCTTCATCCCAATCAGATTCAAAGGGGAAGTGATGAAATGAAGTAATTGGGTGGAACAGATAGCTAGTGTACCAGTCCCAAAGGCTAGACAGCCACTCTAGGTTATTGGCATTTACTTCATCACTGTTGTTATTGTGCCGTCTTTTTTTTTCAAAGTAATCTATTAATAACCCATGGCCCAGATAAGTGCTGAGGAACAAGGCAGGATGCGAAGAGTAGAATATCCAGTCAGCTCTTACCCAGGAAGCTAGGGTAGTTGTATTGGAATACCGGAACAGTTTTAAACTATATTCATAGAAACTGTCTAAATAAGGTAACTGCAGAAAACCTAAGACTGGTAGCCAAGAAATAATTAAGAGAGAATTATATGTCCCTAAAGTGCTTATAAGAACAACAAAGCGCTTTATAGTAGCACCTTGAGTGATAAACAGGTCCATCCACGCCATTAAGTTAACTAATACCAGACTTAACACAAATAAATCATTAACTTCTGGTTGTAAGGAACGCAAGAAGGAGTCCATGGCACGGAGGGAAATAAATTCACCAGTGTTATTCCCATACCTGTAAGTTCCTTCAGGAGTTCTAAGTATGTAGGATGGTGTCTTATAGATGCCCATCTCTGCTATGTGACTCTTGTTGTCCCAGTTTTCTACATTCACAAAAATAAACTCAACTCTGCCAGTAAACTTTACACTTAGTGCAGAGAAGAAAGCTGGAGGCTGGTCTAATTCTGCAAACAAGTATATTTTCACCCTATATTGATAACTTTTATTCCATTCTTCCTTCAAGTGTTCTGACTTGAAGATTGTTTTGATCCGAGAAGCTGCATGGGCTGTTATCCATTTGAAAATATGCTCCGTCTCAATTTTCCGTCCACCATATTCTTTAAGCATCACTTTCCCTTTGGATGTACTAGTTTGTGGAACTGACATAATTAATGTGGATCTCACCCAGCCTCTCCTCCTGCAGTATCTACAAGGAAAACATTAGGTTAAATCAAGCAGTGTTTTCAAATAAACAGTTTTCTTTATCATTTGTCTCAGGAACATAAGCATTTAAGAATTAAACAGGCCTTGCAAAACTTTACAAATGTGGTGCTTACTCTTCTGCATATATATTTAGAACCATTTTTGTTTGCAGCATCTATAGAAGCAGGAAACTAGCATCAGGCTTTCTCCCTGCTCCACACTGCTACTGGGAAATCACCAACTGGTGAGTCAAAATTACATGTAGTTTGGCCCTCTGTTTGTGGACTTCTGCTATCTGTATTCTTCTATATCATTAGCTTTGTTACTACTTATAAGCATTGGCTTATGATTACACAGGAAACTCAATCGTCCAACTTTTATCACTAGAATTTATGGCAGAATTATTTCCAGGGGACATACATAAGGATTGGACAATGACAGCACAACAGCCAACGAATCAAGCCAGACAGTGGGGAAGAAGGGAAGATGGAGGAATAATAAGGGGGGAGGGAGAGAGAGAGAGCAGATGACAGAGCAAGAGAGATTAAAGTGGAAGATTTCAATTTTAACACTGAACTAGGTGGCATTGTCTCAAACAGTGCAAGGAGGGGGAGACGGTAGGGCAGGGCCTTAGGAGGCCATCAAAGGATAGAGTTGGTGGCACTGGACATTCCTGGTGAGCTGTAGTACTGTTATTTGGCCATGTAGATGGCAGAAGAGGAGGAGGAGAGGATGAATTTTTAGGGGATGAAACCAACGAACCTTTTGCCCTCTTCCAGAGGTGAGTACACAAGAATATGAATGGAAGATGAACCTGGATTACAACATTATTTTGTATTCATGCATTATTGAATTATATTTACCAGAATCCTTCCTTTCTTACAGGTGTATGTATGTATGTAACTTGATGTGAAGTTTTGTTGTTGTTGTTGTTGTTGTTCTCCCCCCCCCCCCCCCATTTTTCCTTGTATGTATATTCTGGTTGATTTGCTTCCTTGGAAATCAACAAATTTCATTAAAAAAATAATATGAATGTATTGGATGAATGGAGTGAGCCAAGACTGGGGATGAGAGCTGGTTGGGAAAGCAGGGCAAATGTGTCGAGTCTTGAGGACAGGGATGAACTGAAGGTAGAAACTGCTGCAGTCATAAGGGCCAGGCAAAGACTACACGTGTGGGGGGGAAGCTTTAAAGAAAGATCAGTGGAGCAAAGGTGGCAGAATGGGGAAGGGTAGACTGTGAGCAAAGCTAAAGTAGTAGTTACTTTCTAGTAGTTATTTAAAACTGCATATTAAGTCCCACTAAAATTAATGATGGGTGAACTACCCTCAACTGGATTCAGAATGGGCTTGAAGACCCAAGCTACTTTCCAAAAACCTGCAAAATGATGGTTTTTGCTGAGTCCATTCCAAAATTTAGAAATCCTGTTATGTTCCTACTGACTTCATCAAGAGCACATCACAACCTGAATATCTCCCTCTGCCCCCGGTCAGTCTCTGTACACAGCATATTGCCCCCTTCACCCCAAAATTACCTAACTGTGATAGTGACTGGGAGGATTTTCTGACACCTGTTCCAGGTGTCTGGAAAAGTGCAATGGTGGTATTCCACGGATGTGTTTTCCAAGGCATCAACATCCCCAGAAAGCTTTTGGGTGCCTTGGAAGACTACATGCACGATGGCTCCTTCCTGATCTGTTACATGCTCAATGGGTTGGTTAACATTTTGATTCAGAGAAGAATTTTCCACGAAATGGCATTTCACTTGATTCCTAATGCTAATTAGCATTATGAACTAAAGAAGTTCACATTCCGAATCAAGTAATTATGAATTTCAGCACAATCTATAACTCCAGTAAGTGAAACTGTTTGAAATCAGACCCAACAACAAACCCGTCTCTTAAAAATGCAAGGTTGTGGAGCCAGATTGTAATAGCAAAAGAGGTGTGTGGATGCTCATTGCTTATCTCCCCATAGCCCCCCCCCCGTTGAACCTTTCTTACCAATGAAGGTGGAGATGGGAAGTTTGGGGACATTCAGAGTATATGTGAGTATCAGGTGATGTCTGGATGGGATGGAAGCAGTACTTCCATTTCAAATAAATGAGGTAGTCTGGAGAACTCTTAATCCACTCCCCCCCCATTTTTATAATATTTTAGAGTGTCCTTGTTGCTTAGCTTCCACATATTTTGGAAATTTGAGTGCAAATACTTCTTGGGAGACATTCTGTGACAGTGCTGCATCTTTCCCATGACACTGTAAGGGGGAAAAGATGATTGGCCCATTCCCTTTTTCAGGAGGGCCTATCCCCCTCCAAATGTGGAGAAAATTGGGATAAAACATTCAGATCAACTCTAGAACTTTTCTTGCAGCTGGGCTTATTTCCGATATTGGAAGCTTTCTGAGTGCAAGGTGACAGATGATGGAGAAAAGTTGTGGACAGGGGAAGATCTTAGCACCTTTTCTTGTACCTACTTTGCTCTTTAAGATCTGGGGGGCCCACACCCCACTTTATACATAATTGGGACAGACCCTTATTTGAAAGCTTAGCCTGAACCTGTCATGCTAATTTGGCTCTTAAAAATGTAAAACAGAAGATTAATGGGAGAATTAAAATAAAGGCTCATAAAAATGGCTTATGAAATTATAAATAGGGCTGCTCTTCTACCAGTGCAAGTACAGTACATGAATTCAGACGTAAGGAAAACATACAATCCCCATTCCAATGAGATCTAGAAGCATGCAAGTAGAGTGTGCATGGCATTCATGCATCCTCTGTTGTCATTGCTGGCTAGCAAGCAAAGCGGATCTCAGTGAAGACAGAAATGTGTAGTTATATTTTTTAAATAATAATTATTTCTTTATTAACAATCTTTCCATAGTGCTTAATCTATAATGAAGCATTTACATATATTTATGGAAACTATGTTATCTATGATATTTATCAATATAAATATCAATATAACCTCTATGATTTATTCTCATTTTGTTAGTTTTCTTTTTTTCCTGTTATGTCAGAAAATAAATAAGTAATATTTCAATATTGCCTTTCAACAGAAAGTTCAGTAAGTGGTTAACATTACAGGTGGTACCATGTTATAAAGGTAAAGCTAGAAAAGTTTATTAAAAATTCCCTACAACAACTTCAAGAACATACCTCGGGTCACTGGAGCAATTAAAAGTGCCTGCACGTATGCCAAACCTCGATACTTTCTTCACCATTTTCTCCCAATGGACTTTTCCCATTAGAGGGCTTCTATCATTTGCTATGACCTACATTTCAAATAAAAAATAAATAAAAGTTCTATGAGCAGCTACTGTGGAACTAAAGCCAGAGCTCATACAGCTGCATGATTGGTGCTCAATAGAGATTTCACCTTATCTGTTTTCAAACAACTGCTTCACCCCACTTGTTTTTTAAAAAAGCCCACCAGTCAATGCAGAAACCTTGTGATCTTGGCAACAGGCAATAACTCCCTCAGGTCAAAGTTGCTACACCGGAAAGCACTGAAAATCAGAGTTCTGCAAATCTTTTATGAATTTCACCCAGAACCAATCTGTTGTGGTTTGTAGCCACACAGATTCTTGGAACAACTCCTGCACACACGTACATATGAACAAGATTTGTGCAAAAGAATAACGTGTGCAGGTTTCTCTAGGATGGCCATGTAACTGTCTATTAATCTAGCTGTATCTCATAGAAACCTCCATAACCAAACTGCAGGAACGAATGCACCATGTGCATGAGCCAATTTATTCAGAAGCAGAAATGTGGCCCAGAATGTCTCAAGATATGCCACTGCATTAAATTATCTGCGATCACAAGCATAAAGTAAACTACTGCATAAACTGTTTCAAGGTAGGATTTCAGAATTTTAGACTCTTATGATTTCAAAAGAGAGCCAGTGTGGTGTAGTGGTAAGAGCGTTGGACTACGACCTGGGAGACCAGGGTTCAAATCCCCACACAGCCATGAAGCTCACTGGGTGACCTTGGGCCAGTCACTGCCTCGCAGCCTTAGAGGAAGGCAATGGTAAAACCGCCTCTGGATACTGCTTACCGTGAAAACCCTATTCATAGGGTAGCCATAAGTCGGGATCGACTTGAAGGCAGTCCATTTCCATTTTTAAAACAAGAAGTGGGTATTTCTATTCTTCTACAGCATGTGCCAGACGAAACGAGGAGTAGTGTGCAAGACCAAAGCTTGCTGCAGTAGCTTGTGCACATAGCTGATGTGCCTAAATTGTGCCTTAGTATAATATTAATAAGGACTATGATCCGTTTGGGAACATAGATTGATACAAGCAAACACTGGGGAAGATTTGAGGCAGGAGTTTGCTCTGCCCGACAGGTAATTTAAACGACATTGATTGATGATGCATGAGTCATTATGCTCTGCAGTTTCTACATTCTCTGCTTATTTTAGGAATGTTTCATGTGACTAAAACCTGACTGAGTAATGATTTTAAGATTACATTTTAGATCTCTCATTTGATGCAGAGCGAAATGTGTCCCAAAATCTTGCAAAGGGTGCCCCTGGATTAATTACCTCCTCTGGTAAAATGGCTTAACAGAAGCAGAGGATACAAACAAAATCAACCATATGGCCAGAAATTGCAACAATCAGAGAAGTCACAAATATCTCTTTCCAGAATAGAAAAAACGCAAGGCTGTGAAGAGGAAAACATTATAAAAAAAAAGAATCAACAAACAGTTCCAACACCATTCTAACTGCTATATTAGGTATCAGTCGACTGTCTATGTGTTTACCAAATACCTGTATTTTGACCCTTTACACTGAATGAAGTTTTCCAACAGAATGCCTCATTTATAAATGGGAGTGGGGAGAACAGGTCCGCTGGTTCAGCCTGCTGATTATTTGTATGATTATTCTTTTCAAATTACTGTATGTTACCACGACATTCTAGTTATATGTTATTGCAAATTAAAGTTTTCACAATACTTAACACCATTCTGTTTTTTACCTTGCAGTTTTTCATCCCAATCACTTGGAAGTAAGCCAATTGCCCTAAAAGGGTAATGCCTTTAAGATGTTTACAGCTAGGATGCTAGCAACTGTTTAAAGGTTGAACAGTTGCTACCATCCCAGTTCTAAACATCTTAACAATTATACTATCCTGACAGCAATGAGTCACACATTAAAATATAGTAAAAACATGGATATCAAGGAGATTTTGCTGTTCAGCGCACAGTGGAAACAATTACAGATGTATTTCCACAAAGCACTATGTACATGGATATTATTAAAACAAGAGCGACCTGCAACAAAATGCCCCCTAAGAGGAGCATTCTTGTTTAGGGTTTCAGCCCACCTCATGGTCACCTGAGGGATTGTACAGAGCTGTTGGCATGCTCCCAGATTGCAAGAAATGCATGGGGGCACCAATTTAATGAATAGAATTAGGGGGCAGCCCATATTGTTTTCATTACTGTTTGAAAGCTGGGGACTGTGTTAGCAGGAGCAAGAACATAAAACAACCCCTGCTGGATCAAGACCAAAAGCTTATCCAGCCCAGTATTCTGTTTCCTACAGCAGCCATCCAGATGGCTATGGGAAGCCCAAAAACGAGACTTGGTATTCAGAGGCACACTGTCTCTCATCTAGGAGATAGCATACAGCTATCATGATTAGGAGCCACTGATAACCGTATCCTCCATAAGTTTGTCTAATCTCCTTTTAAAGATGTCTTAAGTTGGTGGTCATCATCACATCTTGTGGTAGTGAATTCCATAGTTTAACTACGTGCTGTGTGAAGAGGTTTGTCCTGTCCTGAATCTCCCAACTTTCCAATTTTTAAAAACACTTTCCTAGCAACCTGTTTGTGAGAGGGTCTTTCACCTAATAATGAGCCACTGAAGAAATTGGCTTATATAATCATAGAATAGCAGAGTTGGAAGGGGCCTATAAGGCCATCAAGTCCAACCCCCTGCTCAATGCAGGAATCCAAATCAAAGCATTCCCCACAGATGGCTGTCCAGCTGCCTCTTGAATGCCTCCAGATTTGGAGAGCCCACTACCTCTCTAGGTAATTGGTTCCATTGTTGTATGACTCCAACAGCTAGGAAGTTTTTCATGATGTTCTGTCGAAATCTGGCTTCCTGCAACTTGAGCCCATTATTCTGTGTCCTGCACTCTGGGATGATCGAGAAGAGATCCTGGCCCTCCTCTGTGTGGCAACCTTTCATGTACTTGAAGAGTGCTATCATATCTCCCCTCAGTCTTCTCTTCTCCAGGCCAAACATGCCCAGTTCTTTCAGTCTCTCTTCATAGGGCTTTGTTTCCAGTCCCTTGTTGACCTCCTCTGAACCTGTTCCAGTTCGTCTGCATCCTTCTTAAAGTGCGGGGACCAGAACTGGACGCAGTACGCAAGATGAGGCCTAACCAGTGCTGAAAAGAGGGGAACTAATACTTCACATGATTTGGAAACTATACTTCTGTTAATGCAGCCTAAAATAGCATTTGCCTTTTTTGCAGCCACATCACACTGTTGGTTCATATTCAGCTTGTGATCAACGACAATTCCAAGATCCTTCTCGCATATCGTATTGCTGAGCCAAGTATCCCCCATCTTATAACTGTGCATTTGGTTTCTTTTTCCTAGGTGTAGAACTTTGCATTTATCCCTGTTAAATTTCATTCTGTTGTTTTCAGCCCAATGCTCCAGCCTATCAAGGTCCCTTTGAATTTTGTTTCTGTCTTCCACAGTATTAGCTGTGCCCCCCAATTTTGTATCATCTGCAAATTTGATAAGCACGCTCTGTATCTCATCATCCAAGTCATTAATAAAAATGTTGAAGAGCACTGGGCGTAGGACCGAGCCCTGTGATACCCCATTTGTTACTTCTGCCCAGTTTGAGAAGGAACCATTGATAAGCTCTCTGAGTACAATTCTGGAGCCAAATGTGGATCCACCTGATAGTTGTTCCATCCTGCCCACATTTAGCTGGCTTGCTAATCAGAATCTGATGGGGCACTTTGTCAAAAGCTCTGCTGAAGTTGTGCTATACAGGCATACCCCGCTTAACGTCGCTTCACTTAATGTCGCTGCCTCGCTATAACGTACATGCTCCATATGCCTGTATTTCTCCAGAAACGCAGTGCAGCAGCAGAGGCTTTAGCGCATGGGGGTGGAAATAGATGCGATTGCGCCACCACAAATCAGCTGGGAGGTGCAATCGCAATCAGCTGGGAGGTGCGGCAGCGCAGCAGCAGAGGCTTTAGCACGGGGCTTTGAGGCTCCGCATGAAGGAGAGGTAAAAAAAGTTTTAAAAGGTAGTGCTTCACTTTAAGGACATTTTCAGTTTACGTACTCGCTCTGGTCCCATTGAGTACGTTAATGCGAGGTATTACTGTATTATGTCCACAGCATTCCCACAGTCTACAAGGGAGGTTACCTGATCAAAAAATCAGGTAAGATTAGCTTGGCAGGATTTGTTCTTCATAAATCCATGTTGGCTTCTAGTAATCACTGCATTGTTTTCAAGGTGCTTACAGACTGACTGCTTTATAATCTGCTCCAGTTTTTCCAGGGATTGATGTTAGGCTGACTGGTCTGCCCTTTTTGAAGATAAGGGCAACATTAGGTCTCCTCTAGTCATCCGGCACTTCACCAGTCCTCCACGATTTTGCAAAGATAATAGAGGTTCCCAGAGTTCTTCAGCCAGTTCCTTCAATACTCTAGGATGCAGTTTATTGGGCCCTGCTGATTTGAACTCATTCAAAGTGAGTAGGTATTCCTTGACCGTTTGTCTCAAGCTCCAATCCTGCCCCTTCCACCTCATGTTTCCCGGGAGGGTCACAGACCCTTTTTGGGGGGAAGATTGAGCCAAAGTAGGAATTGAGGACTTCTGCCTTTTGTCATCATTTTGCCATCCTCATTGAGTAAGTGTGTGCCACCACTTCTTTTCTCTGTCTTTTACTATGGACGTACCTGAAGAAAGCTTTTTTGTAGCTTTCAGCATCTCTCACTAACCTCAGCTAATTCTCAGCTTTAGTCTTCCTGACACTATCCCTGCAATTCCGTGATATCTGTCTGTACTTTCCTTTGTGGCCTGGCCTTCTTTCCACTTCCTGTATGTGCCCTCCTTTGTTTTCAGGTCATCTCTAAGCTTTTTGTGAAGCCACATTGGCTTCTTCTGTTGTTTCCCCCCTTTTTTCCTTGTTAGAATTGCTTCCCATTGTGCTTTTAGAATTTCCTTTTTTAGAAACTCCCACCCATCTTGGACTCCTTTTCTCATTAGGGTTGCTTGCCATGGAACCGTACTTACAATTGTTCTGAGTTTATTAAAACCAGCTTTTCTGAAGTCCAGGGTGCGTGTATGGCTACTCTCAGCTTTTGCTTCTGTTAAAATCAAGAATTCAAGTATAGTGTGGTCACTTTTCCCCAGAGTTCCCGTTAACTGCCACTTCATCCACCAAATCATCTCTATTGGTTAGAATCAAGTCCAGGATAGCTGATCCTCTGGTTGCTTCCTCCACTTTCTGTAGGAGAAAGTTATCTCCAACAGAAAGCCAGAAATTTCTTGGAGGGGCCATGTTTAGAAAACTTAGAAAACTATAAACAAAATTGGCTTAGAAAACTATGAACAAAATTGCCCATAAGTACAGGATAAATCCATTATTTGTAGATAAACTACTTTGGAGGGGGGGAAATCAAAACAGGCCTTAATAAAAATAGTACCCTCACAAGGATGTAAATTACTGAGGAACTATGTAAGAAAAGGGGAACTACTACCCCTCTCTGTATTTTAAGCTGCTCTTCTCTTACTTCATCTTCATCAAAGACAAGGTAGAACTAAAGCTGGAAAAAAATCATGCCTTGCCACCACCCCATCTTGAGTACAGTAGGGCCCAACTCATACGGCACGTTCCAGACCCCTGCCAAAAAGCGGATCAGCTGTAGCATGGGGGTCTGGAACCTAACCTGCTGATCGCACCAGAGGAGGAGAAGATCAGATCTTCCCCTCCTCGGGCGCGATCAGCTCGAGCGGGGAAGTTTGATCGTGCCAGAAGAGGAGATCAGCTGTAGCACGCTACAGCTGATGTTCCCCTCCTCCGGCGCGATCAGCTGGAGTGCGGGGAGCTCCAGCCCCCCCTCCAGCTGATCGCCCCGCTGGCGCCATATTAGCAGAATGCCAAGAAGCAGGGTGCTGAGAAGCGGGGCCCTACTGTACTTCAGATGCACCAGCATCTTCTGCTGCTATACACTTCTTAGATTGCAAAGCAGGAAAAGGCAAGGAGCCAGAATCCATTCCTATAATAGACTGAACAACATGATGCAGCGGAATCCTGAAATTACATTGCTCTGCTGGGGAGCAAGCTATGATGGCTCCTTTGTTAGCCCCATCTGAAGTACAGAAGGATGAAGGACCAATGCAGATGGAAAATCTACTCATCAAAGTGCCTGAATGAAATATGCCGTTTTAGGTAATGCTGGTTTTGTGCAACACACCTGCCACCCTATAAAAGGATAAATCGGAGCCAGCACCTAAAAAACGATGTGCTAATACCCATTTACAGGAACAAAACAGAATTCCATAACAAACGTCTCCCATCCCCCTTCACTCTCACATCAGCAACCCAGAGGACACCAAGATTACACGTGTACTGCAGTCATCTCCAACTCTACTGACTGGGATGGGGGAAAGGGGGGATTGTTCATTATAATAGGAATCGCACTGGCTCAACTGTGCTATACCACACGTTGTACCTCCTTAAAAAGAGCAAATCCACTGTGAAAAATAATCCAGAGGAAAAGGGGTAACTGAGTCAAGATGTGCAATGAGGGGTGAAACAGCACAAGCAAACTGAGATATAAAATGCAAGACATGTCTTGAATGAATTACCAGTGCAAATGTATGCTAAGCTGCAATCTTATGCACATTTACTTGGAAGCAAAATTCACTGAATTTTATGGGACTTACTCCTAAATGTGCACAGGATCAGGGCACTAGTCTCTCTCCATGTGTAACAACTTGGTGGAAAACAGAGAATGGCATCACACTGATCATGGATGATGAGTTCAGATTGTATTTATCCAAACTGAAGCCATGGCATGTGGCCCAATCATAAGCAAGTCTACTTGGAAGCAAGTCTCACAATGTTCAAGGGGCATGCTTTCCAGTAAACGTGTTTAGGATTCAAGCTTTAGTTTACAGCAATGTAATTACACTTCACATGTATATCACTTTGATGTGTGCTGACGAAGGGCTTAGAGCGCATCACACATTGCCCACTTGGGCTAAATATACTATTTGAAATGTGAACTGACTCAGAGACTGATTTAACTTTTAAAAAGAATATATTTAATACCTGTACTAGCCAGATACCATCCTTCGTATCTTCTACCAGCTCATAAAAGTGCATTTCACCACTAAAGTTTGTGCTAGAAACTGATTCAGAAGCTTCCTCTTCTTTGAGAGCAGAATAAAGTTCACCTTCCATCAGGTCTCCTGAGCAAAAAGACAAAGGAAACACCAATTATGGTAAACTCCAAAGGTTACATCAGTCAAAAGTCAAGTAACACAAAAATGGAAGAGATGTTGGTGGAGACTGGTAAATGCTTTTCTAAGGAGCCAAGCAAAATCTACACACATATGGGCTATACATATCCTGTTTATAAAGAAAAAGTGACGGAGATTGCTTTCATTTTGATTTAACATATCACTCAATAACATAGTGGGAAAAAGGAAATTAAAATATAATTACTTGAAACACCCACTCAAAAAGTTTTATTTTAACTGGCTTGATAATCAATGGTTTTCATATGAGTAGAGCATTTAAATAAAATAACCCAAAGTTTTATAGGCAGTCTGTGGTTAAATGTTATAAAATGTTATTCTATTTAGGAAGGATTGAAGAGTCCCTAAGAATGCTAGATAAAGCAGTATATCGTTACCCTATTCTATTTGAAACATTCCAAAAGCTTGAGAGCTAGTGTAGCATAATAGCTAAGAGCACATTCCCAGTTCAAATCTCACTTCAGCCATGAACTCACTGGGTGACTTTAGGCCACTAGTCTCTTAGCCTCATTCTACCACTCCATAATATAAAGCAGCCAGCCTTAAAGGATTGTTAGCAATCATTAGAGATACAACATATGTGAAGTGCATTCTAATGTAGCATGTGGAAACCTCATAGCAGGTACTGGCTCAGTAAAAAGCATGTAATCCCAAATTCTCCCACTATTTGTAAACTGCAGTTGTAATGGCAGAAGTGTAGTAGTTACTCTATGTCTTTTAGCCTGGGTCCTTTGGATGTGCATGATTCAGTGAACATCATTCACACATCTGCAGAAAAGGCTGCCCAGAACCAGAGAAAGCTAGACGGGTGTAGATCCCCCTACAATGCGATGTGAAATTCCCACATTAGCCTGAAAGCTACACTAATCCAGGGTGAAGCATAAGAATCTGCATGTGTGTCCTTATATGGAATTTCACATAGCATGATAGGGAGAAGAAATATTATGACTGAGCTGAAACGAAGGCAGTAGTCTGAAGGCACATGAGTGAGTCCAGCACCCTGCTGAAGCTAAGCAGCGTCAGGTCTGGTCAGTGCCTGGATGGGAGACCGCCTGGGAACCATATGTAAGCCAGCTTGGGTTTCAGGGTTCAACTGTAATAAATAAACATCCTGCAAAAAAAACTTTCTCCATGCAAAATGTACTCTCCCTAAGTGATTTGGAGAGCCCTGCAAAATGGGGCAAAGATGTGCATCCATTCAGGGTGAGAGTAGGAAGCACTGCACAACTACTCCTTTTCTCAATATGTAGTGTCTGTGTTTTTTAAAAACAAAACAAAAACCAATGACTTATTTCTGAGGCAATCATGGAATCCACATGGAATCCAATCTGATAAGCAATGTGATTTCCTTCTGTCACTCAGCCAATGTGATCTCTGAGTGGCAAGGATCACTGAATGAAGACGCCTACTTTTAAGAAGTGGCACCAAACTGTTTTGGGAAGAGTGTTCAAAAAAGGCAAGAGGTGGTGTTCATGAACCTTTTCCTAAAGCCTGCCTTTTGACTTAAAAATGTTTGCATGTGAAAATTCAGCATAGCCCCAACTGAATATCACAGCAGTGCTGGTATAATGGGGCATCTGTACCTTCCCCCTCATGTATGATTAGGATTGACTGGGTGGCATGTTTTAATCTTCTAGAATTTAAGGTATTTTTCGACTCTGCAGCATTTCACTGAAGACACAGGTGCATGAATACCATGTGCCAAATACACAGTATAAAACTATTGCACGTCTATTAATCTCAGCTATTATATGACACTTTTATAAATATCGGTGGATAAATTCCAGAAGAGAAACCAATCTACAGCAGCAAAAACTACTACAGCACCCAAGTGCTGAAATGTCTTACTGTGATATGTGAAGTTCTGCTTTTCTTCTTTGTGGTAATTGCCTACCTTTCATAAGATGCAAAAGCTTAATCCAGGAGCAGAGGGGGGGAAATGCACAATCAGAGCTTTGCTTGTTTTTCACCAAAGTAATTTCTATTCAGTTTGGTTAAAAACTGGCTCTCTTTTCCACAGAAGGAACTGCGTCAACTCTTTTCTGCACACACATGTAATTTCTTACAGCTCAGTCCTATGTTTACTTGGAAGTCCAACTAGGCTCAATAGTGGATACCCACATGTAAGCATGATATTTCAAGTACTCAACTCCTAGAACAGGTGTGAGGAACCTTTGGTCCTCCAGATGTTGCTGAACTACAGCTCTCATCATCCCTGGCCATTGGCAATGCTTGCTGGGGCTGATGGGAGTTGTAGTTCCGGAACATCTGGAGGACCAAAGGTTCCTCACACCTACTATAGAACCATACATCCTATACGATTTGCTTCTAGGCTCATTTAACTTAAGTCTGATTGCAAATATGAACACTAATTTCGTCTCTCAAGATGTCATATAGGATTCTGTCTTCTCTTTGGGTTATCTGTAGCTTCATCTCTTTACTCTTCTAACCTACTTCATATCTTAACAATTCCTATAAAGGAGGTCATTGCTTTAACTGACCAAATTAGTTTTATGCCAGAATTCTTCTAATGGCTTCCCTGCAACTCAGTGCATTAGGCTGTATTCAATTTAGTCCTACTCAGGCCCCGGCAACTCAGACCGGTAATTTATTTTTCAAGGAGTCGAGCAACATGGGGAGGTATAGCGCTAACTACAGATCAGAGACATTTTCCTTGGGATGATCTGGGAAAGGCTGATGACTTCCATCTCCACACACTGCTTAACATAGAGTTGTGCAACTAGGGACACAAAACAATGAGTCAGTCTTACTAATTTATCTCATCTGGCTGTACTTGTTACTGTTTATGGACAAATGCATTTATTCAGCCAAAGAACACCACTGTTATTACTTTTATAGAAATTTGTCATTCTGAAAGTGTTAATAGTCAGGTCAGAACTATGTTTAGAAGGAGAAGCGATTGTGAAAAGATATTTGCAAACTGAAGCCAGAATTTCAGCTTCTCACTCTGCAAACAAAAGCTAACATTCTGGCAAACTCCTGTCATGGAATTTCTTTGACATTATTTTACTTCCTTAAATACATAACAAGGCCTTGTTTCTTGACAGAATTTAAGTAACAGAACATCAATTCTTTGTCTTTTGAGCAGTGCTGCATTAAGGATACAACCTTAATCCACACCTATGAGGGTGTAAGCCTCATTAAACTCAGTAGGGCTTATTTCTGAGCAAACATGCTTAGGATTGCACCGTATTACTGCTACCTTATGCACACTTGCTTGTATTGAGGTCAGTAAGATTTATTACCAAGCAAACATGCAGAGAACCAGGCAGTTAGTACCCTAACAAACACGTTAGCCTAACAAAATGCCAGACTGATTACTTTCTGATCAGACACCTAAACCAATGTAGGCAACCGTGAAGACTTTTCACAGCAGTTTTATCAATGCAAACCAAAACAGCACATCACACCTGAATTTTTGATTCTTACTAGCATATTTTATATAAAGCCAGATGTTAGATCATGTTTCCTGACCATTTTCATCTGCACTTGGGCAATTTTCTCCTTTTGCTCTGTGCAGTATATGTCCCATGCCAGCCGGCTGGTACTCTGCACTCCAAACGTAGGCCACATTTTAGCAGTTTTCCATGATATGTCAGAATGCATTTAAGCATGAGGTCATATCTGATGTCACTGAGTACTTTGGTTTAATATTACTCCCTATTAAGCTTTCATCATGTACTTGATATTGCCTGAAAAAGTTATTGTAGATATTTAATAACGGGGAAAACCTTCTCTGAAGGGCAAAGGTAGCAATGGTGAAAGGTAAAATGCCAGTAAACAATAATTTTTCTTACCTGATTTCTCAACCAGCTCCCTGACATCTTTCTTTTCCAGAAGCCCTGAGTACCCAAGTCCCCTGCACTCCAAAATGGTCTTCAGCTTTTTGAAGCTCAGTGCCACAGGGTCCACCAACTGGGTGGCAAAGAAGCCAGTTTCATACCACACAATGGCCTCAAAAAACCTGGCCAGGATAAATAGGACCAAAAAATAAAGAAGCAAGAAAAACAGCTTCAGCCACATCTTTTCTCTGTGTGGGCTTCTGACTCTCTGCAGAGAGTCAATTAGTCCTACAAAAGAGAAAGAGAGAGAAACGTCCGGATGGAGGAAAGAAAGGGAGCCAGGCATTCTTAATAAGCACCCAACTGTGTCGCTACTGTCATGGTCTCTCTCTCCTTCTTCTCTCCCTTATAGAGAGAAATGATGCGGGATAGAAAACCGCTTGCCAAGGAGACACACTCTAGTTTGGGGCCGCAAGACAGCCACCCCCTCAATTCAGACTAGTTCACCATGACGCAACAGAAAGAAATTTGAGGGAGGCACTGGAAAAATTAAGACATTTGAGGGATGTCTGATGTGTAGTCTTTAAATAACAAGGACTGGAACCAAGCGGGAGAACTCTAGCACGGCGTGGGTGGGGTGAAGAGGCTGATGTGGCGGCCGCGGCTTGGAAGGGGGGGGTAACTTTACGTTGCCGACCCCACTCAGGACATTCTATACTTCCGGGGAGGCGCGCGCAAGGGGGAAAGCTTTAAGTGGGACTAGCGGCGCTGCTTAAAGATGGGGGTGGGGCGCCGCCAAGGAAAAGGAAGGACTTGGCAGCCTAAGGCGTCTTGCTTTTTACCCCTTCTCGGACTGGCGGCGGCAGCGGTGCTGTCCTACCCCTGTAGGGGCCGCCGTGAGCGGTGTTGCGGTCGGGCTTCTGCGAGCCCCTCGTTGCCGTTGTCTCCCCGCGGCGGAGCAGAGCCCGAACCGGAGGAGACATAACAAGTGACGTCTGCAGCCGTGGCCAGCAGTGAAGGGAGGAGGGAAGAGGAGGAGTGCTCCATTCAGGGTCTCGGAGAAGGCGCTAAAAAGGCCCCGGCCGCTCGGCCGGTCTTCCTTTCCTTCTCTCTCTTTCCATGGGGAAAACTTGGGCATTGCTCCAAAAGGCGGGTAATTTACCTTGCAAGCCCAGCGGTCTGTTTGTTTGGAAGGATTCTTTGTGGTGTGGACGGAACAGGCAAATAAATAATACTGGAGGAGGTAGGGGGAAAGCTACCGGGTTGGCTTTTAATATTGCCCTCTTACCGGGTCAGCTCCTTTCTACTCGCCCTTTCCTTACCGCCGGGTGATAGAAGCCGGAGCAAAGAGGGTTGTGGGGCCAGTCGGCACCACGTGCCGCACTTACTCGCAGCTTTGCAGCCCTGACCCTGAGATTTGTACTCGGAAGTAAGTCCCATTGACTTCAGTGGGAAGTTAAATCTTGGTGGTAAACATGTGGAGGGTTGGCTCTCAGCCGTTCTCAGAAAAAAATCTGCGAGGCAAACCCTACAGAATGTTTCTGCAACGTTTCCCTGAGTATAACGCCAACATTATACCTGCCCCAAACGAAATACGAACACAAGAGTGTGTATATGGCCTCTTCCCACCACCGTTACCTATTTGCAAAGCACACAACACACAGTTTCGTAGTGTAGCTTAGTGGCTATAGCTGCAATCCTATACGCATTTACCTGTGATTACGTTCTGTTGACCTCTATGGGGCTTCCTTTTGACTATACACACACACATTTATTTAACTAACATATTTTATTAGACATATATAGGATTGCATTGTTTAAAAAAAAACAAAGGCTCCCATCCCAATTACCTGGGAATAAGCCCCACTGAATTCAATAGGACTAACTTCTGAATAGACATAGTTAGGATTACATTGTAAACGGTGAGCAAAGAAGTCCAGAATTCAATTTTCCCTTCTAACTTAATGGTTTGTCCTAGACTAGAAATGGGGAAACCTGTGACCCTCAGATACTGTTGTACTCCCAACTCCCATCAGCCTCAGGCAGCATCCAGAGCCTGGAAAAGTTACTTTTTTGAACTACAACTCCCATCAGCCCCAGCCAGCATGGCCACTGGATTGGGCTGATGGGAGTTGTAGTTCAAAAAAGTAACTTTTCCAAGCTCTGATCAGAACTGAAGTCGAACAATGTTCAGAGGGCCACAGGTTCTCGATCCCTGCCTTAGGCAAACTACTGCACCCTTGGCCCCGCCATCTACAATAAGGGGATCATACTACTGATTTACCTTACAGCATGTGTGAAGCAGTGTAAATATTAATAGATGCTTACATTTGCCAACATGTGATCTGTCCAATATCTAAAATGTTACAATTTTGCAGCCCACTGGGATTTCAGCATGTGACAGGATCATGAACTATTTTACCTTGAAATCTTATAGTGCTATCAACATTGCAAGAATGGGTCCTAGGTTTCCAAAGCCAAGAATCTCAGCTCAGTACTTTGCTACCAAGGAATTTCTCTAGGAGTGATCCACACAATCAATCACATATGCATCCTACAAATGCATCCGTCTTCCTGTGGCTGCAACACACTGTTTGAATTAATCAGTCCTTGAGTATATTCTCTTTAATAAGAATTGCCGCCTTCTTAAAAACAATATTGATTGTGCATTAATTTTCTTTTGTTGCAAGCTGTTTGGAGGCCTGCTGTCAGGCAGAAAAGGGGGATACAGGTGTTTTAAATAAATAATTATTTGACCCCGATGACTGGGACAGCCTGACAGAAAGCTCAAACTCCATACAGATCAGCCTGTTTGTTTAACTGACACTGCAGATATTATTGCAGCTCACTTACCTGTGCAAGTAAGCGCTCAGGTAAGTAGTCTAAGGCTGAAATCCCATACATACTAGGGAGGAACACTGAGTGAGGCTTATGAATAAACAGGTTTAGGATTGCACTGCACCTTGTGTGAGCAATTTAAAACAGAAGGGGCCTCATGGTGATAGCTTCTCCTCTATTGTTAGAAATAGTTTGCATCCTTTGTCACTCCTGCTCAATATTCCCCATACTGATGAGATTATGGACCAGTTGGGGCTAAAGCCTGTCCTCTTTTGTGTATTCTGTAAATCACTAAGACACCATTCATGAAGTATGTCCCACAAAGGAGGGATGATGAGCATAACAAAGTTACAACAAAAGAGGGATCCAGTATTTAAAGTGAGGAAAAGTATAAGGAGAAAATCAGTCTTTATAAATGTATCAATCTTGGATGAAACTGATTTTCTAGATCCATTTCAATCGGGGTTCAGACCTGATTTTGGCAGGGAAACTGCCCTGGTCGCCCTGTATGATAACCTTGGCCAGGATCAAGGTAGGGGAAGTGTGTCCCTATTAATCCTTCTTGACCTCTCAGCAGTTTTCAATTCCATTGGCTACGATATTCTCCTGCAGAGGCTGTCCGAATTGGGGATGGGTGGTACTGCTTTGCAGTGCTTCCAATCCTACTTGGGAAGTCATTGTCAGAGGGTGGTGCTTGGGAACTATATCAGGGCCGGCTCTAAAGGGCAGCAAGGTTGGGCCTTGGCCGAGGGCCCTGTGGCCCAGAGCCTCTTTAGGGTAGGGCGGTAGTGCTCCCCTTCTGCGATCCGCGGCTGAATTGCTGCCACGGATCGCACTGCCTGCCCATTCCCTCACTCCGCCTACCTTTCCTGTGCTTTGCGGCTGTGCGCGCAGCCGCAAAACACAGGACAGAAAGATAGGTGGAACGAGGGAATGGGCGGGCAGTGCGATCCGTGGCAGCATGTGCTGGGGCCCGTGGCAGGCTGGAGCCGGCCTTAGAACTATTGCTTGGCCCCATGGAGCCTTCAGTGTGGGGTTCTGCAGGGTTTGATTTTATCCCCATGCTACTTAACATCTACATGAAATGGCTCAGTGGGATCATCCAGAGTGTTGAAGTACGTTGTCAGCAATATGCAGATAATATGTAGCCCTATTTCTCCTTTACATTTGCAAGTGTGGCAGTGGATGTGCTAGATTGGTGCTTGGATGAGAGCCAACAAACAAACTTAATCCAGATAAGACAAAGGCACTGTTAATGGGTGGTTCCCTAGACAGGTGGGGCATGGCGTGCTCTGGATGGGGTTACACTCCCTCTGAAGCAACAAGTGTGTGGCTTGCGGGTACTTCTAGATCCACTATCGTCACTCGAGGCCTAAGTGGTTTAGGTGGTGTGGCACCTTCCATCAGCTTTGGCTGGCAGCCCAACTATGTCCCTATCTGAACAGAGATAGCCAAACCTTTGTCATCTATGCTCTAGTAACCTTTAGGTTAGATTAGGGAAGGTGATCGAAAGGATTGTGGCACAGCAATTTCAAGTACTCTTGGATGAAACAGATTATTTTGACCAATTCCAATCTGGGTTCACACCTGGTTATGGGACTGAATTGGCTTTGGTTGCCCTGATGGATGACTGTTATTGGGAGATTGATAGGGGGAGTGTGGCCCTGTTATTCTTACTTGATCTCTTGGTGGCTTTTGATACTATTGACCATGGTATCTTTCTGAGCTGACTTAGTGAGATGGGTATCAGAGGCACTGTTTTACAGTGGTTCTGATGCTAACTCCAGAGTCATTTTCAGAGAATAGCATTGGGTGATTGTCTTTCAGCCCCCTTGCAGATGTAGTATGGGGTACCGCAGGGTACCATCTTGTCCCCAATGCTGTTTAACATCTATATGAAGCCCTTGGGAGCAGTCATCACGAGATTTGGGGTGAGGTGTCACAAGTACGCTGATACCCAGTTCTATTTCTCTGTAACATCTGAATCAGGAGAGGCCTTACAAACCCTGGACCAGTGCCTAGACTCGGTAATGGGATGGATGAGGGCCAATAAACTGAGTCTGAATCCTAGCAAGACAGAGGCACTGTGGGTTGGTGGTTCCAGAGTTCAGATAATTAGTCAATTGTCTGCTTTAGATGGGGTCACACTCCCTCTGAAAGAGCAGGTTCATAGTCTGTGGGATGCTCCTGGATCCATCCTTCTCGCTAGGGGCCCAGGTGACCTCACTGGCTAGGAGAGCATTTTACCAATTTCAGCTGGTAAGACAGCTGTAGCCATTTCTGGACCAGGATAGCCTGAGCACTGTTGTCCCTGCACTGGTAATCTCCAGGCTGGATTGCTGTAATGTGCTCTATGTGGGGCTGCCCTTCAGGCTGATCCAGAAGCTGTAGCTAGTACAAAATGCAGTGGCATGATTGCTCACTGGGGCAGGATATCACCAGCATGTCACCCCATTGTTTAAAGAATTGCACTGGCTATTAGCTACCAGGCCAAGTTCAAGGTTCTGGTTTTGGTGTACAGCTATAAAGCTTGGGACCACGATACCTGAAAGATCATCTTACCCCTTATATACCCAGTCAATCACTGTGCTTTGCAGGTGAGGTCCTCCTGCAAATACCATCTTATCAGGAGATCTGTTCCGCACAACATAGGATGTGGACCTCTAGTATTGTGGCACCTACCCTTTGGAATTCCCTCCCCTTAAATATTAGTCACCATATCTGCTATCTTTTCAGCACCTACTGAAGACCTTCCTCTTTAAACATGCCTTTTAAGTAGAGACATTATCCCTGTCTGCATATGTGTTGGAATTGGTTTTTAAGATGTTTGTAAAGCTTTTTTAAAAAGATTTTTAATTTTTTTTTAAAGATATTTTGTTTTAATATATTTTAAAGTCTGTTTTTAAGATGTTTTAGAGTGCTTTTAGTGTTTTGTTTGCCACCCTGAGCTCCTTCTGGGAAGGGCAGGAAATATATTTAATAAATAATTGCAAATGTGTTATATATGGGGCTACTTTTGAAGATGGTTGAGAAACTGCAACTGGTGCAGACCTTAATGGTCAGATTGCTGATTGGGACAACACGCGCAGAACACATAACACCAATTCCTGCACAGCTGCACTCTCTACCAACCAGTTTGCAGGCCAAATTCTAAGTGCTGGTTTTGACCTATAAAGTCTTATGCAGCTCAGGAATCCAATACCACTAGGACTGCCCCTCACCACATGAGCCAACCTGGACTCTGTGTTCATCATGTGAGGCTCTTCCCCATGTGCCGCCTTTGAGGGAGGTGTGGAGGGTGGCATCACAACAACGGGTCTTCTCAGTGGTGGCTCCCCAGTGGGCACTCATTGCTATGCACTTTAGGATTGTGAACCCACTAAAAGCCCCGGCGCAGCACAGCAGCTTTAAAATCCAATTATCCAAACAGAAACAAGCAATCTACCTGCCCTGCCCGCCCCCCATGGCCTCTGCACGCGACGGAAGCTGAACCCATGGCAGGAGGACCCCAAGAACCGCTTTCCTCATCGGTTTGCCTATGACGTCTAATAGTAAACAAACCGGCCCACCAAAAGCGTCTCTTCAAAGAGGCTCCTTTCAAACACCGCCTACCCAGACTGTGTTTATGCAGAACTGAGTAACTGTTTGTTCAGAAGTTCCCAGCAGGATCCTTAGGAGACGACAGTCTTAGGCGTCTAAGCTGCTGCCTGAATGCATCTCGACACCTTTCAAAGGGTAAAACAATAGACGTATAGTTTAAAGATTCACACGGATCTTCTAATTCCCGAGTTTCTTTTATAACCTTTTTTGGTCTCTTTGGGACGGAAGTGACAGTTGTCTGTAGAAACAATGGGGAAAACTGTTTTAAAATTCACCAAAATGAATACATTTTCTCGTGAAATAAGACTGATGTTACAAAGCAGGAATTCCTGTCTTTGCTGTTACTTTTGGGTGGTGCTCAACCACATTTACGTTGAAAGCCTGAATTTCTTCGTTGTGCTTTATGAGCCGCCACTTCCGTCTTGGGAGGAGAAGAATAGTATCTAAAGGAACCAGGAATTTTCATCTCCAAGCAATGGGGCGTGGTACTTTAATTATTTCCTATTTCTGAGCGTACAACCTATCCAACCTCACAGGTGTTCCTTGAGGCCCTCTGAAGTGTTTGGGGTAATGCCTGTGTCGCAGCTTCAACCCTTCGCCGAAAAGGACCCCACTTGTCTTGCGCGCTGCCTGCAAAAAAACAACCGGCCAACCTTCCTTCCCTGTTCGTACAGGTTCTCGGTTCAGTCTCGTCTAGTCGATCGGTCGGTCACTAGAGCCGTGGGCTGTCGGCGGGCGGGCGGGCAGGCAGGCGCCTGGGGAAGAGACGATGGACCAGTGCGTGACGGTGGAGCGCGAGCTGGAGAAGGTGCTGCAGAAGTTCTCGGGCTACGGGCAGCTGTGCGAGCGGAGCCTGGAGGAGCTGATCCAGTACGTGGCGGGACTGCGCCGTGAGATCCTTCAGAGCGAGAGTATGTTTGCGTTCCCTCGTAACGAGGGTTGCCCCCTGGTCTTCTTTCTGGTAGTCTCGCTCTATGCCTTTAACAGGAGCCTGGCAGGCGGGCGGGAATTCAGCCGGTGAAGCTTCCCCCGCTGTACGGGCTATTTTATATATCGTATAACAACACACTGGGGTTTATTACAGAGTCTGTGCTCGGCCGGGAGTTGCAACTAATTTCGACTCTGTGACCAATGTGCTGGTACCATATGCGAGTTTGCTAACACCGGTTTGTTTTGTTTACACTTTATATTTTAGATGCATACTTGGAAAGATCTTATATGTGTTGTACGGAAAGAGCCTTTACCTCTGTGTGAAGGAATCTACTAAATTTCTGTGGATCAGGCTGCTGTTAGATGTACAGAAGCAGGGTCATGTAGAAAAGATGGTAACTCTGTGCCTGTCTCAGTGTCTCTCACTCTTCCCCACCCCGTATCATTCAGTGCACTCCTGTATCCTCCCCGCATCTTCTCAGCTCTTGTGAGTGCCCCCCCCCCGAATATAGTCTGCATGTGTGTTGACCAGGTTCATTCCTAGATGGATATAGGAGACACAGCTTTCTTTTGCCACTCTCAGAATGGCATATGTTCAGTGTGGTCTTGGTTTCTCTTAGGATCCCTTACTGGACTATGCCTTCCTCAGAGGGCTAGTCTCTTTTACAGACAATGTTTTTATGTTACTGTAGTCTGCCCTCCCCATGCTCCTGCCTTCCTTTTGGCACTACCCAAAAGACTGGTTGTCTGGAACACATCATATGTCACATTTAGTAACAAGATGAGAAGGCTGTATAATCCCTCCTTCTCCCCTTACCCCCTGCAAATGATTGCAGAAGAAAGAGAGCCTCAGAAATAGACATGACAAATCACATGGCATTAAATTGCCAGGATATGATTCATGGGGCTTAGCATCTTCGGACAAATTCTATACTCCTACTCATCAAGTAGTTTCTCTGGAAGGCTGCTCTAAGAAGTGAGTATGGGGTGGTGGACTTGCACCTCAACCCCCAATTCCTACAGTTACTTGTTGCTGTTTTGGTCGTCTATATCCCTTTCATCTTTTGAGTCTTTTACCTTTTGCCTTTAGGCTACCAGCTGGAGGGTCACTTAATATATCTCAAAGGCTGGATTTGGCCCAGGAGCTTCCAGTTATCAACCCTTATTCTGCATACTCGTAATTAATATGAACAGGCAGTGGGTCAGACTTTCCTCCTTTGGCCACTGTTGGTCAAATTTAAAGAGATGATGTAGACAAAACTACTGCTGTATTTTAGGATACGATTTCCTAAGAACTATATTTAAGTAACCATTAGTATGGTTTTCCTATATTATTTGGAGGGTAATTTTCCCTGTTCTCATACATCAGTTTTTGACTTTATTGTTGATTGAGCAAAAAGAGCTACATATTGAGCTGCATATTAATTTTCACTAAAGAACTATGTTTGGAGATAAAGGTGGAGCCTGAGTTTTCAAAGGAAAGGGGATTTACCAAAAATACAGTGTTTTGTTTTGGACAGTGATGAATATATCCTGCCCTCCCTGGCCTCTTTTAATTGCGCACCCATGAGTAAAAAGGAAGGATTAATCTATTTCCACATTGGCAGATAAGTTTACTCTTTCACACTGAGTAATAATGGTATTAGTCATTGGTGGATCCTAAACGAACAGCCCAGAGAGCAAGGTAAATGAAGTCTACAATAACACATTTACAGACTTTCCGAGTCTAATGTACAGTTGGTGCACATGCACACACACAGAGATTCTGCTGGAACTGATAAGAACATGTGTGTGCAATTCTGTGCCAGTTTTCAGTGAGGCACTTTGGGATTAAGCATTTTATGTAGAAATACTGTTTTTATTGGTACTTACCGCCAAGTAAATACATTTAGATGGGGATGCTTATTTAACAGGAACTTTTAAAAGTTATTATTGAAGACTTATAAGAGGAGATTGAACAATTTGGAACTGAAAGCAAATATAATAATGATAATAAATACATGGAGACCCAGTTCACACTTATAAAATTCCTGGATAGTTACCAGAAGGAGTGTGCATTTTATGAAATGGCGGCACCAATTTTATGAATGAGTATTTCTATGTTGGGGCTGACATAGCCCATACTATTTTCATTATTGCTTGAAAACTGGGAACTGTGACCAGTTCACACAAAAAGAATGGTGAGTGGCTGATTGGGGCCATTTACACACTTGAACTGAGGCTAAATCCCCAAAAGGCAGGCAGAATTTTGTAGCTAAATGAGAGGATATGTAGGCAGTTATCTAGTACCCCAGTAACTCTAGAGGCAGATACCTCTGCATTTTGATTAGCTAGTGAAACACAGCTCTATGTTTGAGTATGTGACAGAGAAAACAGCTGATGGGAATGGCGTGTAGCAAAACAGAAGTAGTGGGTGAAGAACAGGACACAACAGATACATATGGAGAAAAGACCTGGTAGAGCAGTTTGTGCTTCCCTCTTCTTTTCAAATACTGGACAGGATGCCAGCACTTGAGATTCTTGTACCTTCTATAGTGCTTTGACTAGTTTAACTCTTGGTTTTTTTTCTACAGTTGCTTTTTATTTTTTCTAATTTCAGTTATTCTTGGTCAGAAACCTATTGTTCCTTGTGATTTTAAAACAGAGTGGATGAATGCAGTCCTTTATTTTGGAGAGGAGGCAAACATTCTCTGTACTTGCCTTGTTCTGGATGCCCTATGAGTCAGGGGACTGCTCTGTTTGACAGAGCTTCTCTGAAAGCAAGACGAATAAGGCAAGTTAGACTGAGCAACCTCCTGTTTAACTGAACCCTGGGCCTTTCTGACATGGACTTGACCTCCTTTACAGCTCCCTCCACATAACCTGTCTTCCCTCTCCCATTCCCACCCCGACCAGTGTTAAAGGGTATCCCTAGAGAAACCTTCCCCAATCTGGTGCCTTCCAGATGTTTTGCATTACACTTCCCCTCAGCCCCAGCCAGCATGGCCAGCAGTCAGGGATGATGGGGGTGGTAGTGCAAAACATCTGGAAGGTCCAGATTGCAGAAGACAGCCCTAGAGCCTCTGCAGATTAATAATAAAAAAGATACTAACCCCATTATCCCAAATGTATTTATGTGGTCAGCAATTCCTATTGATTTTTCTTATGCAGTTTGCTTTCAAGTCACTGTGCTTACTAGACTACAGCTGACTTGATAGGCCCTTCTTGACATTCCCCGGTAGTACAGACGCTCATCGTTGATTATCAGATCATAAGAACAGGCTGTGTAACACCAGTCTCTCCTAAAAGTTCTTGTTTTGTTAGCCTTCATCTTTGAATAATTATTATGATTAATTTCCCAGGAGCATTGCCAGTCTTCTTAGCATCTGACATACTGACAAAGTCACTAATGCATCTTGCAGCACTGTAACAGCTCACTTTAGTTCTGCATAAACTCCTTAGTCAACGTCTCTTCCACTGAGTGTTGCAGATCCTTGAGCCATCTCTAGCTGCTGTGCTGCTGCTAACCTGCTAAGAGAAGAGACCCGCAGTTTAATAAGGGGATGAAGACTCCACCCATACCCTCCTGTGAGTCTGCACAAGGGGCAGGCTGTTGCGCTGAACTAAGCCAGAGGGTTTCTCTGGGATATCCCCAAGAAGAAACTCTTGCCCAACCCTACTTGTGTGTGTGGCACACTGTGTTGGCAAATGGGGTATGGTGCCACAGTGTCACACTGATTAAAAAAGGACCAATTACCTTAAAACACATGGAACAAATTGTCATTCATAGAACCATATTTCTAACTTTCAGAGGATGTTACCAGTATTTTTTCCTAGACATCTGCATAAGGATCTTTGCGTTGTTTACCCTCTCCCCTTGAGTTAGGTGTGTTGAGCTCTACGTGTCTTTAAATGTTAGCCATAGATTTCCAAATCTTTACTCTTATTTTTAAAGCCTTATTTCAGTATGGTTCTGTTAAATATAATTTTCCTGACTAAAGGCAGAACAGTAATTGAATATTAGTGCTATACCCAGGAAATCAGAATTGCAAGTATGAAATGGTATGTGCAATACATCCTTGCCAAGAAAGAAGACAGGTGCCTTACTCTACATTGGACGCCATCAGGGCTGTGGAGTTGGAGTCGTGGAGTCAGAGTCAGAAGCAAGTTTGGGTGGAGTCGGAGTCGGTAGAAATGTACCGACTCCAACTTCAAAATAAATTTTGATTAACAAATATTTTAAAATATAAATTCAAAATGTCAAAGAAGCTTCCCATGAAGTCAGCTGTAGTTGAGCATTTCACCATAACTCAAGATGGAAAACATTTTGTGTGTCAGTGTATGACACAGGACCCAGATGAAGACAAATGCTGTGATGCCAAGATCAGTGCATATGAAGGCAGCGATAAAAATGCTCCTATGAGAGCTTCCAATTTAAAAAGACATTTACAGCCCTTTCCAGGGCTGTGGAGTTGGAAGCAATTTTGGGTGGAGTCGGAGTCGGACAGTAGAAAAATAGAGGAGTCCGAGTCCGAGTCAAAGGTTTGGCGTACCGACTCCACAGCTCTGGACGCCATAAATCAGAATCGACTTGAAGGCAGTACATTTACATTTGCACCCACCTTCACAAAGCTGTGCTTTTTCTCATTGCATGTGACACCTTATTTGGGAGTGAGCAACTCTGCTGTTTATATCTTAATTAGTGTGACTGGGCAAGACCTCTCAGAGATTAAACTGAGATTTCATAGTTGCCTACAAAGTTCTTCCACAGTGTTGCAGTCCAATTACACCTCTCTTTGGTCCTTTCAAGTTGTGAGAGGGTTGAAATGAATGAAGGGAATGTAAGTGAGGTCCTCTGAAGCAGGCCTTTTGCATCCCGAGATTCAGATGCTAGACAGAATCTCATAGCCACTTGTATAGCTGATGTGTCTTGTCACAGTAATGACTGCTGGTATGCACTCGAAGAGACCACTTTGGAAGAACTGCTTTTCCAGGAAAGCAACTATTTAGTGATATTCTGAAGTAATGCAATTAGTACAGGGCCACAATGAAGCCGACTTCAGATTATAATGTTATTTTTTTCTAGAATATAACTTGCTAGCCAGTCCTTCAGAAATAACAGTCCATGACATCAGAGGTGGGGAGCCTACGGCCCTCCAGATGCCATTGGACTCTCAGCTCCCTTCAGCCGTAGCCAAGCATGGCTTGTGGCCAGGGATGGTTGGAGTTATAGCATTTATTTATTTATTATTAGTATTATTACATTTATATCCCGCCTTTCCTCCCAAAGGGCGTCCACCTGGAGGAACACAGGTTTCCCGTCCCTGCAGTACATCTTGCAATCCATTTTCAAACTCTTTGCAACTCTTTGGAGCGGAAATTAAAACTGATGGTGCTTGCCCTTTTGATTCCAAAGATTTCATTTCTTGGGAATTAGCATTCTTTGTCCGTAATGCAATTCATTCTCCCCCCCACCCTTCCTGTCTAGATCAAGATGGAGATCTATCAGGGACAATATCGCTTGTTATGACCCAGTGTTGCAAACGAATAAAGGACACTGTTCAAAAATTGGCCTCAGATCATAAAGACATTCACAGTAGTGTTTCCCGTGTTGGGAAAGCTATTGACAAGGTATTTATAACGTTAATTTTATCGTATCTCAATGTTTAGTGATTGTTTTTTAAAGCTCGTCTGTGTTTAAAATTTAATGTGAGTAAAAGTGCTGTTTGGTGGAAATCGGGACACTGTTGACTGGATTTTGTTCTCTTGTACAACTTTGCATTCATTTCAGTGGGGCTTGCATAAGAGATACACCCATGGATTGTGCCCATGGAGGTAAAGCTTTTCAAGCTACATTTTATGATGGCTTCCAAAACAGAATGTAATAGACTACAAGGCGGCAATATGGCTATATATTATGAATATATTTCTTTACTAACAAGCTTCATGTACCTGATGTCTCTTTACTAGTAACAACTATGTATTCATCATTTCTTTATTAGGAGTCCTACCTTTTTTCGCTAGCTTTATCAAGAAAGTAGGTTTTAGGTCTTTATTTTCCTCCATCCATTTAATTTGTATGCAGGTCATTTAGTATTTCTGTAACATACTGAACATCTTCAGATGCCTTCTCAACACTTTGAAGGTCACGGCTGTAAACCAGAATGCTTCATGAAGTGAAATAATGTTCAAATAATGAATAAACAGTACCCACCCACCCCGTGTGCGCGCTGAAAGACACTTGTACTAATTCTTCCCTGTTTAGGTAGGTTTGGCTGTTAGGCCAAATAAAGCACAAAGGAAGGCAAGCAAGTGCTGACATACGTTTTTGGGTTGACTGCAGTGTATACGTGGACAGCCAGTACAAACAAATTGGTATGATCTTTTAATCATGGTTAAGAGATCAGATGTAGGGCATAGGTATACACACTCTTTCCCCTATCCCTTCCTCTCCCTGGTGTGACATCCCTCAATAGCCTTAACTGCAGTTACATTTGCATCACTGCAGTTGCTAACCACAGTTCCCCACTTAACCAGGTTTGAAGCTAGTTATCATGGGAACAGGCTTGATTTAATTGCTGGTTGGGGGAATGTGCACCAGAGAGGGATGGAAAAAGGAAAACTCAGTCCTGTGGCCTGTTCCAGATTTCTTATGTGTAGTTAAGGGAACACTTCATTGGATATGCCCAGGGTATGACTGATAAGAGAAACGTTTTATATTTATTTATTTATTATCTATTTATTTCAAATATTTCTATCCCGGCCTTCTACCCTGTAATAGGGCACTCAGGGCGGCTTACAAAAATAAAATCAAACACGTACATAATAAAATTGTAAACAATAAAATCACAAAACATTAAAATACATAAAATACAATTAAAATACATAAAATACTATATAATATACATATATATATATACACACAACTGAGAATTAATATAAATAACTTTTTAAAATAATTTTGTGGGAAAACTTCTAAAGCTTTTTTGCTCACTCTGGATACAGAAATAGCTTGAGGGGTACTTTAGTAAATATTCTCCACCCTATGTTCCATTCTCCATCCCCATGTTTCATTTATTTTGAAATAATGAAAATAACTCTCGTCTAAGGAGGTATACTAAAAGATAGCTTTCAGCACAATCCTATGCATGTCTACTCAGAAGCAAGTCCTGTTGAGTTGAAGGGAACTTACTCCCAGCGATATGCATTTAGGAGTGCATCTTTAGTGCTGTTTGTAATGTATGGAAGTAGCAGATCTTTTTTGTGAGGAAAATGCTCGTGAACAGGCCTTGATGGCTCACTCTTTGCCTGCTACAATCACGTTTTAAATGAGATGGAATCTGAGGTAAACTGTACTAAGGTCAATAGTGGAGCAGCAGAATATACAAATAATGATAGTGGGCAACTGTGACCTATTATTGCAGTGTAGATTGCCACTAGCTTCCTTCCTTGTTTATCACCTGTAAGAAAGAATTTATGAGTGGAGGAGGCATTTGACATTTATCACAAATTTTGATTCAGGATAAGTGTAAAGCTTTTGCGACACTTCAGGATGGTAGTATATACTGCTCAAACACAGGTTAGTTGCAAAATTTAGGCCCGATGCCCTCAGTGCTGCAGACTCCCCAGGCTTTTTACAGCTGGCTTACCCTAGGTCTGGGATGGGGAATCTGGCCCTCCGGGTGTTGTTGGACTCCAACTCCCATCAGCCTCAGCAAGCATGGCCAAGGCTCAGGGATGATGGGAGTTGTAGTCTTAAAAAAAAAAAAAAATCTGGCAGGCTTCTGCTGTAGGTGGCCATGTGTTTCTGTAAACCATATTTCCCAATTTGGACCCTATGAGAAACAAGTGGAATAAAGAATTCAAAGTTAAAATATAGCCTTCACATTTGAAACAAGCCTTCTGTAAAAAAATGTGCCACTTTAAATATTATATTAAGACTAAAGCAGCAAAAGATTTTGCATTCAGCCTATCGATAACAGCATGTTTGAAAAATAGAGGCATAATGCCTGTTGATAACTGCTGGAGATATTCACAGGGAGATCTGACACATCTTCTTTGGAGATGCCCTGTAACAGCACCTTTTGGGAAAGAGGCCCAAGTGAGAATTAATATGATCTTAGATACTCCCTGCTGATAGAAGACATAAATGCCATAATAGGCCACGTACCTGCGAGGTGGGAGTTGGAGGAAGAACAGGGGAGAGGGCTCCATACAGCTAGGTTGATAGCAAAATGAATAATCCTAGAGTGCTGGCAATCTCACAGCCCACCAAAAGTTGAGGGATACATGCAAGGCCTACATTCGGTAGTCCGTGATCAGATCCTATTTAATAAACAGCAAAAGGAGGAGAAAGTGCAGAATGCTGGAGCTGTTTGCAGAATAATATATGAAACCCATTAGAAATGGGGAAGAGATATAATGCAGAATGCAGCATTGTTACACACACACTGTAGTTTGTTATACTGGAGTTTGTTTAATTAGAGGGTGGAAGAGCAAAAGAGGTGGGAAAACGTGTGGAGGTCTGTTGTATGGAAAAAAGAAAAATGTAACTTTTAACAATAATAAATTACTTACTTTGGAGGAAGATTAGGTTCTAGAAAGAAGATGTGTGATGAAAGCCAGCCCATCTTCTCATTCACTGCTGAGCGAGACTTTTATCTATTCTTCCCTGTTTCCCCTGTGCATATTCTCATAGCATGGTAGAGCCACCAGGTGGGTAGAACAAATTTCTGGACAGCACCTTCAGCAGTCAGGGCACAGATTCCTGCTATGAGCAGGGAGTTGGACTCGATGGCCTTATCGGCCCTTTCCAACTCTACACTTCTATGATTCTGTGAGATTCATATTAAGGCAGTTTACTAGGGCACTATACAAAGCAGGGAAACGAAAAAGAGATTCGGAACAGACAGGAATAAAACAAAAGGGTCCATCTGCTCTTGCCATATGCTCAATAAAGCCTCAAGAATTTTGATACTCACAGAGCCTATATGAGAGAAAGCAGTTTTGAATTCCAAAACAGCAGACACATTTCTGGTTATCAGGACCGCACAACTCCCTTACTACAACTGCTTTGTGTGGCTGCTGGCTTGTGTCTGAGCTCAATTAAAAGTGTTGGTTATGTCCTTTAAAGCCCTAAACTATGTTGGGACAAGGCTACCTCTCCTGGAGTATCTTCTCCCATATGAGCCTGTCTGCTTCCTAAGATCTTCTGGAGAGCATCTCATTCTGCCAAGATCTGAATTGCATTTGTTTGGGATGCAGGAGAGGACCTTCTCCATTGCTGCACCTAGGCTTTGGAACGTCTTTCCTAGAGAAGCCCCTCACTCCTTCATTGGTAGCCTTCTGATGTAATGTAGCCAACTGGCTAAGATTTTAACCTAGGTTTTTTCTTGGTTTTGTTCCCTACTATTTTACCCTTCTATTGTAATGGTAATTTTGTATTTTATTGTATTTTTATTGTGAGAGTTGCCTTGAGTGGGTAGAAAGTGGGTAGAAATGTTTTTAAATAATAAAATAGTTCCTATTTTGAACCTTTAGCCCAGTGATGGGGTTGGAGGGAGTTTCTTAAACCAATAAGCTCTTAGGAGGCAGAGACTGAGTTTCTGCCTTTAATTATAAAGAGCCAATCAAGCAGATTTTCACATGATCAGGTAGGATCAACCTCTGGGATAATCCTGCGTCTCATATCTGAGATGATGTGCACTCACGTACCTTTCTTGCTTTGCTCCATTTGCACAAAGCCCAAGCATGGTATGGGATGCCACAGAATGTTGATGCCACCTCACCTTTAGTCAATGCTAAATGGGAGAGTTCACAGGATCACACTGGGGGCAGGGAAGGTGAGAGTCTTTCCTATCAGAGGAGAGGAAATTTCAGCCCATATACCATATGGGCTGTTTTGGCAATGCATAGCTCACGCCTTCTGACTACATAAGAACAAACCATCCCTTATGTGTTTAGAGAGGCAATTTAACCTATTTTTGATTCCTTGGGTCTAAAAAGTTATTAAAGAAGAATTCTTGTATCTAAAAAGGGGGGGGTTCTTCATGGCAACACAGTCCATTGTTCAAGATATTTAGACAAGTTTTGTAACTTAGTTGTTTCATGGCCTTTCATGTAACTAGCCTGTCCAAGTGCATCTATCCGTTATCCTAGTTCCTGTGTTTAACAGAACAGTCTAATGGTCCTGCTGTACCAGTAGCTGCTATGTTGGTTATCCTAGGGTGATGTCATTAAGCTCTTACACACTGTAAGCAGTAAAACCCTACTACTTCCTACAAGGGATAATGTAGCGACTCTGACGCTGCCCCAGTATCCAAGACGATGTTACCACCTGTTGCATGCCACTGGCACCCCCATGTCATCTGTTCAGCAGCAGCAGCATTGTTTTATTCGTTAAATTTGTATATTGCTCATTAACGGAGTCCCCTGGGGAGTTTGCAACATTATTAAAAATATAAAATACATCTTTAAAAAAAGGAAGGAACCAGCCACTGCACACAACAGTTGAATGGGCCCATAGCATAACCACCTCCAGCACATATTTGAAGCCCAGTTCAGCAGTCATGAGATCTAGCACCTTCCCTAGTGCCCACAACTGTGGTGCAGGGAGCCGGAGCCCAGCAACTGTCACCAATAGCGTCACTCTCCAGAGCTCCCTGCAGACAGAGTTGCAAGTCCACTTGCGGCACAAACATAGCCTGCAAACAACCGCTCTTTTGCCAGGCAGAGACATGGGGCCACACAGTGAGGGAAGGATAGACATTCTTGTTGGAGCATCCCGTTCATTCCAGAGCTCTTGCATGAAGAAAGCACAGGCTCCCAAGGAGGATTCAAGTCCCACCAGGGACACAGCGCTCCCACACAGGCACTCATCAAAGTACTCGAAACAATGCAGTCCTGTTGCTGCCTAGAGAAGAGGAAAAAGCTGGTTGCAAGGGAGGTGGCTTCAGGTACAAGGAAGAGTGGTTGTCACAACAGGCATCTCATAGGGGCCAGTACCAGAACTTGTCTGGTAGCTTAGTGGGGAAAAGCAGTAATGTGGGAAGCTAGATATGGTGGATCAAGCCCTGCCCTGGGCCAACAGAAGGCAAATCTCACATTTTGCCTGCATTGTTAGCGACAATAACGCTGTATGTGTTTTTTTAAAAAAAAGATTGGAGGAAGCAGTGCCCGTACCTCCCACCTCACAGAGGAGCTCCCTAACCATAGTCATGCATAAGAGAAGGATTCATGATAGGCTTTTGCAGCCCCCCTCCCTTGACCTAGCCATATAGATTAAGAGCGTAGGGGGCTTTATGTGGGAATGTAGCCCCAGTGGATCACAGTTACATGTGAGATCTCAGGTTAGCCCTCTGGATAAAGTCTTTCACTAGAAGAAGCTTAGAGGAGCTGTGCCCGCCCACAGGTGCAGCAGAGAGCATGTACTGCCATTGCCAGTCAGTGAGAGTAGTAAATGGAGCAGAGGTCCCACCTAGTGCATTGCCTTGAGTCCACCCAACCCCCTTAATCCCATACAAACATGCTGCCCCATGCTTGTTTGTTTGAGTGCCATTGCCTGCTTGGTGTTGTCCCAACAGGCCTTTCCCCATTTTCCCCTGACCCTAAATCCCTCTGTTGCTTGGTTTATTAGAAGCAGAAGAAAACAAAGAGAAGTAGGAAGGCGGTGAGTTTCTGGGACCACTGCTGTCACCCTTGCTGGTACTTTGGTCATGTAGGTTAGGCTAGGGACGGAGAACCTGTGGCACTTCAGATGTTGCTGGACTATAACTCCCATCATCCCAGATCACTGGCCATGCTGGTTGAGGTTGATGGGAGTTGGTTCAGCAACATCCAGAGGACCGCAGGTCCCCCACCCTTGGTGCAGGCCAAGTTGCAGGCACTCCGCCATGGTGCGGTGCACTGGAGGAGGAGCCCAGCCCTCATTCCAATGTATGTCCCATTCTGAACACAGTTGAGGTGAATAACAAAGGAAGCCATTTGCTGACTCGCACAACTTAGATACGGCTGGAACAGTGACAGCTTTTACTGAACCACATCAGTGGTGGGAGATTCTGATAGCTTCATGAGGCTGTGGAGGTTGCAATCCATTCTGTTCATGAATGGGGCTTGGATAGCTGCACAGCAGGCAGGAGAGCAACAGGTGTAGCATGGCAACTGCATGCTGCATATAGCTGCACCTGTTGGCTGGCTGGCTGTTGTGTCCTCTTTCTTGAAAGGTGTGGATCCCTCCTTATAGTGATTTGAGAAGAGACCAAACCTTTACATCAGTTTTTCAGTGGAGCCCAGAGGTAGACACGAGAACTTTTCCTCCCTTCATACTTGCTTAGGATTTCTCAGGGGAAATGTAAAACCCTTACAGTATATTGTCTCGCAAGTCATGGAAATCCATTTCATATCAGCATCTTCTCAAAACAAAACCAAGGTTGTTATGGTTTAACGGCTGTGTCGCCTAACAATGTTCTTCACAGCCTCTTACCAAGTGTTTTATTTTCCTATTCCCTCTGGTTGCCAAGGTCTCGCTGGCTATCACTTCATCTCAACAAAAATTTCAAGCTGCTCTGGCGTTTATTGAATTCAGTGATGCCTTGAATCTAGCAGGACCAGATAAACAAATACCTCTTCTAAGTTAGTGCTTGTTCCTTCTAGTTGTTATGAGTCAGCCTTCCCCAATCTGGTGCCCTCCAGATGTTTTGGACTTACCATTGGCCATGCTGTCTGAGAATTATGGGAATTGTAGTCCAAAACATCTGGAGGGCACCAAGTTGAGAAGTGCTGTTTGTGAGGCGTCCTTCCCTGGCTCTCCCTGTCATGTTCCTACCTGCGCGTGGCTACTGCCTGTCACTAGGCACCACCAGGGACTCCACCAGTCCGGACTGTCCTTTTTTATGGTTTCTCTCCCCGCTCTAGCATAGACCTCACCAGATCCCCCTGCTAGGCAGCACCACCAGTCACGTCCTATAACCCATATTCCCAGAGACTCTGCCTGAGTCTCTCTATCAGGTTACCTCTGTGACTGCGTGCTTAAGCTGTCCCAATCCCTTTGTATCAATGCAGATAATCCTGGTTTGCTCTGAATACTTGTGGTGTTATTCTTCCCTTCCCCGCTGCCACCATTTGTCACTCTTCAGCCTTGGTATTTACCTTACCCTCCCTTCTGGTCTGTGAAACCCCAGCCAAGGATCAGGCCTTTGGTAAACCAAATTAAGTATTTATTACAGATAGCAAAGCTAACAAGATTAACAAGATTTCTTCTTAAGGCACATAAGCATATGGTTTTACTCAATACTAATCCAAACTCCACCTCCCTCCTGGCAAACAGCTCTCTAAACCCCACCAAGCAACCCACTCAGTTCTCTTCTCTTCCCCCTGATTCCACTCTCACTCTTCCTTTTCAGCCATTTTAAACACTCAGCCAATCATCTCGCATTCTACTGCCCATTCACTCCCCCTCCTCTTTCACTCCACTTACCATGTATCTTCTAAAACAACAACACTTACCATATATACATTAATATAGGAACATCACACTGTTGTATTGTTTTTGAGCGCAAGTACTTATTCTTAAAAGTCTACTGCTTGATTATTCAGATTCACCTTTTTCAACTGGATGAAAAGGGTTTTTTAAATTGATTAACTGATTAATATAAGGGTGGCCAATATCCAGCCTGGGGGCTTGATCCACCCCCAGCCAGCCCATTTTTCTAGCCCCACCCCAAAGACTACACCAATTTTGGCAGTAGTGGCAAAAGTAAAAAGAATTAATGTAGACATGGTGCTCGGATGGGTGGAGAGGTTTAAAGCTCTTTGCTCAGCCCACAGAAGAGTCCTGAAATCCCATCCCATCAGATCAGTCAGGTGATGATCAGTCTGATGAGTGAGAAGGAGGTGATTTGCATCCCCATCAGGGCAGATTTGTGAGGTGGGAGGGAAACATACCACTGACACATGGCCCCTGGAGGGTTGGCCAAGGGTGAATAAGGCCCTTGGGCCAAAAAAAGTTTAGCTGCCCCAGACATGTTTGGATGGGGGAAATGGTCTCAGACTATCTATCTTGGAGAGAAATGACTGTCATGTGATTTTTGTAATGAGTAATTGTCATTATAGCAGCAAGTGTCACCTCAGCTGGATTGTGTATGTGGTCCTCGAGAGGCAATGCAGAATAGCCTTTTATTGGCTCTTTGTAACAGATTTTCTCCCCTGATTATTACCCGTTTGTCAACAACTATACTGTATGCGAGGCTGCCTCTGTAGACTTCTCAGAAACAAAACGCAGCAGCTAAGTGGTTTTGGACTTTGGTACCTAAAGGACCATCTACCACACAAACCTGCCTGAATGCCACATTCATCATGTGAGGCTCTCCGGTGCATTTCCCTATCAAGTGAAGTTAGGTGGGTGGTGATTGGGGGAGAGAGGGCTTTTTGAGTTGTGGCACCCTGCTTATGGAATGCCCTTCCCAGAGATGCTCACCTCTTGCCAACTTCAGTGTCATTCTGGTGTGCCCAGGATTTTAACAGATATTAATTTACTGTATTATGCTTTGTAAAAAAAAAACCCCACAAAAATACTGGCCTGCTAAAATCATGTACTAGCCTGGTGGGGACTGGCAGAAGAGGGGCTGAGAGTTCAGTTCCTCCTCCAACAGTCCACTGCATTTCTATCCTAGGCATGGAGGAAGTGGGGATTCCTACCTCTTGGAGCCTCCTTGGTTTCTGTGCTGGATATAGCAGAAGGGCCAAGTGCTTGTCCCTCCTCCAACAGTACATGCACTTGCCAGCATGCTATTCCTTGTTGCCTACGACTACCAGACTAAAACTTACATACAAGGCTGCTTTTATCTGATTCACTGAATTTTTACATCTGCTCTGTAATTTTATAATTTATAGTTGTGTTTTATCAGGCTTTTGTACACTACCCTGATATCTTAGCTGAAGGACAGCCTAAAAATCTTTTAAAACAAACTTCTATAAGCTGGAGTGGCTGGTAAAATATTGCATAAATTTTCCAACATTATGCCTAAGAACTTAATATTCTGACTGAAGGTACTCTAAACACCCATGGCTTGCTTTGTCCTAATAATTGTTAATTTCTTAAAATTAGTTAATCTAAAATATGTTAAAAGTACCAGAAAAGAGGTGAACGGTAAAATGGTGTCTCCTTGTTCTGCAAAGGAGATAATGAAGGATCTGAAAAGTGTGTTTTAAGTAAAAAAAGAAAGAGGTGTTTCAAGGCAGTTCAGTAATGAGCAAAAGCAACTGAGAGTGGCGATAGGCAAAATATCTATAGGTAACATAAAATATAAGAGCTTGTTTCTTCCAGAATTGATTATCAGTTTCTCCTTCACAGAATTTTGACTCTGACATCAGCAGTGTGGGAATAGATGGATGCTGGCAGGCTGATAGCCAGCGGATTCTGAATGAGGTGATGGTAGAACACTTTTTCCGGCAAGGAATGCTAGATGTAGCCGAGGAACTTTGTCAGGTAAGTACAGCTAGAATTCTTCATTCTTGGGAAGCACACTAAATCCTTTACCCAATATTATCATGGGATATTGATGTGAAAATATTCTTCTGCCCATCTACAAAAATAACTAAGGAATGAATGTGTGCTCACTTTATTTTTCAGGAGTCTGGACTCTCTATAGATCAAAGTCAAAAGCAACCATTTGTGGAGCTCAACCGAATATTGGAAGCACTTAAAGTTAGAGTTTTGAGACCTGCATTAGAGTGAGTTACTCAGCTTTATTAGAAATCTTCAGATAAAAAAAACCCCCTAAATAATACTGGAAGTGGCTCTCCTTTTAACAAATTCATTAATGTTGGGGGTTCACAGGTGAATAAATGTTCATTAAATTTGTTGCCTGCTCCAGCTGAGCTGAAATCCCTAAACTCACCTGGGGTTTACGTGCAGCAGGAGTTGCCCAGTTCATGTTCTGCAGGAATTGGCTACTCCCAGCTGAGGCAGATAGTGCTCCAACAATGGTAAGGAGCCATCAGCCTTGCGAAATAGCATAGCTGGCTTGTTAAGGTCTAAGCCTATTAACACAAATTTAAAGTGACAGAGCTTGCTTTGAACTACTGCACTATGGCACTTCTGTATATATTGGCTGACCAGTAACATTGTTGTCTGGACAGCTCACAGAGATAAATGGATAACATTCAATATTAAAAATACTATTAAAACAACTGCTGCACAAATGTTTCCTGGTGAAGCAAAACAGTGGTGAAATGCCCCCCCCCTCAAGCAACACCTTTCACCCTGAAGCAGGAGCCAGAATCTGCCGCTCTGCTCACCCCCCTCCACTGGATTGTTTGGGCCATCGGAGTCCTTTTCCTTGGCCCACGGTGTAGCTGAAATATTTTAAGCAGTATAGGAGCAGATTATAAAACAATTTGCTTTTTTTTTTAATAAAAGCAACTAAATATTAATAAAGCAAACTTTCCTTTATCCCACACTGCTTTAGAGCCTCAGCACAGTTTATAATATTTTAAAGAAGATTCCTTCTCTATTAAAGTGTCAAAATCAAGTCCAGCCCACGTTAAGATAAGTTCCTTAATAAATAAGAATTAAGAAATAAGAATGTCTTGCTTCCTTATCAGCCCATGTGAGCCTCCTCTACAGTCCTTCCTCCAAACTATCACATGCTCTGGAACTCCTCCTTCTCTAGGTTATCTGCTGTGCCATTCCAGCCAACTGGGTTATGCTCAGCGTGATAGGCAGATGTATCAAAGACAGAAAAAGGTGACTGCCTCCTCAGAGAGCTTGGTCCCTTTGTACAGCCTCTGAGTTCTGCGACTCAGTGGCTGGTGTTGAACCTCACAAGACAACCCTTTCCGTGATGCCTGACCTCTTTTAGTATACCTTGCAGGGCAGGGCAAGGAAGGGCGGCTCCATGTCTCTTTTAACCCTTCTAATGGAGCCACATGATAGCGGCTGTTTCATATGCAAGCACTGCTCCTGTGATAGACTGTCATAGATAGTGGCCTAAATCAGGAACTCCTCAAGAAAGGTGACAGCATTTTCCCCATCGTTAGTCCTGAGTAATCTTTGTGAGGGTCCAGAGAATCGCAAATAAGCAAAAGTGTGAGAATACTTAAGGGGTAATCTAGCCCTCTTTCCTGCCCTTTCCTCAGATCTTGCTAGAAATTAAACATGGAACATTTTTAGGCATGCTAAATGAGCGACGGGCTTGTGTGTTTCTCACCAAGGCTCATAGGGAATAGTTCCTATATAATCATCAGCACCGCTTAACAAGATGCCCCTATGTCACCCCTCAGGCACCAGCCAGTTCTGGTACAGGAGGACTCAGTTTCCCCACCAACAGTAGAGGGGGGTGAATCTAATGATGAAATGAATGGTGTTTGGGAAGAAACTGGTATAACTGGCATAACTGGCATTCCATTCTGGAATATAATACTTGGAAGTTGCTTTATCCAGTCACTGCTCCAAATAAACAGAGCACAGGAAACAGTTGCCAGGATGTGTGACAAACTATTAATGGTTACTCAGTGAATAATATAAGCTGGCTAATTACAGGTTAATTGTCCATTAGTTAACAAAATATATGTGAAAAAATTTTTTGTAACAGTGTTGCAAATAGGTCTACAAAAGCTGCTAGTCCAGAAAATGTTTTACTAACTCCTTTTTTTCACGTGCAAGTTATTTTGGCACATCAGTAGCGAAGAGGCGGGGAACCCCAGCTTCTTCCAGTTTATTAAACCCTTCCTGTCGGTTGCCCAGAGATAATTCTTACTTGGGACAGGAATGTAGATGAGTGATTGTTTACAAGGAAAGGTGTTTCTTCAGAACTCTGATCTGACTACACCTGATGACACTGTCCTCAGTATAAATTCCTCCCCAGGCCTGTTGAGCCATAGTTCCTAGGAAATAATCTGCAGATTTTAAAATTGCAAATTTCAGGGCAAGACAATGAATGTTAATTTTGGACTTTTGCAAAGAGGGACTAAAAAGTAGTGGTGATTGGTTGGTTTCAGTTTCCAAACTGAATAGGAGCTGATGGTATTAAAAAAACAGCGGTGATATTCTACCTCCAGGGTGACTTCACTGGCAGTATATTGGGAGATTCTGCATGGAATATGTTGCAAACTTAAACCAAAACGCCCTGTGGCAAATACTGAATTGATAAACCAGTGTTCCTATTAAGGTGAACCTGTTTTTCTTTTTCTTTTCGTTCCACTATCTCTTAGGTGGGCTGTATCAAACAGAGAAATGCTTATGGCACAGAATAGCTCTTTAGAATTTAAGCTACATAGATTATATTTTATTAGTTTATTAATGGGCGGAACTGCAAACCAGAGGGAAGCATTGCAATACGCTAAAAACTTTCAGCCCTTTGCTCTGAACCATCAGAAAGGTAAGCAACATTCAAATGCACAAGAGTACAAGTTTGTAATCTTAGATTAAGATTGGTGATTTGCAGTTTGTCAGCTGTAGGTATTTCCCTGCCTCATATGGCTTGATTATCCTTCTTGGAGTTTTATTTATTCACTTATTTATTTATTTATTTATTTATTTTACCAATATGTGGACGCTTGTGTATCCTGTTAAAAAGGCAGAAATGCCTTGACAAGGTATATTCTTGATCATTTTCCCACTCCAAAATATTTTCCAGGGCTAGGATCTCAAGAGCTTCTTTAAACAAACTAAGAACCAGTGGGATGTTTTTGTCTCTCTCTGCCCCCCACCCCCTTTTTAAAAAACAGCTGTCCCACTCTGTATGCCATATCTATCATAAATTCGTCTCTGGAACGTCCTTCTGTTTTGGGAACGTTTTGCTTGTAGAGGGGTGCTGTTCAAACAACATAAGTACAGTTGACACTTGTGTTCACAGAAGTTCAGTGGTTCTTTAGATCCTAACCCAGGGGTTCATATTCTTGTGATCTTTTTTAGTACAAACTTGAGCACTGCAACCAAGATGTTTAGGCTTAAAAATATGAAAAGAATCTTGAAATGTTTTCATGAATTAAGGGCATAATCCAGCTAAGCTGAGTATTTTGAAGTCCCATTTATACATCTTTTCTACTTTTAAATAGACTGTTAACTTTCTGTAAATCTAGAAGCCTCTGTGGTCATGGCTTTTTCGAAGACACTATTGTGCCATTGAGGAAGTTCTGATGTGTTTGAACAATTATAGTTGAGGAATTCCGATGTGGTTTAATTCAGCAGCATACCAAATAAAAGTTTGCAGAAGAAATATTGTTTAAAACAGGGGACTTTTTTAACAAGGCACCTTCTTAAAAGCTGATCAGAGGTTTGACCTTTTTAAACTAGATTCTGTGTAGCTCTTTGGCACAGGTGCAAAAGGTTACAAACATCAAATAAAATATATCTAGTCTGTTTGGAAGATCATAAAGCTAATGTTGGCGGTGTTTGGATGCCAGAACAAACCATGGTTTATTGTGACAAGAACAAATTGCAGTGAGCCTCAGGCTTGCACAGTTTGCCCTCCCTTCTCCTCCAGTGTGACCGTGAGGAGAAGTTTGGAAGCTTTTGTTTCTGTGTTTTGATTAACTGCAGCTTATTTTGCCTGAACCCGACTCACTGAGGTTAATATTAACTAAGATTTGTTTGAAACAAGACAACTTCATAACCAGTAGTTTGATGTAGCTTTGCTTCAAACAAGCCTGTTAGGATTAACCTCAGTGTGTCAGGTCCGGGTAAAATGGCAAGCAGCAGTTAATCAAAAATGGAAGCAAAAGCTTCTGAACCCTTCCTCAAGGCCACACCAGGGAGTGGGGAACACAGGAATCTGAATGTTGCTTTGCCTTGTTCCCATCATGATAGTGGCAATATGTTGACCTCCAGATGATGTGGATTACAACTTCCATCCTCCCTTACCATTGTCTATGACAGCTGGGGCTGATGGGACTTGTAGCTTACAGCTTCTGGAGGGAAACCTTTGAGCAAAGGTTTTTTTCAACTAACACTTCTTATAGTGGCAAATTTAGAGATGAAGGGTCCATTCATGATAGTCACAGCCATGCCCCCTCCCACCCAGCCCCTTTTTTGGCTGCTGGGTTGAGAATAAGATTCTTGTTAATTCCTTCTTCCACAACAACAGATATCCCTAGGAGACAATCAGCATGAAAGTGGAAAGAGTTAGCTACTGAGAAGAGTCTTCTCAGTGACTGACTCACCTCCTTTCCCTCTGATTGGCTCCAATCAGCAGGAAAAGACAAGGAAGCATGTTAGAAGACTACTCTCAGTGGCTAATACATACCCATTTCATGCTGATTGGCTCATAGGATGCTGGAGACTTTGGGACCCTGCTCCCAAAAAAGTAAGGGGTCTGAGACCCTCCCAGGAACCTGGATGACTACACCTCTGGTGTTGGGGGGTTGGCAAGGGGGGTGGGGGTGTCTGTGAGGATGTGGGGGAGTGGGGTTGGCACATGAAGTGCACAGGGACAAAACCCTTAGTATATAATATATCTAATAAAATACATAAACTACAGATCTGCTGTCTTTCACAGATATTCAAGTATTGATGGGAAGCTTAGTGTACCTGAGGCAAGGAATTGAAAATTCTCCATATGTCCATTTGTTGGATGCAAACCAGTGGGCAGACATCTGTGACATCTTCACGAGGGATGCCTGTGCTCTGCTGGGACTTTCGGTTGAATCACCTCTTAGTGTTAGGTATGACTACTTTCGTGTTAGATACTTTTTAAAAATGTGACTATCTGAACCTCACCTAGGCATTGGCATCGTAGGGAATACAGAGTTGCCTAACATCCTTCCAAGGAAAGAAAATGGAAAATATAATAAAACTTAATGTAGTACCTGGAAATGGTTTGCTCTGACAGTGATTCATCTTCAGTTTAGTGGACTACACCATTTACAAAGAACAATAAGCCCCCAAGCAAATCCATGGAATCTGCTTAATTCCAATTTACCTGGCTATTTTATGAATAACAAACATTCTGCCGGGCTTCATCGTTATGCATTACCTGACAATTCAGAATCACACCAAGGAAAGCAAAGTCTGTTTTTTTCTTACCCTTCGTACGCAGATAGAAATACAAAAATATTCATCTTTAAGGCAATATTTAACATTAATATATTGTGTTCCCAGCTTTTCAGCAGGTTGTGTAGCATTGCCAGCTCTAATTAATATAAAAGCTGTGATTGAACAGAGACAGTGCACTGGGGTTTGGAATCAGAAAGATGAACTACCGGTAAGTAACTTTGGGTATCTGCTAATGTATCAAATTATTGTAAAAACTTCCCACCTACTAAACCAAACTAAGCATTCCTTCGTAGTGCAATGACTAGAAAGGATGAATTGAATCATCCTGTATAATGCACTAGGGTAGTTTCTGGCTAGAGACTCCATTGCTTTGTGGAATGTCCCCTGTGACGAATCAGAGATGTGTGTGCTTAAGAGAATGCCATCTCTGCACAGAAGAGAATGACTCTATCACCGTCTGATTTTGAATTATTATGGCATTGCCCAAATTATTCCCTACTTTGAATTTCCTTTTCATTATGCAGTATGATGACATTAATGTACTGATAAGTAATATTTTGAGCTCTTATGAGTTAGTTGCAGATTAATAAATAATGGAAAGTATTTCTGTGATCAGAAGTTTTTCAGAGTTGTTTATTCAGGTTCTAACAGTGTGATAGAGTCCTTATAAGAGAATTTAAGGCCAGTTCGCAGATGATGGTCTTAATTGGGAAATCATCATTATTGGGAAATCACTATGCTGCAACACAATTGCTGTGGAAGCTATCTTCAACACTCATTTTAAGGATTTGTTTGTAAATGCAGTAGTCATTCAGTGATTTATGCATACATGTTTTTAAAATAAATATCAGAATAAACCATGTATGATAGCTTAACTATGGTTTGGTATGATGCCTCTTTTTTATTTATATAGCATCATTACTGTGTGTGGCACTTCACAGAGTAGAAGAGGATAGATGCCTGCCCCAGGGAGTTTACAGTTTAAAATTGGCCACAGGGAAAGCAGTAGGAGAAGGGATGGGAAGTAAAGGCAGGGGTAAACAAAAAAGCAATAAGCAGTTGTTTCAGTTGTATGTGCTTAGACTTAATTACAGGCTGAGTTACAATAGGGCATGGCAAACCATAGTTACAGTCCTTGTTCCATTTTCAGCAGCCTGCCATCATAGAATCATGAGTGCTAAGCAGATGGAAAACAAAAGGAGACAAACAGCTTGCTTGTCTGTATGCTTGGAAGCCAGACCATGGTTTGGGTTCTAAACATTGGCTAAGTTTGCATGTAATACTACACCAAACCATGGCTTAGTGCAAACGTGCAAGCATGTGGATTCCTGGGAGAGCTCTGGTCCTGTTCCCACTGTGCTGTTTTTTGCCGAACCATGGTTTGGCATAGTGTTTTTGGTTTCTGAATTGAGCCATTGGAGTTAGTTATTTTATATAAAACTTACTTCATTGGAACATAAAGAGGCCGCATTCAAATTAAATTTTTGTGTGCAGCTGCACAATTCCTTGCTCCATGGTAAACAAGTGCTGACTTAGGAAGTGATCATTTGATACTGGTTTTGATGAAATCTGTGCCTTCTGGGCTTCTGCCCTTGTCTTAGTTCTTTAGAAGTTCTAGAGCAGGTGTGCATGTTTTGTACTCTTAATGATGGTACATGCGTGCTTAAGCCACTCTGTCTGTATTAGCCTCCAGAAGAGGCAGTTACTACAGTTAAGTGCCTGTATTCCAGCATTCACCCATGTACTGCTTGCTCTACCTTCCCAGGAAAGTGACCAGTAGCAAGGAGAGGTGCCATGTGCTGCTGCTCTGCATTTATCATGAAGAACTCTTTTATATTACCATAAGAATTGCCTCCGTAAACTTTTATTGTGGTTATCAGTTGTGGTAGGGCAATATAGAGCAGCTATGAATATTTTCCAGTGAAGATGCCCACAAGTAGATAGTGTTAAATTACTGATATAAACCAGGTGGCAACATTGTCTTGCATTTGTGCAGATTGAAGTGGACCTTGGCAAAAAGTGTTGGTATCATTCAATATTCGCCTGCCCCATCCTTCGTCAGCAAACAACAGATAATAATCCACCTATGAAGTTGGTTTGTGGTCATATTATATCAAGAGATGCTCTAAATAAAATGTTTAATGGCAGCAAGTAAGTATAATTCCTACTTATTTAAAACTGAATATGTGTTTTGGGAGATGAGGTGTGGAATATGACTAAATTAAACTTTCTACTGAACTTTTATATTCATAATTCCAAAAAAGGTGGAAACAAGTTTAATCTCTGGCAATTAGAGCAGTGCTTTTAGAAGATTATGTTGCCTGATTTTGTGGAAATCCAGAATAGGGCTCCAGGTTGATCTGATATTTACAGTTTAAGCAAATGCATTTTCACAGTACAAAGGTTAAAAGTCCAGACTGGTGGCACTTAAAATCAGCAAGGTGGCAGAGCAGCATTTAAACTGATTGTGGTGGTGGGGAAAGCAGCAGGAGCTGAAGAGTGACCTGTTTGGAACAAATCATCCCCCTGTCATAAGGGGGGGGAATGATTATGATTGTTCAAGTGAGGAGGGGTAGAACTAGGCGCTGAGAGGGTAGAGGCACATGATAAGAATCCACAGAGGCCAAAGGACCATAGGCTAAAATGCAAGCACAAAGACATTTGGAGAAAGACACTGTGTTTATATGCTAATGTTACAAGCCTCTGAGTCCAGAGGGTCAAGCTGGAGCACTTGGTGTTAGAGGAGAGCATAGAAATAGTGGGCATAATGGAAACCTGGTGGAATGGAGAGAACCAGTGGGCTATGGTTATCTCTGGATACAAACAGTATAGGAATGGCAGGGAAGTGTGTACTAGAGGTGATGTCACACTGCACATCAAAGAGGACAAAGTCCAACAAGGGGCAGACTCCTCCATAGAATCACTGTGGTTGGTAATAGCAGGCCGCAAGAGTAAATTACTGCTGTTCCCCCCCTGCCCCAAATGCCCAGGGTGATCTTGAGATGGAGAATGAAACCGAGGAGGCATCAAAAAGAGGAAAAGCTGTAGTAATAGGTGACTTCAGTCACCCTCACATAGATTGGATATACTATGTTCAGTTACGACAAAGAGGTAGCATTTCTAGATACCCTAAATCACTGTTCTTCAACCTTGGGCCCACAGATGTTGTTGGACTACAACTCCCATCGTCCTTGGCCAGTGGCTAAGATGGCTGGTGTTGGTGGGAGCTGTAGTCCAACAGCATCTGGGGTCCCAAAGTTGAAGAGCAGTGCCCTAAATGACTGCCCTTGAACACGTTATTTATTTATTTGTTTTCTTACCATCCCATTTACTGTAAGATCCCAGTTCGGGTTACAACAATAAAACAGACAATTATAAGATAAATAAAGCAATTAGAGCCATACAACAACTGACTTGGGGTTGTAGTGGATCACTTGATGAAGATGTCAACCCAGTGTGAAGCAGCTGTGAAAAAAAGTGAATTCCATGCTGGGGACCAATATCAGAATGCACTTATACAAGTCTGTGTGCAACTGCACATGGAATAGTGTACAGTTCTGATCTCCTCAACCTCAAAAAGGATGTTGTAGAAATGAGTTGAAGCAACTCCTCTCTGAGGAAAGGGTACAATATTTGGAGCTTTTTAGTTCAGAGAAAAGGTGAGTAAGGGGATCATCATAGAGATGTATAAGATCATGCATGGTGTGTAGATAGAGTCCCCCCCCCTTTCTCATAACACTAGAACTCGTGGCCTGAATGTTGGAAGATTCAGGACAGACAAAAGAAAGGACTTCAGACAGCACATAGTTGAACTAAAGTGATGGCCACCAACTTTGATGGCTTTAAAAGAGGGTTTGGCAGATTCACGGAGGATAAGGCTATTAATGGCTGCTTGCCATGGTGGCTAAGTTTTGTCTCCACTGTTGGCAACAGTATGCCTCCAAATGCCAGTTACTGGGAATCACAAGTACATCCCATAGCATCTGCTTGGCCGCTATGAGAACAGGATGCTGAAACAGAAGGGCCTTTGGTCTGATGCAGCGGGGATGTTCTTACGTTGTTATAGTCTGCAACAAGCTAATATTTTCTTTGTTTTTAGATTAAAATGTCCCTATTGTCCCATGGAACAGAGTCCTGGAGATGCCAAACAAATATTCTTCTGAGGACACAATTCACTATGTAATTTATCTGTGTGTTTTGGAAGACTGAAGCTGACACGTCCCATTTTATGCTGTACAGGCCGAGGAGGACTCCTGTGTTTTGTATAAGCCTAATGCGCCAGAATTTTTTGCCAACATTTAGTGCAGACATCCAGATTGGAAAAGCTGCAGAAATACTATCTGTTATAGGGCTTTTACTCTAACCTTGGTCTTCATATCTGATCAAGATACTACACCAGCAGTTGTCATTCAGTGCAGGTTTTTGTACTAAAATGTATGGTGACTTCTCTTGTTAAAGCAGACACCAACCAAGCACTATATAGGTCTAATATTTGTCCTGCTTTTTATCACCCTGAAAGATGAGCATCACCATAAAGAATGTACGGGAAAAGTTTTGATTTCCTTAGTGTGTAAATAATTAAGAGAGAACTTCAGAAAAAGGTTTGATAAATTGAATAGTGGTTATAAACATACCTGTATTTCTGTTCTTACTGGTTTATCCCAACTCAAAGCTGTGATATTCGAAGGGTTTGGGTTTTTTTGTTGAACATTTTTCCAACTTTTAAACAGAACTTCAAATGAATGTGATTTTATATATATATATATATATATATATATAAACTACATGAATATTTAACAGAGTTCAAAACCATTTCTGATTCCACGATTGAGAGCTTTGTGTAGCTGAGAGTATTCAATAAATGTAACTCTGGACTGGAAAGAAATGTTTGTCAATGGATACTTACTCACCAGATTTATTTAGTCTTCTAACCTAAGCTTTGTACTCAAGATCAATGTCGTGTTGCTGTACAGTTTAGTAGACATGGTAAGTTACATTATTTATAAAGTTATCTGAACCAAATAAACTGTTGATAACGTACATTAGTAAGATGGAGAAAAGAACATGTTCCAATGATGTAAGTAATCCTGTATCCTGTTGATCACAGGATTGGACCTCCATCTTATTAGAAACTAATATGTCTTCTGCAGTCAAGAGCATTGTGCTTATGACCTTGTCCTCACTGCTACCCTGACAACCAATATCGCTTTCTTCTCAAATTTGTCAGGACAAAGGGGAAATCTAGACTAGACACTTAATCGAGTTTAACTCATTTTCTCTTTCCACAGAATCTTGAGAATTGTAGTCTAGGAGGGGAGGTGCTAGGGATCTCTAATGTTCTCAGTATTGTTGCCAAGCTACAGTGCTTTGGATTCTCTGGGGAAAGCTATGATAGATAAACTGATATATGTTTGTACTATAGATTATATCTGAAGGGACTATGTACTTCTAAACTTGATGCATGTCATGACAAATGTCTTGCGTGCATTCATTGCATTGTCCTCTAATGGGGCAAAGAAGCTACTTGCCATGCGACAATATATGAAATAATAGATTTCTTTATTGTGTGACTTAAAAATAGGGCTGGCCCACCCATTAGTCAAGGTGAGCCCCTTGCCTCAGGTCATGGATTGGGAGAGGCAGTGGAACAGTGTTCTCAGCCCATTCATTTGCTGTCTCCGCCCATCTACAGTGCTGCCCACCTCTGTTTGGCTGCCTGACCATTGCTGCTAGTGCTGCCTCTGGCCAGCGAGTTGCCATCCCTGGCCCAGTGGCTGCTACCTAGGACTCTTGGAGAATCCCACTATGTTGCTGCTATGGCAAAGTGATGGTGGTGCTTCTAAAGGTCTGTCTGGACCACCTGTGCTTTGATCTGAGGAAGGATCCTTTAAGCGAGTCACTTGTGGGTGAGGTGGTCCCAGCGAATGCCTGTTTAAAGTGTCTGTTTATTACTATAAAACTTTAAACAGTATTGCAGCTGCAAAAGCTCCAGCATGGCAGACGCTCTCCAGGGCCTCACTTCATGGAAGAATCATATGTTCCTCAGAGCAAGACATGGGCAACTTGGCCCCTGAAGGACTTAGGAGTGACTACACTGAATATCAAAGTAGGTGGAGGCAGAGGAGGTCGGTGCATGGAGAGGCGACAGCGGTGGGGTTGTGTGCCTTGCTGTAGGCAGCAATGTGTTTTGTACTGGACCTGCTGAAAAGCAAAAACAAAGGACCCAACTTTGCTTGGATCCTAAAATATGAGAAATGCACTAGCACAATGCACTACACAGAAGAATATTGGTGAAGGGTTTTTTGTGCTTTTGGGGTTGGGCCCCAATGAATGGTCGATACTATTACAAATACACTTAGGCAGACTGATTTTACTCACACAGAAAAACGGGATGTAGAAAAATACAGCTGCATTAGCTTTTTACAAAGTGAGGCCTTTTCCCATCCATACCAACTTCTAAATAAATCTGACCAACCAAACGATAGTGAAAATATTTTATGGGCAGGTATGAGGTCTCAGTGAAATAGCTTTTAATGTGGAAGGGAATTGCATTTTTGTCAGCATCAGCATACCAAATGCGTATTTGTATTCAAAGGGATGCAAGAAAACATTAAAAACAGCAGTGTAAACTGGTTGCTTTATCTAAGACAGTTATTTTAAATAGTTTTTATTGACTTTTAAGTTATGGGACCATTGATACCGCATACTGATAGCCTGGCAAATATTTAGAGTACTAAAAAACAGCACACAGCGATATCAAAAAAGAGAGAACAACAAAATATACCCTTGCAATAAACGACATGTGGGTTTGTCCCAAAATGAAAGACCAAACCAAAAAACAACCCTCTACCCTCTATCCAAGGCAAACTGTATCATGCAAGAATATATGTGACTTATACACAGTTGCATGTCTATGACCCATTGATTTCAGTGGGTGTTCTTAAATTGTCAGGCTTTTAGCCAATGAGTTCTGTTGCATCCTTTTGCTCAAAAGCCCATGTTGGTTTGCCTTTCTTATACCTAAGACCATAAGGACTGACATCTTCATACCAAAATATGACTGACGTGATTTTAGTGGACCCCGAATGGGGTTTTTTTCTCCTGCAAATCAGCGGGGAGCATACAACATGAGTTGTATGATGGAAGAGCATGAGAGATGTGAACTGCCATTGATCTTATGTGATTGATTTTGTCTGCTTGTACACTTCTAATAATTCATGGACACTCATGAATTATATATGTTTTTGGTATCAAACGGTGCAGACGTATTACTCAACCCCTCTTTTACCAGCTGTGTTGCGCCCAGTGAGAATATAGATTTTTCTCGGCCTTTTAATTTCTTTTAAGGTTAGCAAATGGATCCTCTTTTGCCTTTTTTTGGAAATGAGGCTGCATAAATTACATTTTGTTAACTGTAAGAAAAGCAGAATTAGCTTTTCACAATGACAAGCCCAACTGCTTTGTGAGAGCTGCAGTTTCAGAGTACCAGACTGCGTGTTTAAATTGCAGTCTTAGGTCTAGCTACACATTTCTTCATCTAGCCCCCCCCCCCATATTCCCAAGAATAGTCACCATTACACAGGCATGTCTTGTTTAGCAAACAACTTTGAGGGAGACCAAAGCCTGTCATTGCCTGAGGGCATTCATTAGAGCTGACAATGAATGGTGAAGATAGCAACCTAGAGATGGATTATCTTGGGAGTGATGGTGAGAGTAATGCATATGAGCATGTTAGATGTGTATAACATGTTCCAAGTGAATGGTTGCCTGCTTTTCTAGACGCTATATATCACGGATAAAATTCTCTTCTGTGTTCAGCATGGAGAACTGAGACTCCGATGTGGTAGCTCTGTCAGTGCATACTTGAATGAATGCATGGGGATGATCAATGGATAGAAGTTACTAGGCTTACAGATGATGTATAATGTTACACTGTTACTGTAATCAGTAAAAATGTTTGCTAAATCTGTTCATTTGATTTCATTGTCTCCACATATTTTGTATGAAACAAAATTCCAACAAGTTAGCGTTCCCTGCCACACACAATGGCATTGGTTTCAACCACAACCTCAGACTGAAGATGGGTTGGCAGTTAGGGATAGAGAAGGGAAGCTTGGGGGAATTTGATTTGGATAAGGCCCACGAAAATCATGACAGTCTTTATGTTTTAGGTATCAAGTACCATTTCCATATAAGATTTCAGTCATGCCCCTTTATGAGGTGATCAAAAGGCTTTTTATGTGAAAAGGATGTCTTATTGGAGAGAAATACCTATAAAATGGTTATAGGTTGAAAGAGTTTCAGAGTGGGATAACACCCCCCCCTTAAAAATGTGTCATTTTTTGTATTTTACCTGTCAGGGTACACCTTTGCTCAAAATGGCAGAAGTTTCAACCATAATGTTTAGACAGAAATCCAAGTAGTTTGGAGGAGCTCTTTGGAGTGCCCTGTACTCTAAGGTCTACAAGGTGTGTGTGGCAAGACTGGATACAGGCACAAAAGCCTGCCTCTTGCAATGGTTCAAAAACAGGTGCTTTAACATAAATGCAAACTGGTTGCAGGTCTAGCCCTTCTAAGAACAGAACTTTGAGTCTCATATGAATAGGCTTTTAAAAAAAATCAAGATAGCAAATGGCCAAACAGCCCTGACTTTCTGCAAGCTTCTCTCCAATTTTTCTTTCTTTCCCGTTTTATTAAAAACTGTAACAAACAACCACACCCATTTTTACACAGATCTAGAAGAAATATTAGTTCTTTTTAAAAATTCATTGCATAGAACAATGGGTCGCAAGGGTTGGCGGTGACCATGAAATGCTTCCTCAGGCATTTGAGCAAGTCTCTCCAAAGCGATTATGCACTATCTAATAATGAAAACGTGAGTCTGATCAGTACTTTGAGTGGAGAGGCAGGTATGAGGCCCACATGGCCTAGCTTTCTGTAAATTAAGATAACTCCTCTCTCCCAGCCTTCAGTAACTAGGGTTGCCAGGTCTCCTGTTTTTGCCTGGAGGCTCCGGTTTTTAGGGGTCCTCTCTAAGTGAGTCACTTTAATCTCCAGATTCTTAGTTTCTAGGTGGTCTGGTTCAAAAGATATAAACCAAAATGACAGCCGCTGCCAACCCTGCAACTTCTGTTGGTACCAGCTGCTCTGATCCTTGCCCTTTCAGGTTTTTAGCCAATAAATGAAGTCAGGGTTGTGATTGACAGGTTTTGTAGATGCCCAGGCAATACCTAAACCCCATTTCAAGTTTGGAGAACAGTTTCCTTTTCCTGCTTGTCTCACATCAGAAATTCAGTAAATACATAGCTTTCAGCAGCATAAAGAGTACTTTCTCTGTACAGGATTGGGACTTGCTTCTGAGTAAACATGCATAGGGTCGTGCTATAACAAGGTCACAGTGGGATCTTGGTAGCATACACAGTAAACAGTTTTGGTTATAAAAGTGTGCATGCAGGTTTTTTTAATTACTTGCAAAAATGGCATATACATTTTATCTTTCAAATAATTTTTGAACAGAAGTTTTAAAAAGTGTACATACTGCAGTGTTATACTTGTCTAATTAAGGAGTCAAACAAGTTTAAATTTTACTGGACTGTTGAAGAGGGCAGTTTATTTGTCTTATTTGTAACCTGTTTGGAAAACCTTCCCAATATGAAGCTTTTATGGGAGTAAAGCTACAATGCTAATTCCGCATACCTGGGAGTTAACCCCATTGAATTCAGTAGGACTTACTTTTGAGTAGACATGGTTAGGATTGTGCTGAAAAACAATGGGACTTTTGAGTGAACATAGAAAAGGATGGTGTTGTAAATCTCGCCTCTTCCGGTCCTTTTTATTTTTTAAAGCAGTTAGGCAAGGCTTACTTAGGTGTCACTGCTTTTATTTGGCAGGAAACCAATACTTAAAAAAAATGTTCTGCAATGGCCAACAGGTTTTGCCAATAAACTATTATATGGAGTGTATGTATTTTTACATCTCCAGTGTGTGTGTGTGTATGGAATATTTCCAACAAGCCTATGAGATAGGGTTGGAAAGCAAGGTGGCTCACAACAAGAAATAAAGCCATTTAAAATACAATAACCATAAAACAAATATAAAACAGTTGCAAAAGTGGCATGATTCTGAATTTTGGATTGGGTAAGTGAAGTTCCTTATAACTGAACTGCAGTCCTGTGCATACTTCCCTGTTTGAGTAAGCCCCATTGAATACATTGGGACTTGCTTCTGAGTAAACATGCATAGGATTGCACTATAAGTATCTTTACAGGTTGTGTAAATAAACATCTTTGACATTCATGCTTACATAAATATTTCTTCATATTATGTCTTGATATGTATCTGATTTCACACTGGTTGTAAATTATTTACAAATTATTATTTCCTCTACATTTTAAGTGTGCCCTTCTTGCTTAGGGTGGTCATGTCCCCCCCCCCCGTTGTTTTCACTCTGAGGGGCAGATTAGGCTGTAAACTTTGTAGCTTATTTCCATTTTAAAATTTTATTAAAATTATTTATATGCAAGCAAATTTTATGAAGTAATGCAGATCAACATAATACATTTAAAGCACAACCAACTTCCATTTAAAGCACATGACTTCTCCCAAAGAACCCTGGGAAGTGTAGTTTCCCCCCTCACAGTTATAGTTCCCACCACCCTTAACAAACTACAGTTCCCAGGATTCTGTGGTGGGATTCATGTGCTTCAAATGTATGTTGAATGTGCTTTAAATGCATGGTGTGGATCTGCCCTAGTATGCTGTGCATTCATTAGTGAATTGAAAAGAACAATTTTAAAAGATACTTTTTAAAACAGGGCTGTAGCTCAGTGGTAGGACACATGCTTTGCATGCAAAGGTCCAAAATTCAATCTCTGGAAGAGACTATTGCCTGGAATCTTGGAAAGCTAATGCTAGTCCATGTCATCAGTACTGAGCTAGATGGTATGAAATGGCTTGACTCAGTATAAAAGAGGAAAGAGACCCAAGGCCCACAGTGACTCAGAAATTTATTTATGTATTTTATTTACAACATTTATATACAACTTTATTGTAAAAAAACTCAAAGTGGTTTATAGAAGGAATTAAAACAATAAAATTATTGGTAAAAACAGTTAAAGACAGGTATTTAAAAACATTCAAAATAAGAAAACCAACAATGAGTTAAACACAGATAAAATACATAATTGCTTCTACATGCCTGGGTAAAATAGGAAATAGACTGCCTTCAAGTTGATCCTGACTTACGGCGACCCTTTGGATAGGGTTTTCATGTTAAGCGGTATTCAGAGGTGGTTTACCATTGCCTTCTTCTGAGGCTGAGAGGCAGTGACTGGCCCAAGGTCACCCAGTGAGCTTCATGGCTGTGTGGGGATTCAAACCTTGGTCTCCCAGGTCATTGTCCAACACTCTAACCACTATGCCACACTGGCCTAAACAAAAATGTTTTTAACAGGTGCCAAAATGAGTACAATGAAGTGCCTGCCAATTGTAAATAGGCAGGGACTTCCAAAGCATAGTTATTGCCACACTAAGGGATTGATTTCTTACAAGAGCAGAACAAGTACTATGAACTTTGAACTTGGCCTAGTAGCAAATTGGCAACCAGTGCAGATTTCAGAGCAGAGATATTATGTGCTAATATGGTCACTCATGTCAGCAATTGTGCTGCAGCATTTTGCACTAATTTCCAATCAGAGAAATTTTTTTGTTTGAGTGGTATGCTCCAAGCAAGTGCGGTTGATGCTTAATGGATCATGCTTAATGACTTCACGAGGGCCTGCCCCCATTACATCACTAGGGCCAGCCCATAAAATCTCAGGGTTTGAGATGCTTCTGACCTGGCAGCCCTATCACTATCTGATGTTCAACTTCATTTTAAATCATCCGGGGATCCAATTGAATTGCTGGGGGTGGGGTGGGGGGAGTGGAATCAAACCAGTCCTGAGCATCTTCTTACTCCCGCCCCAAACCTCTCCAAAAGTCTCTTGCAGTATCAGAGGCTGGGGGGGGGGACAGCAAGAGGGCTTGCTGGTGCACGAAGGCACCTTTTTCCGCTGCTGCTTTATTTCAAACCTCTCTGATAGCTTCGTACAATAGGGCTTCCTCCTGCGGCAGGGGATTCTTTGAAAAAACTGACAAGAAGCAGCAGCTCAGGACTGCATGGATCCCGATTGGATCCCTGGGTGCTTAATGCTGAGGCCAAATGTCACTTGAAGAAGGCTGGGAGATTATCCTTAATTATCTTAATTTACAGCAGGGGTGGGATCCTCTGGTGGCCCAGCATGGGTGTCAGTTTGTCTCAGCAGGCTATTTCCCCCAAACCACACCCACCCCTGATACCAGGTGTGGAGCAGGTAAGGACGTGGCTCCCTTAAATTGAGCTTAAATTGAGCTCTTGATTTTTCCTTTGCAAGTGGGGCTTGGTTGCGCTAGTGCAGTTGAGGAGGGACAGCACTTGGCAAGCACTAATGATCAGCTGATCATCAGCACCTCGAATGAACGTAAGAGCCTGCTGGATCAGGCCAATGGCCCATTTGTTCTGTCGTCCTGTTCTCACCGTGATCAACCAGATGCCTATGGGAAGCCCAAAAGCGCTGTGCTTTTGCAAGTATTGACAATTCCGGTGGAGCATACAAAACGCCAGGTTTGCAATCATGACTGAGTTTGCAAGGGTGCCAGACTTTGCAAGCACTGCTCATTGATTGTCGGTGCTTGCAAAGGGTGCCTTTGCCTGCAGCAGCAATTTGAAATCACATGGGCAGAGAAAAATGGGTCACTTGATGTCATGGTGATGTCAGGTGACCCACATGGGAGAGGCCCCACCCACCTGCCAAAGTTGGCCCACAGGGAATGGGGAGATTGTGATCTGACTGGCTGGTCAGATCCAGTTCTCCATCCCTGATTTACAGAAAGATTGGCACAGTCGTATTCCTCCCCACTCATCAGCCTGAAACGTTTCTTTTTATCATGATAGGCCTTCTGTAATTCTGCTCAGGGGTGTAACAACAGAGGCCATTCATTGAAAGATCGCTATGTGACAAACCACCCACCCAGAAATATACGCTAGCAGTGACTGCGCATGTTATTTACACTTAGCGGATTTTCTGAAGTAAGGAGAAATTTGGATTACATGAAGAAACAGTATGGGCTGACATTTTGATGACAGCATTGTGAAAAGTGGCTAAGGAACAGTACTGAATCCACAGTAAAACTGCCACGTGGAAGGGATCTCAGGGGACATGTCAACATTTCAGCCAAAGTGTCCAAGTCCGTTCATACCTGTCATCTAGTGACAGTCCTCTCCAAACACTAGCATTTACCAACCTGAAGTTTTGTCACCATGAGGAAAAACACCAGGAGAACTTTGTCTTTCAAATTCTAACCTGAACTTTCAAAAACACCAAATAAAGCTTATAAATGTGAAACTATTACTGTCTGCCTTATTATAGCTAACATCTCACAGAACACTCTATGCCAGATGTTTTGCATTATGACACATAACCACCACATAACGTGTGGAAACAGTATGTGTCATTAGCTCTTCGAGTGAGGAACCTGGTGCTCTCTAGATGTTGCTGGACTCCAGCTCCCATCAGCCCCAGTCAGCAGAGCCAGTGATCAGGGAGGATGGGAGCTGTAGTCCAGCAACATCTAGAGGACCTTAAATACTTCATTTAAGTTACCAGTTACCAATAAAGAGCTGTTCCAAATATATGCAGAAATATTTCCCATCTGGAAATGAGCCACATTTCCTTGTCCCTCAAAAATATTAGGGGTAGGGTTAACAGTACTGTACTGCCATTTCAAAAAATACCCATTAGCTGCAATTCCTCAGATTTAAACAAAGGGCACCACTGAACTGGAGCAGCAAAGTTAAATCCAAGTACTCCAGAATAAATGATTTCTCAATAGAAACTGCAGTAATGCTTCAAATGTATCTTGCTTTGCATTTGCAGAATTAGATTTTGCACTTAAGTAAAAGGTCAGAATCTAAAGATCTCCTTTGCCGCCCTGGGCACCTACTGGGAGGAAGGGTGGGATATAAATCCAATAAATAAATAGGTCAGTGCTTCTCAGATTTTGTCCCCCATGGACCACTTGAACATCAATGATTTTCTGCTTGTAGCACTTGTAATGCGTTGTGCTGGATGATGCATGATTTTAATTGTATTTTTACAGACACACTGCAGATCGCCCTGAATGAAATTCATGGACCACTGGTGGTCTGTAGGCCACAGTTTGGGAATCTCTGCCCAAGTACTTGGATAAGCCCAGTAAAATGTTTTGAAAACGTTCTCTTTTAAATCAGACCATTCTGACAGACCACCACACACTGCTCTTGAAATTCCTTTCCTGTTTCAGAAGTAATTTGTCATGTGGCATGGAGAAACTGCTGTCCAGGAAACAAAAAGTCTAAAGCATCCTTGGACCCACAGAGCTGCTTGGACAGTTCCTTGGATCTAAGCCATACCAAGGATGTCTCAGTAATTAATGCCAGAGCACACTTGTATCCTCTTTCTGTTCCAGAATTACACACAGTTACATAGGTGTCCCATGCTGAATAAAATTTTCCTTTCCCTTCTATGGCACTCAAACTGAATATTTAATAAACTCCAAAATGAAGTATTTTACAACTATGAAAAAACTTCTGGTAAAATTCTTTGTCAGGCGAATTCTCTGTCCAGTCTCAGGTGAGTCACTCAACTCTAATGGAGTGTATATATTAACCACAACTACCCCTCACTAACACTGATTGATAATAATCTATTAAAGATAAGGTGTAAATTGTATAAACTATTTAAAGATAATAACTGTAACAAATGATCAATCCTAAACTCTCAAGATCTGAGGTGGTTGATAGAAAGGGACAATTGGAAACCAGTGCCTGTATGCTGGAGTTTCGTAATACCAATCAGATATATCACTGTCTGCTGCCAGAAGCACTCAGATGTGGAGCAAGAGACCCTACAGACGCATTTTAAACTCTGCTGAAAGTGTGGTTTTGTTGTTCGTTGTTGTATGATGTTTAACATATGTATTTTGTGGTATGTTTTAACTGTAAGTCACCTAGAGGTATTTTGCAGTAGGCAACACATAAATTAATTCAGCAGCAGCAACAATATAGTCACTTTCAGCTCACTGTGCAATCAGTAAAGTATTAAAGAGGTGGCAAGGAAGGCTTATTCAATAGAACTTGCATTTCTATATGACGACACTAGGTGGCGGCAGAAGATAAGACATCCTGGAGAAGCAGCTCTTTAACCAGTCTTTGCCGCCAGCTGGGAGCCAGGAGTCCTTCCTAGACTTGCAGGCTGGCCTGTTTTAGAAGTTGGGCTCCTATTCTTTTTTTTTAAGGTTAGTTTCTTTGCAGATGATATCTGTATGAGAACCCTCATAAAAGCTCAGGTTATGGTCTTGAGGCACATGAGGCCACCACCCATGCTGAAGGTAAGCAGGTCTGGGTTGGTCAGTGCCTGGATGGGAGACCACCTGCGAACAACATGTATGCCACTTTGAGTTCTTTGATGAAAGAAAGGTGGGATATAAATGTAAGAAAATAAATAAATAAACCTAAATCTGAAAGGATAAACTCAGGAACAGGCAAGCCCAACTCTTGCATTGGTGATTGTGTTGATTTTACACACAGACTTGCTCTACATTGTAACTTGATTGTAAATTATTTTAACTGATTTTAATGATGATGATCAGCATCAGCATCATTTTATTACCATCTGAAAGCTTCTGGCAAGAGATCTTGACATACCTGAAGGGTATTATTACTCTATTTAAGCTCTGCACCTGTTCTGGTGGAACTGATAATGTAATCTTTAGATTTTGAAATCTAAAGATTAGATCTCTGCACCTGTGGAAAGTTTCTGCATCTTGTCCCCCATTAGCAAGGTCAGTCCAAGACATATTGTTGCCTGTGGTGAAGGACAAGGTGGCATCCCCCTACTTTCCATGTAGAGAAGCCAGCTGGGCTGGCAGCTGAATCATGTTTCAACACAAGGTGACAGAACAACAGCAACTTCTATTGCATTTGAGGGATACAGGCAGTGTCAGTGGGGCAATGGAATCCACTCCGAGTTTTAGTCTGAACTTTCAAAGATTTGTGTAAGGTGCCAAAGCGGGTTGATTTCTTTTGGCTGTTGGGTGCTGACACACCTTGGACAACTTCTTGAACAGTCAGGGTAAAACCCAGAACAGATTCCACCAGCTGCCACTGGATACAGGGTAGCTATGGGGCAGGCCCTGTAGCATTCATGCACGCACATGCACACGTCTCTCTGCCTTCCAAGACCTGCTCCCTGCCTCCCAGCATCTGAGGTGGCTGCCTCATCCTCTAGGTCTGGAAAAACCTCTGATCTTTGGGGTCCAATATATTAAGCCCTTTAGTTCCTTTCCTTTTGCTGTTCAGGCTTAAACTTTGCCTGACAGTGACTTTATAGTAAAGGCCTAACTTGCTTTCTCTTCTATCCCCTTGGTGTGTTCAGTGATAGTGTCCAAACAAGCAGCAACATGAGGCAGCTGGGACCCTCTCTCCGTTTTTACATCAAGCTGCGCTACTTGAGCTAGAACATCGGGTACATGTGAGCAAGTTTATACTGGGCCTAAGAAGGGCAGGTCCTCCAAAAAACTAAGGGGGGGACAAGGCACGTGCAGCCCTTCAGATGTTGCTAGACTCCATCCTCCCTGTCCATTGACCGTGCTTGCTGGGGCTGCTGGGAGTTGAAAGCCAACAACAGCTGGAGGGCCACAGGTACCCCATCCCAGGTTTAAGGAGCTGTTTAAAGTGGAAACCTCCTTCAGGATGCCCAGCGCTTTCAAATGCCTGATCCCAACAGCGGGAAGTGTTAGCATTGGCAAGCTGCTGCTTTGGCTCCTGAAAGCTCTGGAGTGAGCTGACAGAGACGAGAAGCTCCTCTCCTTTGCAGCCATCTTGTTCCATGACTGCTTATTTTATTTTATTTTTTTGTAATAATTTTTATTATTCAAATTTTTATAAAACAAACACAACAAAATCAAACAACAAAAACAATACAACAAAAAGAAAAAAAACTTGACTTCCGATTTGTTACAGATCAGCTATAGGTACATAATATATATCAAACTTGACCCCTAAAACATACAAAGTTCACTTTTTTCCATAGTCTATCTTGATTAATCGTCAAATCCCATTATCATCATTTCATTTTTTTCTTTCAACAAAAAGTCCAAAAGAGGCTTCCATTCCTTAAGAAATGTATCTGTCGTTTTTTCTTTAAGAAGGCATGTCAATTTGTCCATCTCGACTAAGTCCATTAATTTCAATAGCCATTCTTCCATTGTTGGTACTGATTCCATTTTCCACTTTTGTGCATATAATAATCTTGCTGCCGTAATCATATATAATATTATTCTTCCATATTTCTTTTCTTTTTATTTACCCATAAAGCCCAATAAAAAAAATTCTGGCTTTGACTGAATATTTATCTTCAAAATTTTTTGCATCATCCTACCTATCTGTGCCCAGAATAATTTTGCCTGTTTACACGACCACCACATATGGTAAAAAGATCCTTCTTGTTGTTTACATTTCCAACATACATTAGAAACATTACTATACATTTTTGACAATTTTTCTGGTGTCATATACCAACGATACATCATTTTATAAAAATTTTCTTTAAGATTATAACATAATGTAAATTTCAAACCTTTTTTCCACATATTTTCCCATTGATCCATTTGTATATTATAACCAAAATTTTTTGCCCACTTGACCATACACTCTTTTACTTGTTCTTCTTCCATATCCATTTTCAATAAAAAATTATACATTTTTGCAATTATACATTCATCATTTGTACACAAATCTACTTCAAAATCAGATTTATTTATTTCAAACCCATACATTTTTTTATCCATTTTGTATCTTTCTAACAATTGTAAATAGGCAAACCATTGTGAACTATATCCTTCCTTTATTAATTTAATTGTTCTCTCTCTTTCATTATATATTCTCCATGCACATTTTCTAATAATTCTTGGTAAGTTAACCATTTCTCTTTTCCAGCCATTTCTCTTCTATAAAATGCTTCTTGACTTGAAACACATAGTGGTATTTTAGAAAAAAACCTTGTTTTGTATTTATTCCATATTTTCAACAAAGGACGTCTTATAAAATGATTGTTAAAATCCACATTAACTTTTACTTTATCATACCATAGATATCCATGCCATCCCCACTTCAAGTTATGACCCTCCAAATCCAATAATCTTTTGTTCCTCAATACAATCCATTCTTTTATCCAGACTAAGCAACAAGCAGCAAAGTAGAGTCTCAAATTTGGTAATCCCAATCCTCCTCTTTCTTTGGCATCTTGTAGTAATTTAAATTTAATTCTTGGTTTTTTCCCCTGCCAAACAAATTTAGAAATATCTTTTTGCCATTGTTTAAAAGGTAAATCAGAGGATATGACAGGTATTGTTTGAAATAGAAACATCATTCTCGGCAATACATTCATTTTTATTACAGATATTCTGCCCATTAATGACAACTGTAATTTGTCCCATCTTAACAGATCTTTCTTAATCTCTGACCATAATTTTTCATAATTGTTATGAAACAACTTTGAATTTTTATTTGTCATAATAATACCTAAATATTTCACCTTTTCTTCTATTTTAAAATCTATCTTCTCCATCAACTCTTTTTGATTCCTTAAAGATAAGTTTTTCACCAACATCTTTGTTTTTTGGTTATTAATCTTAAATCCTGCTAATGATCCAAATTCTTCTAATTTATCCATCAATATTTTGATTCCTTCCAAGGGATTTTCTAGTACAATTATCAAGTCGTCAGCAAATGCTCTCAATTTATATTCCTCTTTTTTTATCTTTATTCCCGAAATCCTTTTGTCTTGCCTTATGTCTCTAAGCAGCACCTCTAGAACCAAAATAAATAAAAGAGGGGACAGTGGACATCCCTGTCTTGTGCCCTTTTGTATTTCACATGAGTCTGTTAAATCCCCATTGATAATTATCTGTGCCTTCTGTGATGTATAAATCGATGTGATCCATTTTATAAAATTTTCTCCAAAGTCCATTTGCTCTAGAACCTTAAACATAAATTTCCAATTCAAGTTATCGAATGCTTTCTCAGTATCCAGAAAAATCAAGGCTGCTTGTATGTCATTTCGTTGTTCAAGATATTCCAACACATTCAAAACATTCCTGACGTTATCACGTAATTGTCTTTTAGGTAAAAATCCCACTTGATCTTCCTGAATAAATTGTTGCAGTATTATTTTCATTCTTTCGGCCAAAATCGTTGTAAAAATTTTATAATCATTATTTAATAAAGATATTGGTCGATAATTTTTTGTTTTAGTTAAATCCTGCTCTTCTTTAGGTATTAATGTTATATTGGCATTTTTCCAACTATCCGGTATCTTCCCTTCTTGCAAAATAGAGTTCATTGTGTACTGTAAAGGTAATAGAAGTTCCTCCTCCAAGCATTTGTAATACATTGCTGATAGTCCATCCAGCCCTGGCGCCTTTCCTAATTTAATTTTACTTATAGCCTCAGATATTTCTCTTGACGTAATAGGACCATTAATAGCTTGTCTCTGAAAATCTGTAATTTTAGGCAAATTCTGTTTAGATATATATTCTATTTTTTCAGAGGGAATTTTCTGACACTTGTACAAAGTTGAATAATATTGATGAAAAACCCTTTGGATTTTTACATTGTCTGTAAACATCTCATCTCCTTCTTGTATCTTTAAAATAAGATTTTTTTGTCGTTCTTTTCTTAATTTATATGCTAACAATTTCCCCGGTTTATTTGCAAATTCAAAAGTCCTTTGTTTAGCAAAGTTTAATTTCCTTTCAATTTCTCTAACTGTCAACATTGACACTTGTTTCTGTAACATTTTAATTTGATTTACAGTAGAAGTTTTAGTTGGATTCTTTTTCAATTCTTCCTCTTTTTGTTTTGTTTCTTCCAAGATTAATTGCATTTTCTGTTGTTTCTTCTTTTTTAATTCAGAATTACATTTAATAAAATATCCCCTCATAAATGCTTTACTTGTATCCCAAACAATATTTTCACTTATCCCTTTATGTAAATTGTGTTCAAAAAACTCTTTTAATTTCTTCTTACATTCCTGCACTATTTTATCATTCTGTAATAAAGATTCATTTAATCTCCATCTAAATCCAAGATTTTTTTTTTTTTAAAGTCAATATCACTGGATTGTGATCCGAAAAAGTTTTTGGTAATACATCCATCTTTGAAATATCTTTCACTAAACTTTTAGACATCCAAATCATATCAATCCTCGAAAATGTTTTATGCCTTTCTGAAAAGTAGGTAAATTCCTTTGCATTATTATTTATATGTCTCGAAGCATCCACCAATTCCAAATTTTCCATCAATTCAAAACATATCTTCGGCAATTTGCCCTGTGTCTCTTTAATATTTTTCTCAGAAAGTCTATCCATTTTTGGTGAAATTACCCCATTCCAATCACCCATGACACACCAATGATCATATACAAACTCTGATAATTTTTCCATAAGTCCAGTATAAAACCTTGTTTTATCTTCATTGGGAGCATAAATGCCCACTATCAAAATTTTTGTACCCTGGATGGTAATTTCAACTCCCACAAATCTGCCACTATCATCCAATAATATCAGTTTAGGGGACAATTGTGAATTAATATAGAGGACCACACCATTTTTTTTTTTGATCCAGCCGAAATAAATTCTTCACCCAAATTTTTACAGATTAAATATTTGGAGTCTTTCTTCTTAATATGAGTTTCTTGTAAACAAATTATATCCAATTTTAATTTTTTCAAATAATGAAATACTTTCTCTTCTGCGCCGAATTAGCTCCGTTTATATTCCAAGTTAAATATTTGTAATCCATTTTTAAGCATGTATTTTAGAAAAGTCTGTACCTGTTGCTCCCTTTGATTCATCATCATCCTTTTCTTCTTCTACCTGTTTCTGTTGACTTTGTTTCCCAGGAATTGTATCCATGTCTTTGAGTTTATCTTCTTCCATATCTTTTGAAGCTTTTCTCAAGAAATCCCTTGCTTTTTGAACAGTATTTAATCGATACTTCTGTTGTCTGAATGTAAAAATCACTCCCTCTGGAACATCCCATCTAAATTGAATTTTACATTGTTTAAGTTTTTCTGTGAAGAAAGCATATTCTTTTCTCTTTCGTAAAAGTCTAATAGGAATTTCCTTCATCACCAGTATTTCTTTACCGTCAATTTTGAAGCCATTGTTGAAATGATATTGCAATACCATATTTCTAGTCTTTTTTTTTAGAAAATTAACAAGTACATCTCTTGGGATTTTTTTCATTGTTGCATATCTGGAATTAATTCTGTAAACTGTATCTATTTCAAATTCCATCCGATCTTCATTCATTTCCAAGGATTTTGCTAAGACAGTAACAATTTTCTCTCTGATATCTTCACCTGTTTCCTCAGGAATTGTACGGAATCTCAAGCAATATTCTTTATCTCTAAATTCCATAACAGCAGAATAATCCAGATTTTTTTCTAATTCCACATTTGCACTATCAATTCTATTCTCTAAGGTTTGCACCTTATCTTTAACATTTTTTACTTCCTGTGTTAATTGCCCAATATTATTTTTAATCTCACCCACTTCTGTTTTGATATGATCTTGTAAATCTTTATAGTCCCGGAAGGAGTGCTGGCTGGTGGCTGTCTCTGAGGGAGCTCTATCTCAGAGAAAGCTTTTTTCAGTTTAAAGTCAGTCAAGAGGAATCTATGACTGGCGCAAATGTTCTCCAAGATAAAAGGAAAACCGAAGATTATCCACGTAACTTCGTTGAGTTGAAGATAGCTGGATTTGATCAGGAATCCCCTGAGATAAGAAGGCATACCTGGCAACGGAAGACGGAGCTTGGATTTCCAACATGCTGTGCTGAAAGTAAGCGAGACGTTTTTTTCTCTCTTTAAAAACGTTTTTAACGAGCTAGCCTCCATCTGTCTAAATCTTATCTTGGATTTAAATTACTACCGTAAAAGAGGATTGTTTACGAATCAGCTAATTAAGAAACTTGGGTGAGTCACACTTTTTTTTTGTTCTGCATAAAGTTAAGGAAGAAGGGAGCAATACAAAGAATTTGTTTTACTTTTTTTATATATGACAAAAAGCTGGCTTAAATTTGGAATTATTTTTTTTTTCCAATAATTTTTATTCAGATTTTCATAAAACATACAAGACAAAATCATAAACCATTCAAAGACAAAAAACAAAATCAAAAATAGTTAAACAAAAAGAAAAAAAGAAAAAAAAACAAAAATAAAAAATAAAGAATAAAATATTGACTTCCCATTTGTCAAAGATCAAATCAGTTATAAGTCTATAATATATAACAATCCTGTCTCTTAAGTCATATTATAAAATCACTTTCCTCCAGTAGTTATCTTACTTAATCATCAAATCTCATAAACATTACTTTATTCTTTCCACAAAAAGTCAAAGAGAGGTTTCAATTCTTTAAGAAATATATCTATCAATTTTTTTTTCCAGATAAACATATCGATTAATCCATCTCATTATTAATTATGATAATCTTATTGTCATAACCATAGTCAAAATAAACATTTCAATTAATCCATCACATCAGAATCTGTTAGGTTCAGTAATTTCAGTAGCCATTGTTCTATTATCTCTATTAGTTCCATTTTCCATCTTCCATCTTCAGTAGTCTTGTTAAGTCCAGTAATTTCAATATCCAATCTTCCATTATCAGTATTCCATAATAATCTTGCTGTCAAAGCCATAGTCATATAGTAAGAGTCTGATGGGAATTACCTCTATCCCAAATATTTTCTTGCCATCCATTCTGAATAGGTTGCTGAAATACTGCTGTAAAATCATATCTCTGTTCTTTTTTTCAAAATACACTGGGTCATCTCTTAAAAGTTTTTCCATTGTCACATGGCTGCAGTTAATTCCATAGATTTTCTCTATATTGGGCTCCATCACATCATTCCAGTCCAGAAGATTATCCATGCCATTGATAACTTTATCTCTAGAATCTTCATTAATTTCTTCTGAGATAACATTGAGTTCCAAACAATAGATTTTATTTCTAAAGTCCATAGACTCCAAATCTTGTTCCTGTTCCACGTTGGTTCCAATCTCCGGGATCTCCTCTCTCACAGGGACCCCTATTCCAGTCACCAGGGTCTCCTCTCTCACAGGGACCCCTGTTCCAATCTCCGGGGTCTCCTTTCTCACAGGGACCCCTTCCAGGGTCACCTCTCTCACAGGGACCCTTATATCTTTAATCTCCTGCTTCATTTTACTCAATTCAATTTTCGTTATCTCAATCTCATCCATTATTTTCTGAAACATAGTTATTTCCAGATTTTCAGCCACTTTCTTAATTGCCATTTTAAAAGAAAAATATAGGAAAACCACTTCTTATTTCAGCAACAATTGGGTTAATACTCCAAACTTGGTGACATCACAGTATAAACAGAGCAGACAGCCTTATCTCTCCAATAGTTAAGTAAACAAAATGCAGTTCCCAGGATCGAAACAATTAATGGCAATCGTCAAGAAACAGATTCGTCAAAATAAAATAGACCAAAAAGAGAGTAGTCTCAAAACAGTATAATATTTTTCAAAATAAAAATCTGGAATAGAAATCCCTCTTCTGTGTATATCTTTAGAATGCAAATCCAGGACAGCTTTTTGCAACAAAAACAGAGATAAGCTATTAATTAGTGCGTAGCAGAGAGAAGTTATGGCTCCCCAGTGAGATGTCAAAAACCGATCAATCTGGCAAATCTCTTTTAAACAGCAACAATTTAAGTCAAGTAAAAGAAAAATATAGAAAGAAGGGTGCTTGCCTGTTAGTGCGTTCTCTCTTAGAAGATAAGATGAACGTTCGCTTTAACAGATAGAGCTTGCTGTTGAAAATCCGTCCCACCTTCGTCGGCTGGACCTCGTCCCATAAATTAATGAGATCTGGTCGTCCCAACAAATTTGTTGGGACGCTTAAATTTGGAATTATAAAGATTAAAACGAATAAGAGGCAACCTATTGGACAAGATAATTTGATTATTTGAAGGAAATATATCTGAGACTATTTTTTATTCATTTCTATTTTGGATTATGTTTTTTTTTTCCAATGAATCTGCTGTTCGTGTATAACTGCTGGACGCTGAGAACTGGATTTGTTTTACATTCTTGAACGTGCCGGAGATAAGAACTGTGTTGGCTAAGATCATACTAACAAGCCTGATTATATTAACTCTTTTGTTGTTGAGGAAAAGTAAGAAACAGTTTGCCACTAAGTTTGGGAACATTGGTTAATAATAGAAAAAGTTTTACCTTTTAAAAATGACAACCAGGAAAACAGCCAAAGTTTTAGAGCGAAGAGTTTCAACTGATACTCAGGAAGGAATAGACATGTTTCAGAAAATTATGGAGGGGTTTAATGACTTTAAACAAGAGATGAAACAAGAGATGAAGCAGGACAGACAACAATTTAAAGATGAATTTCACAATATGAAAAAGGACATGACTGCTTTTTTTAAATGGATAGACCAGAACATAAGAAGAGCCTGCTGGATCAGGCCAATGGCCCATCTAGTCCAGCCTCCTGTTTCTCATAGGGCCAATCAGGTGCCTATGAGGTGCACAAGCAGAATAAACATAGTTTATTATTTACCCTAAACCTTTGTTTTTAATGAATGATTATAAGTCTGAAACGTTTGCATCAAGCAGGGGCCCCTTGATTTTTTGGCAAAAAGAATTCTTAGGCTTTGAAGCAATATAATGCAATATAAACACCTTAACTACAGAGCCGCTTCTGTGGTTTGGTTATAGATAGTAAAGTGACAAAAGCTAAAATAAGGACATTTAGTTTAATTTATACTACATACACTCCAACTGCCCTTCTTTCATCTGGAACTATTCGTATTTTCAGGTCCCCAGTGGTGCTAACGCACTGTCCCTGGTTAGCCTTTTGGAGAGATGTTGCTGGGGTGTGTGTGTCCCATTTTAATATTTTCTTACACAGAATTCTTCAGGTTTCAGTCCATACCCCTAGATTGCTAGAAGTTAAATATTTGAGAAGGGGGCAGCTGCAACAAGTCTAGCATGATATTATTGGATACAGAACGCAGCATAATGCTCCACTTTGTTCCCCAATAAACTGTCTATCCAGATAGTAAATGTTGTTGAATGTCTTTGGCTTGTTACTTTTCTACCATGCACACAACCAAGTTGATTGTGAGATGAAGATCTATTAGACATCCTTACATTTTGTCCCCCACCCCGCCTCCCCTTAAAGTAAACTGTTATGGGGTCAGTTTCCTAATCCAGAGTAAATTCATCCAACATACAGCAGGTGGAGAAAGGTATTCCCCAAAAGCTGTAAGGCTAAGGCATTCACCCTTGGTAGGAAGCACAGGGCTATTATGAGCACGCAACAGTCTTTGTAATGTTCAAGGGTACGATACAGTGAGAGGGCAAAGTGGAAATCCAGTTGAAATGCTCCAGTGCTGTTACATGGTCTAGCGTGGCAAAGCGAGCGTCCCATTGGTTCCTTTCAGAGGCCTACAGAAAAGAGGGGCAACGTCTTAAGCAAGTATATGGCATAGTCTTGACATGAATAAGTAAATGAGTCTGGTAAAAGGACAGCATTTGTTTCCCACCCATTGGCCCAGTAAGCCTCATTCTGTTTTTGGAGGCATGATTTTTATCTAGCCAACATCAAAATTCAGGGGTCCCAAATCCTATCAAGTATGCAATGATTTATTTTCTTATTCATTCATTTTTTTCAGTCTATGACTTGTCTAATAAACAATATTCTGCAAAACAGAAAAAAATTATAACATAAACAATCGTGGACCGAGCAATAAATACAATGAGATGGGTGTGGGTTGAATGGGGCCACAACTTTATTGGTTATCAGAGTTTGTGGTATAGGGCAAGGATCAAGCAGCATGCCTGTTCACTGCTAGCCTACCCAGCCTGCCAGCTGGGCATACAGAAAGGAGTTGCCACTCTTAGGTGTGGGCTGCTCCTATGGGCCCTGACATACCCTGGGTGTGTGGCAGCCAGTTACAGCCCCCCAAGTGAGGTCAGAAGCCTTCAGGCGCTGCTCTCTAAGACCCCTCATGGGCATCCCCTCTTAATCTATGGATCATAACCAATGCCCTCCCTTGCCCAAAACTTCTAAGAAATTAAACATCAGTATCAATCTATGCTCATTCCTATGCTCAAAGGCCAGTTGTGGCTGTGAGTAAAATTCCTTCCCAGTCCCATTAACCAGTGACCAACATCAGTCCACAGCAAGGACATTTCTAACTAAGGCTCCATCTGCACTCTACATTTAAAACACTATGATACCACTTGAAACAGTCATGGCTTCCCCCCAAGAATATGGGGAAGTGTAGTTTGTTCAGGGTGCTGAGAATTCTTAAGAGACCCCTATTCCCTTCTGCGCAGAAGGGGGAATTTCAGCAGCTGACTTCTTTTTCCATCTAGCCACGCTAAAATACACTAATACACAACATAAGACCAGGATGGCAGGCAGATTGTGGTTTGTGGTAGATCAGGCTTCTAGGATGCCACAGTAAATTTAAATTGTATTAAAGAATAGCTAATGAAAACGGTGTTAACAGTTACCACAAGAACTTCTTTTCCTGTTCTCTTAAATTTGCTGCCACAAAGATTGCTGTTGTAAAAAGTGTACGTGCCTGCCAGGTTTTTAAAAAATATATCTATCCAAAATTAGCCACTGAACAACAAAAAATACACAGGAAAGTAAGGTTTGCCTGACTCTCATTCTAGCCAGTGTGATTTGCAGCGCAGTCAAACAAGTATACTCAGGACCGGAGTAAGTCCCCAAAGGACTGACTTCCATCCCTAGCAAGTGTATGTAGGATTGCACTGTTAACTGTGGTTGTGAACACGCTAGTCGCCAGAGCAAGGCATTTCTATTAGCCATACCTGGAGGGGGACTGGGTTGATCTGCCGACCTGCTGAGGAATCTCTTTGAACTTTAAAAAAACAAAAGACTTGAGCTGCTTCCACCAGGTTTTACAGTAACAAGGGGTGGGGTTTGACTAGCATCTTGTGCTCCACTCCAGAAGAGAGAGGTGGAGATGCACTGGAACCAGGAGAACAATGCCCGTGTTTCCACCCTAAATCTGTTAGGATGCAAGATTGGAGAAGACTCACCTTTTACATTTGCATTTCCTCCTCCTCCTTCTCGGATCTTCCGGTTGTTTTTTGTGGGGGGTGGGGGAAGAAAAAAGCAGGTTATTTTATTAGTACATACAATACTGCAGTGTTCTGCTCTTCAGCTTGTCTTTTTGAGCTTTGTAATCATTTTGTATATAGTTTTGTACAAATAGTCTTCTGTACTTTGTACAAATAGTCTTGTATATAGAATTAATTCCGTTTTATCAGCAGTGAATGAGGGAGGCAGAGGAAAGAGTACTTCTTGCTGCTGGGGTGGGGGTAGGAGGGTTGCATTTTGCCTCAATACTCCCAAGCAAAACATAAGGAGAGAAGAAACAGCACTGCAAAATGAATGGAGGGAGGAGCTGAGAGGGTGTACAATTGGGAAAGGGTGGCCAGAGCGCTGCTGCTACTGCCATGTCATTAAAGCTGTTGCCTTTACAAAGTATTTTAAAGGGGGGGAGTTTATAAAATGGGGAAGGGAAGAAGCTCCCTACCAGAATTGTAAGTCCTCTCCCCTTTCCCAAACTGTTTTGGGATTGAAGTAAATGCCCCCCAAATTACCCCCCCATATGCCACCTGCAAATGGCATGGTGGCATCTGTTTTCAGTCCACCTCTGCTTACCTGAACAATTAGAATAAAGCAGGACTAGGGATGGGTGCATCTGCCCATTTCCATTTCTCTTAGTTTCTCATTTGCAGGTGTTTTTTTTTTAAAAGTCCTTATGAAAATCCTTCAGCATTTCAGTGTGAATTTCTCCTAATATACACATGCTTGTATGTCATTTTGCCTAATATACATATTTTTGCAAAGGAATTTTCCCTAATGCAACTAGGGATGGAAAGAGCTGTCTGTTTCCGTTATCTCAGTTTCTCATTTTTCCAATGTTAAAAACAGTTCTCTACATTTCTGCACCTCCTCCAGGATGCACACCTTAACGTGGTGAGGGGGTTTGAGAGTGTTGAAGAAGCTGACAGCAATGCCGTCAGGAGTCTAGACTCCTAGCAGGTGACCCAAGGCGGAATGGTCAAACCTGAGACACCAGACTAAGATGCATCCAAATTCAGAGGAAAGCAATGGTAAACTACCTCTGAATACCTCTAACCATGAAAACCATATAAACAAAGTATCCAAAATGCAACACAAGATAGTGCTGGAAGATGAGACCCCCAGGTCAGATGGCACTCATCGAGCTATTGGGGAAGAACAAAGGACAAGCATGAGTAGCGCTGTGACTAATCCAAAAGGAAGCCTGGAGGCTGATGTGCACAGATGTGAAAGGAGAGTCCGGAGTTGTACAGTGTACACAATAGGAACATGGAATATGAGAAGCATGAACCAGGGAAAGTTAGAAATTGTCAAGCAAGAAATGGAATGCATCAACATTACAATACTTGGCATGAGTGAATGAAAATGGATGGGAATGGAACATTTTCAGTCTGGCAACTACAAAATATTTTATGCGGGAAATAGGAAGAAACGGGTTGTTTTAATAGTGAGAAGTGATGTAGCAAAACCAATTAGGAGCTATAATGCAAGTGATATCAATGAGATTAAACGGGAAACCTATTAACACGACCATCATCCAAGTCTACGCTCCAATGGCAAATGCAGAAGAAGAGGAATTGGAGAGATTTTACTCAGAAGTACAGGAAGACATTGATCACACACCAAAACAAGATGTGCTGATAATCACGGGGGGCTGGAATGCAAAAGTAGGGAACAGAGAAGAACTAGGAATTGTGGGGAAATGGTGCTTACGAAATAGAAATGAAGCAGGAGACTGAATTCTGTGAAGCCTATAATTTGTTTCTTGCAAACACATTTTTTGAGCAACCGAAAAGACAACTGTAGATGTGGACATCAAATGGTCAATATTGGAATCAAATTGATTATATAATTGGTAGCAGGAGTTCCATACTTTCTGTGAAAACAAGACCAGGAGCAGACTGCGATACAGATCATAAACTGGTAATATCGAAAATCCATACGATTTTAGCAGCAGCAATCCCTTCCATCTGATGTCACTTATCCATTTGTGGTCATCTCTAACAGTAATTATATCTTCCAAAGCTAATGAATCAGCGTCTAAAAAAAGAGCATCTTCAGCCAGTCCACCATCGATATGGAAGAGCCCTGACCCAGGAAATTTATGCTATAAGTCTGTCCCATTTTTCAATTAATTATTCCATTACATATCATTAACTGCATATGCTGCCAGCTCATGATAATATAATATATGGTACTCTTCTTGCAAGTTCCCGCCTTTTTAAAAAGCAAAATGTGATTTTGTGCATAACTGTTGTGCTTTTGGATAACTGTGTTGCAACTCCTTTCATCCCTGCTACTGTTTGACTCCTTTGCCCAGTTCTTTATCAGGACTTCAGACATGTTTTAAATTATTCTCTAACCCATTTGTGGACCCATCTGCTAATTCACCAGAAATCTGTTTTTCTGCCAGAATTTTACAAATGTTGCCCACATGTGTTTGTACAAAAATATTTGTTTTCTGGGTTCCTTCTTTTGCACAGCCTTGCAAATATGGCAGTGTATGAGAGAAGTATAGTTACTAAGGGGGAAAACAGGCATATTCTGTTAACCGGTACCCTCTCAGTCATTATGAAATAAACTCCCAAGGGTTATAAGGAGCCGCCATTGTTAACAAGGCCTTTAGATTAGTTAATTCACATCTAGGCTCTAAGCACATTAGTCGCCAGAGCAAAGAGTTTCCATTAGCCATACTTGGAGGGGAAATAGGTTGATCTGCCAATCAGTTGCAAAATCTCTATGAAGGTGAATTAAAAAAAAAATACTCAAGCTGCTCCACCAGGTTTTACAGTAAAAAGGGGTGGGGTTTGATTAGGGTTGTGTGCCCCTATTTTCAGAAGAGAGAGGTGGGGACGCACTGGAACTTGCAGAAGAGCGAATGTGTTTCTACCCATTTTCGGCTAGCCTCTTACTCCAGCTCAGCCCTACAGATAGAGTTTAAAATAAATTCTCTTACCATAGCACACCAACAGGGTTATCACCAACATAACGAGCAGAAGGAAACAACCACCAGCTAAGGGAGCCCAGATGTACATCTCACAGGGGAACATCGTACCATCACGTGGATCTGCCTCGACAAAAGCAGAACATACTGACAATGGATTCTGAAGCAATGTATACCCTGGCAGTTTTTGATGCTGTCCTCTTATTTCCTGGTGCTATTCTATGCTCCATCTGTCATGGTGCTTGACTTTGGCTTTTGCACCATTTGCAACAGAGGAGGACCCCTGTAATTCTTGAATGCCACACTAGAGGACATCCCCAAGCCCTCAGTTTTAATATAAGTTTATGTCTGCATGGGTAATTCTAATTGTGACGAGTAGGCTTGAAAAGGAGCATTTAAGGTGCCACAAGACTGTGCTGTTTTTGCTGCAACAAACCAACAAGGCTACTCCTTTGAATATATGCAAATATAATGACCTGAGTTTGACACATTTGGCTGCTTATTAGAGGTACATACTGCAAATAAATTATACCTACACAGGAAAATTATCACAATAACATAAGCCTTGCTAGAACAGACCAAGATCCAATTACTCTCCTGTTTTCAACAGTGAGTGGCCACTGGTCAGCCATATGTCTCTGTGAGTGGCCGTCTTAAGAACATAAGAACATAAGAAGAGCCTGCTGGATCAGGCCAGTGGCCCATCTAGTCCAGCATCCTGTTCTCACAGTGGCCAACCAGGTGCCTGGGGGAAGCCCGCAAGCAGGACCCGGGTGCAAGAACACTCTCCCCTCCTGAGGCTTCTGGCAACTGGTTTTCAGAAGCATGCTGCCTCTGACTAGGGTGGCAGACCACAGCCATCATGGCTAGTAGCCATTGATAGCCCTGTCCTCCATGAATTTGTCTAATCTTCTTTTAAAGCCATCCAAGCTGGTGGCCATTACTGCATCTTGTGGGAGCAAATTCCATAGTTTAACTATGCGCTGAGTAAAGAAGTACTTCCTTTTGTCTGTCCTGAATCTTCCAACATTCAGCTTCTTTGAATGTCCACGAGTTCTAGTATTATGAGAGAGGGAGAAGAACTTTTCTCTATCCACTTTCTCAATGCCATGCATAATTTTATACACTTCTATCATGTCTCCTCTGACCCGCCTTTTCTCTAAACTAAAAAGCCCCAAATGCTGCAACCTTTCCTCGTAAGGGAGTTGCTCCATCCCCTTGATCATTCTGGTTGCCCTCTTCTGAACCTTTTCCAACTCTATAATATCCTTTTTGAGATGAGGCAACCAGAACTGTACACAGTATTCCAAATGCGGCCGCACCATAGATTTATACAACGGCATTATGATATCGGCTGTTTTATTTTCAATACCTTTCCTAATTATCGCTAGCATGGAATTTGCCTTTTTCACAGCTGCCGCACACTGGGTCGACATTTTCATCGTGCTGTCCACTACAACCCCGAGGTCTCTCTCCTGGTCGGTCACCGCCAGTTCAGACCCCATGAGCGTATATGTGAATTCATGGATGTTTGTCACTAGAGGCCCAGATTACTGCAGTGGCTAGGAATACCTTTTACCAGCTTTGGCTGGTATGCCAACTATGACCATTCCTGGACAGAACAGCTTAGCCACATGATGACCTCAAGACTGAATTACTGCAATATGCTCTATGTGGGGCTGACCTCAATTTTACCCAGAAGTTGCAGCTGGTGCAGAGTGTGGCAGCAAGGCTGCTGAGCGGAGTACTGTTCCGCTAGCATATAACACCTGTTTAGCCAAGCATTCCCCTCATCTCCTGACTTGAACCGCCTCCTTTCATTGTTTTAATTGCATTTTCAACTCTTTTAATTGTTGTGCTGTTTCAATGGGCTTCTTTTATTGTATATTTTAACTGTGGATGTTTATTTTAATGTTTCAATGCAGTTGTTTTATTCAGCATTTTAATTATGTGTGTTTATATTTTTTGTTATTGGTTTTTTATTTGTAAACTCCTTAGAAGCTACCTTGGCAATTAAGCAGTATATAAATTAAAAAGTAATAATATTAATAACAACAATACCTTTGTTAAAAGGACAGCACTGGTTGTCAATATGCTACTGCGCCAAGTTTAAGATTTTGTTCCTAGTTCACAAAGCCCTAAAGAACTAGGAGCCACAGAACCATTCAATCACTGAGATCATCAGATGAGGCCCTCCTGGTGGTGCAGCATTTTCCACAGACTCATTTAGCAACTACTTGAAGCAGAGCTTTCAGTGCTATGGCTCCAGCTCCATGGAATGCCAGGCTTCTTTTAATGAGACAGGCACCAACTGATTTGTGTTTATGACGCCTGCTCAAAGCTTGCTTAGCCAGGCATTTCCAGAATGTTGGTATTGGCTTCAGTTGCTCCTGATTTTTGTTTAATATGTTGGATTTATTTTATTGTATTTGATATTGTGTATATCGTGTATATTTTTATTTTCTGTTGCTTCAAGATTATTCAGAACATGAAGTGGTTTATATGCATTCCATATCAAACAAACAAACAAACAGGACACTGAGCAACAAAGCTATCTGTTTTTTTGTAACTGGCATAGGATATTCAGAGGTGGACTTACTTTATATAAAGAGGTACCACTTAGCTATCGTGCTAAGAGCCATTGAAAGGAGTCTCCATGAAGGGTAGAAGCTAGTTTAATATCTGCTTATTTTAAAAGCAGCAAATACTGTGTCAACTCCAGATTTCTTTGGGGGGGAGCAACTATGCAAGACATTGTCAGGACTCAGGACCCCTCCCTGAGTAGGCCCGCCTCCTCCTAATTGCTGTTGCTGCTGCTCATTCACTTGTCCTGCCCTCTGGGCCCAATCCAAACCACTTCCCTGAGGGAGAGAGCAAGGTAAGAGAGGCTGCTCCTCCTTCTGCTGTGACTGCTTACTCACTTGGAGAGCAGGAGCAATAGCAATGGCTTGTAGCAGCAGTGTCACAGTGGTTGGCCATGGGCCCTCTTCTAGGGCATGGGACTTGACTGATGCCCAATGATGCTGACCCTTGATATTGGCCCTCAAAAAATGGCTATTGTTTTGCCAGTTATCATGCGGGATCTTTTGTAGCCAATGCTGCAACATGCAGGGTTTCATTTTTCTTTTCATTCACTTGATGATGAGGTGGGGATGCTAGCTTGCCTCAATACATTTACTGAAACACTCATATTAAAAACAATGGTACGAGGATTTGAAGCACCACAGAACAATTATAGTAGGGGATTATTTATTTACCAGACTAAATTAGTTGACTAAACGAGGTCCCACTGAAATAAATTGTATCTAAGTTCAACTAAAAGAAATTGATATTTCAATGGTATCTAAGTTCAAATAACTTTGTCTTGATCCAACCCTTCATTTATGTCCCGCCTTTCTTCCACAATGGAACTCAAGTATTACCAAGTGGTCTCTCACATCGAGGGACACTAACTAGACTTGCTTAGCTCAGCAAACTGCATCATGCGCTTTGAGACCATGCCTAGGCTGGAAGTGGTGCTGATTATACAAATGACTATACATTTTTATATGTAGGGGTGGGAAGCCTGTGGCCCTCCATATGTTGTTGGACTCCAACCTGGACTCCAACCTGGGCTCCTACTGGGAGAAAGGGCAGGATATAAATTTAGTCAATAAATAGACAAATAAACTCCCATCAGACCCAGCCAGCATGGCCAATGGTGTGGGAAGGTGGGAGTTGTGGTCCAGCAATATCTGGAGGGCCACAGGTTTCTCTCTCTTGTTATATGCCTTTGGGCCCATTATGTCCCCAACTGAGTAGGAAGGTTAAGGAAACATACCTGGGGCTGTGGAATCTGGACATTCCATGGTTTCTTTGTTTATCAGTCCTTTGCTGTGAGTTGAAACCTGAGGTGGGATGGTGGGAGCCTGGGTTGCGCGCTCTGTAAAGAAAATAAAGATGAAGGCATTTCCCACCTGTTTACCATGGCCCAAGACTTGAGCGGTGGACTCTGCAAGCATCCACTTCCCATTGGATTCGACAATGGATGGGTGAATCTGTCAGTTTTGGTTCTGCTCAGTTTCTGATTTTTCCAATCTTAAGTTCCTTTCTCCACATTTCCACATCAGTTTGCAATTTTTTTATGTAATGAAAATTCATCAGCATTTTAGTGTTAATTTTCCTGAATGTACACATTTGTATGTAATTGGGCCTAACATAAACGTTTTTCCAGAGCAAATTTCCCTAATATTTTAGATGTTATTTTCATCAATATATGCATTTTATGCACATTTCCCCCAGCATATGAATTTTTGTACACATTACTTGGCCGCAGAACTGCACTGCAAAATTTGGAGAAGGACAAATTTCAAAAGACATCTTTGTTTCTGTTTGCATATTATTTCAGAAAGTGTGAATTAAGTAAGTTTGCCTTTAAATGCAAACTGAATCAAATTTCTCCTTTCCTAATTGGGTGACAGGAGAAATGTAGCCATCTCAAGGATCCACCAGAATCTAGGATGCAGAATCTAGGAGGATACTTAAGAACATGGAACAGATGTTCTAGGCTTGCTGGATCAGGCCAGTTGAAGCATTTTCCTGTTACTTCACTTATCGTAAAAAGTCAGATCTTCGAGGGAAGTGCGTTTACTCCACAAGCCCTCCCAATCAACTATAATTGCACATCCTGAATTTGCCGATACATGATTATATGCTACCCAAAAACAGTGACAATCTGAAAGTACCCCAAGTAAGGAGAAGAAGTTGGTCTGGCAGGGAATGTGTGCAAAGGCTCACCACTTGCAATGGGCACGAAAAGTTTAGGATGGAACTTGCCTGGCAGGTACACTTGGAGGCCTGAACTGAAGTGCAGGGCCTGGTTGCGGAAAAGAACGCACTGATAGATACCCTGATTCTCCTCCTTGAAGCTGGGAATAGTTAGCTGGTAGAAGGTAGACTTTTTTGATGATTTGTAGCCTGTGACACGTTCCGGTGTCATTTTGGACCTTGCAGAGACATGTAAGATGAAGTCAGTACTGTAGTCCCGTTTATGACGGATCCAGAACACCCCAGCATCCATGTAGGTGGTCTCACATTTCAATTCCACTTTGGTATTAAGGGCTTGGGGAGGATGACTGATCATCTTGATTTCCAACATAGTTTGGGACCAGCAGCAGCACCCTGGAGAGAGAAAAACTAGTTTGCTGATTACTGGTTATTGGATGCAGCCAAAGACTGTGAAATATATATATTAATACTTAGAGCCATTAAGGTGTCTGCTGATTAACACTGAAATCCTGAGATATATAATGTGCAGACAGGGTGGTATTTAATGCTAGTCTTACTCACAGTAGACCCACTGAAGTTAATTAACATGGCTGACTTAGATTCAATAATTTCAATGGGTCTACTCTGAGTAGGACTTAGTTTAATACAACCCATGGTTAACATGATGATACATAGCCGAACTAAGTTTTAGGGTTAGGTCATTCATTCCAGTGAAACTAACATCTTAGCCCTAAACATATTTATCTAAACATGTATTAGCTCAGTTGATTCAGTTATGTTCACGGTTCTGCTGTTTGTGTACAAAGCCCTCTACAGCTTGGGACCGGGACACCTGAAAGATTGCCTTACCCCTTATCCCCAGCCGATCATTGCACTCCTGCAATCTTATCAAGCGGTCCATTCCATAGGAAGCGGACGTCTAATGTTGTGGCCAAGAGTCAAACGGTTTTCTCTTGCCACAAAAAGATCCTAAGATACCCACAAAGATCCCAGCATGAGCCAAATGGGATTTGCTGATGCCTTCAAGGGCTGTAAGGCCACGTTCACATCATACATTTATTCCACTATTATTCCACTTTAAACAGTCATGGCTTCTTCCAAAGAACCATGGGAAGTAGTTTCTGAAGGGTGCTGAATACCCCTATTCCCCTCAGAGAGCTATAATTTCCAGAGTTCTCTGGGAAGAGGGACTGTCTGTTAAAGTACTCAGGGAATTGTCAAACGAACGAATCATTTTATTACGGTCACAGACCACATATTAAAAAACATACAGTACGGAGGATTAAAATACTTAAGAGACAAAACCACCAGAATTCCTAAAGCCCATAGATAATTCTTTAAGGAGCAGGCTGACAACATTTGTTGTCGCATTGTAATGAGAAAAAACTTTGCAACATTAGTGGTGACATAAGATGACACATCACTAAACAGATCGACACCAATTCAGGGAATTGTAGTTCTGTGAGGGGAATAACAACTCTTAGTTCCCAAACTACCCTTCCCATGATTCGTTGGGGGAAGTCATGCCTGTTTAAAATGGAATAATAGTGGAATAAATGTATGGTGTGAATGTGAATGTATTGGCACCCTGTGCTGTGTTTCAAGCAGTTTACATCCACAGGATTATTTGGAAGCTCATTATCAACTCACATTTACAGTGCTTCAAACAGACCATCAACCAAGTAACTTTTGACAATTACAATATTATGGGATAGGCTTATATGTATGTAGCAACCACACACAGTTTTTCCTGTTTTGTCTTGGTTTTCAAATGAATTTTTTCAAAATTCAAAAATAATTTTTTAAAACTTAAGTTTCTTGTTGTATAGCCAATAACTGATCAAACATACATACTGCAGCACTTCAACATGTGCCATATTTTGGGGATATTTAATGATGGCATTTTCTCCCTACATAGGTATTTTCTCCTTACACAGATATATAGTTTATTATTTGGTACCATTTATTATTTGGAACAATCATCTTAAACTCACTAGCCACAATCCAGTACAAACATCAGTGTACTTAAATCCATTGATTTCAATGGGCTTTAGCACGTTAACCTCTGTGCTGTGCTGAATTGTGGCTGCTGTTTGACAACCTCACAATCAGGATTGAGCATTATTTCTCAGGGGACTATTTATTTATTTAGAAAATTATAGCCTGGCCTTCCATTGCCTTTGCATTGCTCGGGGCAGCTTACAACAATTTAAAAAATCCCTTTAAATATAAAATAATAGTATGAAAAGAACAATCCATTCCATTAATCTAGAACTTCAGTTTTTCAGGTCTTGCTGACCTGGAAACTCTCTTGTGAGCCAGCTTTATTATGTTCCTCCTCGATGAAGTTTCATGTCAGGGTAATAATATATAAATTGCACACTCATTTCTTGGTGCATTTGTTCATCCAAACATTGTGCAAGTCTCCCAGATCATATTATGTACCATGTAAGGGTGCTGCTGATTCATCCAGGCTTTCAGATGGAGATGGACAATATTTTTTTTCATAGTTGAAGGTGGCTAAAAAGAGGCTTGCTGCTCATGGTGTGTACACATCCACTTTCACTGTCCCTATAGGTTTTGTAGGGTTTTCTGTTTCAAAAACCTACAAAACCTGTTTGATTAGAGGTGAAAATGGGGGGAAAGTAATGTGCCATCTTGTATGTTATGATATAAAGCACTATGTACATTGATGATGCTATAGACAAATTCATGAATGATGTGTCTACTATGCCCTTGGAAGCGATACCTCTCTCAAATCACTTCTGCTCTTGAAAAATTATTGTCTCTCAAGGAGACAATACTTTGAATATTTTGTTCATACGGCAGTTATTGATTTTTATTTGTCATTAAGCTGGGAATTTGCTTCTGTTGGGTTTGTCTTGTTTTATTAAATATATTTGATCTTTAATGTATTCAATCTATTTGGTTCCCTTTTTAAAAATTAATTAACCTCTTTTTGCTCGTTCATTTGTTTGGACTGCTGCTTTATTGGGGTTACGTACTAAATTCTCATTGGTAAAAGAGAATGTTGTTATTTTCACACACACAGACAGAGCTCAACTATTTTGGGAAATTATTGTGCAAGCGGTATGGTCCTTTGCTAACATAGTATGGATCCTCTTGTTTGTCTTCTATCTGTTATACCAGGTTTAATCGCTACGGCAAGGTAATACTGAATGCACTTGTGGTTGCCAGACTAGTCTATGCTTGTCATTGGAAACATAAAAAAATACCTGTGCAAGAAAAATGGCTGGGGAAATCGTGGGACACCCTTTTATTGGCTGAATTCCCAAAAGTGTTTGATCGTGTTAATGAAAAGTGTATATAAAGAACTCACTTTCACTTGGTCATGATCAATTTGAATAGTCAACCCCATATAAAGGTTAATCTTTTGCCTATAGTAAATGTATATCATCTTAGGAAAGTGTGCTAAGTCCTCTAAATATGTTGATAAATGGCAAGCGTATGATAGGGTCTAGGTGAGAGCCGTTCTATAAAAGAAATGAGGAAGGCTGTGCACCTCATACAGTTTTGAGAGATGGAGCCTTTTTGTAAACCATTGGAATGCAAAGTTTCCAGGTAACATTCATTCTCACGTGGTATTCTCATTTATATGATTTAAATTGGCAAACAGCGACTGTAGCTGAAATTTATTTTCTGATTATTACCTTTCTTATTACCCATTCATTAGGGTGCGTAATTTACTTTTCTGCTTTTTCTATTTCTTTTGCTCTCATTTGCTTGATTTAGTTAATAACGTATTATTTAATATCCGATATAGTTTGATATGTAAACCTTTTGCTTTCATGTTCATCTAAGGATGATTTTGTAAATAATGTATTATTTAATATCTGATATTGTTTGGTATGCTTTATTTTGAATACTTTTTGAATTTGTCTAAATAAAAAAAGAAAAATGTGCTTTCTATATGGACTTTATGTTTCACTTATATATTTTGATACTTATATCAAATAACTTTTTTAAAAAAATTCGCATTCCTAACTTCACAATTCAAAAACCATGCCATGAGCTCCATGTAGCTTTAGATTTATTTTTCTCAGTAGTAGCCTCTCCCCTGCAGCCCCCCACTTACCATATAGGATCCCACACAGCAACTTACAGGAATATCAGAAGAAGTTTGAGAGAGAGCATAGGAATCTGGTAGTCACAGAAAATAAATTCAAAGTCTTGCTGGACAGTAATCACATTCAAAGGAAACACCCCCCCTACCACTGTGGCTTAAGTTAAAAGGCCCATAGCCTTGTATCATACTCACATGGAATCAGACTAAGGGGCCACAGGAAAGAAAAAAATCTGTCCATTTTCTCTTTTTGCAAGTTGTCTTCAAAGGCGGCACAGATGAACAGAGACTAGTTTGGTGGCTGATGAAGTAGGACCCTCTTAGTGGAAAGGATGTGATGTCAGGAGCTGCCTGAAGAGAAATTTCTCAGCTTGCTCTTTCAAGGGGACTAGAAGTGAACAAGAAAAACCACGAAGAAGCCCCTGTATGGATGAATTTTATTTTCAGTCATCATTCTTTCACTTTTCAATGAGCAAGCCTTATATTATAGTTGTTAAAAAATGCCAGTCTCATGTGGCTCATCTTGCATTCATTCTAGAAGGTGGCAGAATAAGGCTCCTTATTTGGCAAAGCAAAATAAATAATTCGATCTGGTGCTAGAGGGAAAGAGCGAGCAAACTGGCAGAGTGGATAACTGCAGGAAGAGAGCTAAGAACAGGATGGAACAGACACACACAACTGCTGAGTTAACCAAAGAAAGAACTGCAAGGTGATCTGGAAGCGTTTTGCAGGTGTCCAACAGTGGAGCAGGCACAGACGGGGATGAGTGGGGAGGTGGAAGAGCTCAGCCTTTCCGTTTTCCACACCTCTCTCTGAAGCCTTTGTGAAAAAATGTGTGCTGCTGGCGATAGGGAATACTGAAGGCCTGGCAGGTGGCCGGTTCAACAATGTAAGTTGAAGTTTGCCATTCAAACTACCCATCCACATTAAAAACAAGGGCTTGTACAACAAGCCTCTTGGTGTGAGGCTATGTCCTAGCACAGCAAGTAAGCCAAGACTGTGTGTGCCAGCCCAGGACTCAGAGACCACTTCAGCTGCAGAGATAGTGCCTATCATCCATGCTCTGGTAACCAGAAACTGCAACTGGTGCAGAATTCTATAGCTCCCAGATGAACTACCTAGGTGCTGAGTCTTCACATGGAAAGGACCAGTAATAAGCCTATGAGGAAAAATAAATGCAATTAAAATGAACATCGTGCCCAAGCTAATCTATGTTCTCTTTCCATCCCCCAGAGATACTTTACACAAATGGACCAACTGTTCAGAAAGTTTTATGGGGGGTCAAATGGAAGACCCCATATTGGCTATACCAATATGCAGCTACTGATGTCCCAGGGAGGCTTCAATTTCCCAAACCTGTGAGTATAACATAACTAGGGATGTCAGAGAAGTCCAATGAAAACAGGAGTGAAAATTGCTGATGTTCGCTTACTTGTTCCATGTTCAGACCAGAAATAAGTCCAATGAATCCTCTTGGCATCTGCTGTCTGTTGTTGCTTCAGTGCACAAATGATACGTAATTAATTATGTTTCTCACCCATTTGCATTGTGTTTCTTTTGCATTGAAACGAATGGGGTGGAATAATGTGATGACAGTGTGATTTACATAATTAATTACATACGTTACATAAGCTTTGTAATTTTGCCACAGTGGACAGTGAGACAAATAACATAGTTTTTGGAGGAAGACGAATTGCAGCAGAACGGAAACAGTGATGCATGCTATGAATACTGGGTGGAATGGAAAGCAATGCCTTCTTATCTCCCTAATCACAACACACACTTAGTTGCACAAGTTAGATATTGACAGTAGGAAACAGAACACAAGAGCCCACCGTGGGTGCCAGTAGAACTGAATAATATATTCCTGCAACAGAGTTGGATAGCATTTGGCTCCAAACACATGAGACATCCCACACAACATGCTCCCACTATAACAGCCACCAATTGCAATTTAACCCATTTGGCCATGCTGAGTGCACTCTCTGGGGCAAGCCACACCTTACGATAGCCTGTAAACCAATCTTGTGGGGAAATGGGCAGACAGCGGAATCTTACACTTCTCACAGATTCTGACACAACACATTCAAAATGTTTGCCATGCTCCATGAGGAATTCGGTCTTCTCTTTGCCGTTGCCTGGCAATTCCTATAGCTTAAACATAGCACAGTGGCAAAATTTGGACCAGATGCACTGAGCAGACACACCAGAGCTATTGCAGATGATGTGCTCTTCAGCATTCTCCAGCAAGCTTAACAAATGCCTGTACTCCTCAGTGTGTAACACACTAAACCATTACTTACACCTAGGGATGGGGGAGAAATTTGATTCAGTTTCAATTTAAAGGTAAATCTATCAAATCCACACCTTCCAAAACAATATGAGGACCGAAACACAGTCATTCTTTGAAATTAATACCTGTCCCAATTTTGCAGTGGAGTTCTCCAAACAAACAATGCTTACGAAAATTCATATTGTATGGGAAAATATGTGTTAAAATGAGTATGTTTGTGAAAATGGCATGTGAAATGCATTATATTAGGGGAAATTGCTTGCAAAAATGTGTACAGTAGTCAAAACTTAACACAAAAATGTGTTTATTACAAGAAATTTGCACTAAAATGCTGATGAATTTTCAAGAGGATTTTATTTTTTTTTAAAGCCGTGGTACACTTTCCAAGGGCAGTGCTGCTAAGGTTCCCGGGGCAGTGCTACGTGGGTTTCCTGTGGAGCAGGGGCTTAAGATGTCTTTGTAACATTTGCTTTCTTTAGAAAGATAGAACTTTTTATTTTTCTTTTGTTTAGGCATTTCTGTATCTCCCAACCAATTGTGTCCACAGGGTGGTTCACGGCAACGTAGGCTGAGGCAAGCAGCAGCACACTCATACTAGGTAGCAGATCTGCTGCCCCACATCACCAGAGAGAGGCACCCTCCACCTGGCAAGATTAGGACTGTGAAGATATGCCAGTTTCCCAAAATGTGGGAATTTCCAAGATCACTTAAAGTTTCTCCCTTTAAACACTCTGCTCTATTCACTATTACAATGGATAGCAGGGGCTTCCCCTCGCCCGGCCCAGGAGCACTTAATGTAAAAGAGCGATTATGATCCTGAAACATCAGTCTTGAGCCAGAAGAAATCTTTGGTGAGCAGACCTGTGCAGGTCAGGTGAGTGGAATACTGCCTCCACTGGGAGGGCACACATGGTCATAGGATTTTTAAAAAACAGGTGTAAGGTTTTCTCTTATAATGCCTCAGGAGTGTGTCCTTACAGGGCCTTGTCTGGTGGGCCTCTAGCCTCCAAGGAAAAGAGAGATCCTTCTTATTACAGGATCCTTCTTGTGGGCTCTTTCAAAAGCATTTAAGGTAATCCCCAACTATAGGCAGCATTTCTTGTCTAGCCCTTCTTCCCTTTGGGTAATTCTGCTCCTAAATGCTTACTCCTGCTTTCTCTCTGTTCCTTTGTCTTCTCTGTGCAATATTCTCTTCCTTCTTCCCTTACACCTGCATTTCTTTTGTCTGTCCCTAGATCCTCAATACCGTAGCATTCTGAGCTAAGAATGGCCTCTGCTGCTCCTGATGGCTGTCTTTTATGCAGCTTTAGTGCATGTCAGAGAGTCCCGCTTGTTGACTCGCCATCCCCTAAGTGTTCTGCTTCCGTCCTGCCCATGTTTACAATTGGGCAAGCTGCAAGAGGGCTCCAAAGCAACCCACCGAAATTGGTTCCACTTGCATCTCCCTCACATTACCATTATTCATATTCTTAAAAAAGCTCTTATTCTTTAAATCCAGGGTGGTTAATCCAAGGTTAATCCAAGGTTAATCCAAGGCCCATCCACTGACCATATATAGCCTGCCAAGCAGTGCTTGGGTGGAGAAGCATTGATCCCACCCTGACGGCAGCCTTAGCCCTGTGAGACCCTGAACCCCCTAAACACCATTATTTTTGATGTCTGATTGAGATGACCAAGAGATTATGGCTAGAAAGTAGAGGGCCCCCAAATTTAGCAGGTCCAGTTATGATTCTTAAATCTCAGGTGACATGAGTGATGTACATTACGGCTAGACCTGAGGCCAGTCCTGCACCTATACCTGAGCCCAGGAATGTTGTCTTCTCTTCTTTGTGAGAGGTCCTGTTTCCTGTTCTCCAGAAAATGTAGCTAGCTCTTTGTATGTTTTCTAGTTTTAACCATTAGACTTATTTTCTGTACTAGGGACTACAGTCTTAATAAACTGTTATTATCCATCTCACGTCTGGTATGCTAGTATTGTATCAATAAACGGATCCTCATTCTCAGGTCCAAGAACGTAGAGTGTGGTACAGCTTGAAGGGCTGTCAGAGTCAGATTAGAACAAACTCTCTTCTCTGTCAGAGGGGACACTTACTTAGAATCCTTCACCCCTACTTCTATACATAGCGGAAAATCAGAGGAAAAAATGTTCATAATGCGGTAACACTGTTGGAACAGTTCATGCCAGTGGTTCATGTGCATACCATAGTGTAGTGGCAAATTCAGCAGTGCAAGGTCCCTTCATGATAGTTGTGCCACAGTGTCACAGCCACGCCCCCTTTCCCACTTTCCCTCATCTTGCAAGTCCACACACTCCACTACAACAGACTTCCCTAGGAGCCAATCAGCATGAAAAGGGAGGCTGTGTGTTAGCAATTGAGAAGAGTCTTCTCAGTGGCTGACTCACCTTTCACTCTCGTTGGCTCTAATCATCATCAAATAACAAAGACTCTTGTCAGTGGCTAACACACTCCAATTTCATGCTGATGGGGTCACACATAGGAACCTGGCTGGGATCCTGCTTCCAAAAACGTAACGGGTCTACAACCCCCCCACAACCCTGGACAACTACACCCTGTGTGCATAGTAGACAACATGAATGATCTGATACTGAAAGAATGAAAGTAATAGCTCTGGAAAGATACTCCTGCTACACTGAAACCTTCAGAAGGCCAGAGCTATATCACTGAGAGCCTAACTATAAGTTACACTAAATGTCTTTAGAACTCTTCTTTAGGCTGAATGTTTAGTTCTAGAGAACTTAAAAGTTTGCTCAGAAAAGGGGGAATAGTTCCCCCTTTTGGATGAAAAGCACATATGGGAGGACTGTAAGGACACACTTTAATTTTAGAAGTATTGTTCATGCATTTACTAAGGACATAAGAAGAGATCTGCTAGATCAGATCTAAGGCCCATCTAGTCAAACATTATGCGCTCACAGTGGCCAACCAGATGCCTATGGAAAGTTCACAAGTAGGATATGATCAGTGCATATGAGAAGCTATGGGAATAGATTTTTTTTTTCCATTGCCACTGGCAAACTAGCTCAAAAGTGCGACAAAAGCAGGTTTTCACTTTTAGCAAGCAAACCACCAAGTTTTATCGTAACAATAGTAAATACTTTACAGCAATGTGGTCAATCATTTCATAATGAAACTGTTAAATGACTGAAGTAAATTTTTAAAAATTCATCCTCTATATGCATTTATTTTGTCCTTGCTTTTAGGAACTGGAATCTGCAACCATTAAATTTCTGTAATACAATCCCACAATTTTAGAAAATTGAACAGTGACAGTTTTTACCATGAATCATTGACTATATTTATTCTGTATTCTATTTCTAAAAAGTAATTGGCTAAACAGAAAAATTACTATTGTATATTATAACACACATTGACCTGGAAATACACAGTATATAGTTGTGCCTAATTGATTGATCCTATTCCTCTATTTATTGCACATCCTGTAGTTTCCTTTGCAGCAAATTACATTTCTAAAAATCGAACACAATGAAATGCTGTGATTCCAAGCATTCACAAAATACATTCTTAATCTTATTTATCACTCTTCTCCCCTCTCAGCAAATCAGGGCTGGCCCAAGATATTTGGCTGACGGAGGTGAAGGACAAGATGTATTATTCCATATATTAGGCAGCTTCCTTATACTGAGTCAGAGTTTTGGTCTGTCTAACTCTACATTGCCTACACTGAGTGGCAGTGGCTCTTCAGGGGTTCCGACAGAGAGGCTTTCCCACCCGTACCTGGAAATGCCAGGGATTGAACCTGGGATGTTCTGCATGCAAAAGACTCTGCCACTTTGTGATGACATTTCAAAGCTGATAGCTGAAGCTTAACTCCACAGGGTCCCCGACACCTGAGGGCAACTGGCTAGCTTAGGAATTACAGGCCAGGTGACATGTCACACACCGCTCTGTTCTCCAACACCTCATCACGGTTGCTTGCCCCTCACTCCAGCATCGTTCACCTAAGGCACTCTTGGATGAGACCGATTATCTGCATCCATTTCAATCGGGTTTCAGGCCCGGTTTTGGTACGGAGACAGCCTTGGTCGCCCTGTATGATGACCTGTGTTGAGAGAAAGACAGAGGGAGTGTAACTCTGTTGATTCTCCTTGATCTCTCAGCGGCTTTCGATACCATCGACCATGGTATCCTTCTGGAGAGGCTGGCGGATTTGGGAGTTGGAGGCACTGCTTGGCAGTGGTTCCGCTCCTATCTGACAGATCGTCTCCAGAAAGTTGTGCTTGGGGACCACTACTCGATACCCTGGGCGCTCCAATATGGAGTTCCGCAGGGATCAGTTCTGTCCCCCATGCTCTTTAACATCTATATGAAGCCGCTGGGGACGGTCATCAGGAGTTTTGGAGTGTGTTCTCATCAGTATGCTGATGATACGCAGCTCTACTTCTCCTTTTCATCTTCTTCAGGTGAGGCTGTCAAGGTCCTGAACCGGTGCTTGGCCACGATAATGGACTGGATGAGAGCGAACAAATTGAAGCTCAATCCAGACAAGACTGAGATGGTGTTAGTAAATGGATCCCCTGACCAGTTGGATGTTCGACCTGTTCTGGATGAGGTTACACTCCCCCTGAAGGAGCAGGTGCGCAGCTTGGGAGTCTTTTTGGACCCATCCGTCACTTGAGGCGCAGGTGGCCTCGGTGGCACGGAGTGCTTTTTACCAACTTAGGCTGGTGGCCCAGCTACGCCCATATCTGGATAGGGAACATCTTGCTTCAGTTGTCCATGCTCTGGTAACCTCAAGATTGGACTACTGCAATGCACTTTACGTGGGGCTGCCCTTGAAGACGGTTCGGAAACTGCAGCTTGTGCAGAATGCGGCGGCCAGATTAATAACCGGGACCAAGCGGTCGCAACATATAACACCAATTCTGGCCGGCTTGCACTGGCTGCCTATTCGTGTCTGGGCCCAATTCAAGGTGCTGGTTTTGACCTATAAAGCCTTACACGGCACGGGCCCACAATACCTGGTGGAACGTCTCTCCCGCTATGAACCTACCCGGGCACTACGCTCAACATCGAAGGCCCTCCTCCGGGTGCCTACTCAGAAAGACGCCCGGAAGGCGACTACAAGAAAGAGGGCCTTTTCGGTAGCGGCCCCCGGACTATGGAACACCCTTCCTGACGAGGTTCGCCTGGCACCTACTTTACTATCTTTTCGGCGCCAGGTGAAAACCTTCCTCTTTACCCAGGCATTTTAAACATTTTTAAACATTTTAAACATTTAAACTTTTTAAATTTAATTTTTATTTTTGTATTTTTGTATTTGTATTTAATATTATTTACGTTAGTTATATGTTTTGTTTGTTCATTTACTGTGTTTAGGATTGTTTTTTAAATTGAAATGTAATTGTAGATCTTATTGATTGTACACCGCCCAGAGAGCTTGCTATGGGCGGTATAGAAATTGAATCAATCAATCAATAAATATAAATAAATAAATAAATAAATAAATAAGGAGGCTACTTCCCTTTACCTAATTGCATCTGTACCAAATGCATTCATTTCCCCATAGTTAAAATATTCCATATCCAGTTTGTTATTCTTGGGTCCTCCGTAATTTTCCATTTACTAGGCACCACAATTAATTGTAGTGAATTAGTTACAATGAAGTTCTGTTGGTACTACGGAATGGAAGAATCTGTCACTTTCAGTTCTCTCAGTTTTGCATTTTTCTAATCTTAAATTCAGTTCTCCAGATTTCTGCAGAAATTTGTGATTTTTTAAAAAAATACTCAGAAAAAATCTTCAGCATTTTAGTGTGAATTTATCCTAATACCCACATTTTTGTATGCAGGTGTGACTCATATATACATTTTTGCAAGCAATTTCTCCTTATATAGTGCATTATTTTCACTGATATGTTCAGTTTCATGCACACTTTCCCCTAATATATGCATTTTTGTAAACATTGCTTCGTTGGACAACTGCACTGCAAAATTCAGGAAAGTATGAATTTCAAAGGAGGGCTATGTTTTGGTTCTTATATTGTTTTGGAACATGCAAATTTGATTGATTTGGCTTTAAATGTAAACTGAATCCAATTTCTCCCCCATACCTAGTTGGTACAATATTTATCCTACTTTTAAGACCAATCAGTGTCCTTTGTCTTAAGATTATTGTAACTGATGATAAAATGGGATTTAACAGAATATTTAATTGCATACAACAGGAAAACCATCATCCCTCTACAGCACATTGGCTATCCCTCTTGGCTCCCAGTTAGGTTACAAGGAGTTAATATCTGAAATGGGACAACTGAAGAGAAGAAAACAATTTAGAAAAAGGCAAAAGGCTGTGTGGGTGGATAGGCAAGTTATTATCCTTCTAGTTATTTAACCTACAGATCTTCAAGTGTGCCATTCTTTTTCTTTATGGTTACAACACATCATCGTACAAGGGGTGGCCATCTTCCCCTGCTATGCAGCTCCTGGAAACAATATCACATAATCACATAGCATGGTTTTCAAAGTGTGTGGTAAGAGCCGTGTTTCCTTGCCCCTTGGAGAGTGTTTTACCTTTAAGGAAGTTACTGTGTGGTGGTGAGGGTGGTGAAGAAGGCCCACTTCTCTGCCTCCATAGCATCCTCAAGTAGTCATCCAGTGGAGCTTTCCCGTATTGTCATGGGTCTGTTGACATCATCTCCAGGAAATGGAGTTTTAGACCCTTCGGAGGTCCACTGTGAATTGTTTGCAAGGCACTCCCCGTCTTTCTCCCAATAAAGGCCATCCATCAGGGCGACCAAGGCAGATTCAGTCCCATAACCAGGCCTGAAACCAGATCGGAATGGGTCAAGATAACCTGTTTCATCCAAGAGTACTTGCAATTGCTGCGCCACAACCCTCTCAATCACCTTCCTTAAGAAGGGGGTATTTGCGACCAGTCGGTAATTGCCACAGACCAATGGGTCCAGGGTGGGCTCTTCCAGGAGCGGTTGAATCACCGCCTCTTTCAGGGCATCTGGAACCACTCCCTCCTGCAATGATGCATTGACCACACCCTGGATCCACTCGGTCAAACCCCCTCTGCAAGCATTAATAAACCAAGAAGGGCAAGGGTTGAGAGGACACATTGCTGCCCACATCATAGCAAGCACTTTGTCTACGTCATCAGGCCGCATCAATTGAAAGCGTTCCAAAGAAGTTGCAGCAGACGTTGCACTGGACACTTCATTGCGGACTACAGTAGATGTGGATGGGGCATCAAGACTGTTATGCAGGCGAACAAATTTACCCTCAAGAAAGAAAGAAAGAAAGAAAGAAAGAAAGAAAGAAAGAAAGAAAGAAAGAAAGAAAGAAAGAAAGAAAGAAAGAAAGAAAGAAAGAAAGAAAATGGTTTAAATGTCCTCAAACCATGTTGTATTCCTGCAAGTTCACCAAGACCCCCCCGTAACTTGTAATCTATCTCAATTTGAATGATAAAAAAATTGAGTTTCTTGGATCAAAGTCAGGGCTTGTTATGCTTTTGAGAATTACAAACATGCTAGATGTAATTTATGAACTGACCTATTTTGAGTTTCAACAGCATCACTACTTAGAAGAACAAATAAAAGCGCCACCTATTGCTTCTTCATCAAAACCACAGCCTTCTGAAGCTGCTTGGGAACATCATTACAAAAGCTGGCATATAGGTTACAGAAGGGAGGTCTTTTTTAAAAAACACAAGATGACCACATGAAAGCATTAAATGACAGGTGCATGCATGAACACACACACACACACACACACTCCTGATGCTGCTATTGTATTGTAGGAACTGTGAACCTGGTCCATCTGTTCTGTTTTACCCTTTTCCACAATAGTCTAAGGACAAGAGCTATGCATTTGTAAAACAACAAAAAATAATGCACCTCAAGACAAATATTTTTTCTTCAGCTGATCTGCAAGTCCAGCTCCTGACACCATGGGAGAATCACCTGTTCTGCCTGTGCAATCAACTGTCTGAAAACCCCAGCCATATATGAGGTAGGTGGTTGTGGTTAGAATGTGGTTCCTTTGTGCAAAGTGGAAGATATGAGAAAATGAAACTGGGGATGGGGGGGGTGGACTAGAAAGCCCTAGATCAGATCCTGCCTGGGTGCCTGGGCGCTGAAAACTGTAAGTACACAGAGAACCCATTGGGGAAAGATGCACTGGGGTGAGATAGGAAGGTCCTGCAGACTTCAGTGGGAATCTATAAGTCACCGTTGTCATCTCACAGAAGAGAGGGGTGGATGTACAGATGGGCAAATCTGTCCATTTTGGTTTCTCTCAGTTTCTCATTTTTACAATCTTAAATTCAGTTCTCCACATTTCCATACCAGCTGGCAACTTTTCAAAAAGTCCTCATGAAAATTCATCAGCAGCTTACTAATTCCTTATTATATACACGTTTTCTATGGCCTTTTGCCTTATACATTTATGCAAAAGCAGTTTTCCCTTATATAATGATTTTATATGCTATTTGTTTTACTATTATATGCATTTATATGCATACTTGGCCCCAATATATGCATTTTTGTTTACACATTACTTGGTCAAAGAACTGCATTGCAAAATTCAGAAATGTGCAAATTTCAAAAGATGGATGTGCTTCTGTTTGTGTACTGTTTTGGACAGTGTAAGGCAAGTTTGCCTTTAAATGCAAACTGAACTGAATTTCTTCCTTTCCCCTGGTGTGGTGACAGTTGAAATGTGGCCATCTCAAGGATCCACCAGTATGTGGATGTGAAATCCAGGAGGATACTTAAAAATATGGAACCTATGTTCTAGTCTTGCTGAATCAGCCCAGAAACCATCTAGCTGAAGCATCCTGCTTCCTTTCCAGATCACCCAGAAGCATCTAGGAAGCTCACAGCAAAGCATGAAGCCTTTCCTTGTTGTATGTTTCTAGCATCTGGTATTAAGAGGTAAACTGCCTCTGAACATGGAGGCTCCATTTATTTATACAGCTAATAGCTATAGACAGATCATGGATTAGATTACTTCGTTTTAAAAAGCCATCTAAACCAGCAGACATTGCCACTATTCCTTTATGCCTATCAGTCCCACCCCTTTCCATTAATAGAACAGGACCAGCAACGTGACAATGGTAGAACAGTAAAATAAGCAAGCAGTCACACCACTTTGTGCCTAGTGCTCTGCTTCCTTTGAAAATTTTATTAAAATGGGGGATCTGGTTTTCTTGCCTCTCAGATATCATTAATCAACCCCAATGTAAAAAAACTGTTCACCTGATACTGGGGAGGTAATGTGTTTTGTACTCTTTGATCAAGGCTAGAATATTTGCTGTGAGGTCCACATTATAATTTGTTTTCCAAGGCAACCTACAACACAATATATATATTCTTGATGTGCAACACATAATATTTCCTTAGAGCTTTGTTTCAATATACGGACTTATATATTTGTATTTATTTTTACATCCAAGGAGTTCAGAGAAGTGTTTTAGCCCACCACAAACCTGTGAGTTAAGTCAGACTGAAGGTAAGGCCCCATCTGCACTATACCTTTACAGCAGTTTTATACCACTTTAAATAGCCGTGGCCTTCCTCTAAGTATCCTGGGAACTGTAGGTTCTTATGGATGCTGAATGTTGTTAGGAGACCCCCTATTCCTCTCACAGAGCGACAATTCCCAGAATTCCCTGGGAAGAGGGATTGATAAAGCACTCTGGAAATTATAATTATACAGCCATAAGAGTGGCTGTGTACTATAGCCGCCAGCGTGGATTTTTCACATTCCACAATGTGAAATTGAAAATATCCCCCATGCCATTCTGATCCTTCCCATAACCTCATTTCAAAACAAAACCTTACATTCTTGACTCCCAGCTGTCCATGGAGGCTCAGGTTTCGGCAGTGAGCCGGGCAGCTTGGTATCAATTGCATCTGATACGGAGGCTGCGACCCTACCTTCCTGTGCATCTGCTCCCACGAGTGATACATGCCCTGGTCTCCTCTCGCTTAGACTACTGTAATGCGCTCTATGTGGGGTTACCCTTGAAAACGGTCCGGAAATTGCAGCTGGTACAAAATGCAGCGGCCCGTTTGATCACACATTGTCGCCGCCGGGATCATATCACCCCAGTGTTAAGAGATCTGCACTGGTTACCAGTTGTTTACTGGGCCCAATTCAAGGTGTTGGTCTTGACCTTTAAAACCCTATACAGTTTCGGCCCAGTTTATCTGAAGGAACGCCTCCAGCATCATCAATTAGGCCGCCTAACAAGATCAGCCACACAGGACCTTCTCTCGGTCCCACCGGTCAAAACAGCTAGGCTGGTGTGGACCAGAGAGAGGGCATTCTCAGTTGTGGCCCCCACTCTCTGGAATTCTCTTCCTTTCGATCTCCGACATGCCTCCTCCCTGATGGGTTTTCGCCGAGCCTTAAAGACCTGCCTATTCAGGCAGGCCTACAGAATCCTCGGGGTGGCTGAGTTTTTATAATGTATTAATTGATGTTTTAGACTACCTTGTGCCTTTTATGATTGTATACTGTATTTTATTATGTTTGCTGTAAGTCGCCTAGAGTGTCCGTTAATTCGGACAGATAGGCGACTAACAAATAAAATTTATTATTATTATTATTATTATTGTTATTGTTATTATTATTATTATAAAACTTATAGTCATGGACTCAGAAATGCTTGTTTAACAACCCTCTAACTTTTCATGGCGAAACACAAACCAGTCAGAGAGAATTGAGAGTTCAAAGTCTAAAAAGAGAGAAAAACCCAGAGCCCTTTTGGACTTTTTTCTGCCAGAGTTCTCATAATCTGTTGAAATTCATTAAAAATCAGCCATATTCACTGAGTACCTGTAATCCTAATACGGACCTTTCCCCATACTCTGACCTTCATCTTCTGCAGTTTAAAAGTTAAAAAAAATGCTTGGCTGATTTTTAATTAATTTAAGACTTTTGGCTGGCACCCAATGATAACAGGGGGCATGCTCAGTAAGAACCAACTTTCAGTGTTCTAAAAGCCAGACTCACAGCTGCTGGGCTGGGCTAATCAGGGGGCCACACCCACACCAGACCTTTATTTCATGTGAAACAGTTCTGGCTTCCCCAGAGAATCCTGGGAAGTGTAGTTTGTGAAGGGTAGTGAGAGGAGACTCCTATTCCACTGACACAGCTCCAGTGGCCAGACTCGTTTAACAGTCAGCCACTCTGATCAAAGGTCTGTGAGCAGAACAGGATGTCTCCTAGCAACTCTCAGCACCCTTCACTAACTACACTTCCCAGGATACTTTGAGAGAAGCCATGACTGTCCAAAGTGAAATAAAGGCCTGGTGTGGATGTGGCCAGGGACAGCTTTAGTTTAAATTTGGGTGGGAGGCTACATGTGCCTTCTGTAGAATAAAATGGTAGGGGAAATGCTGAAAAGCAATGATACTGTTCACAGTGTTTTCCTTTTGGAAAGGAAAGGGGCTTCCCCTCTGCCCAGTGCCCACCCACCCAATCTCCTCCCCTTCCCCTCCTCCTACCCTCCCTGTCCCTCCCCCGGGTCAGTGTTGGACTATGACCTGGGAAACCAGGGTTCAAATCCCCACACAGCCATGAAGCTCACTGAGTGACCTTGGGCCAGTCACTGCCTCTCAATCGCAGAGGAAGGCAATGTGGTAAACCACCTCTGAATACCGCTTAACATGAAAACCCTATTCATAGGGTCACCATAAGTCAGGATCGACTTGAAGGCAGTCCATTTCCATTTTCAAACATGATTGCACAGAAATAAATCCCACAGAACTCAAAAAGTATGCAAGTGATCAAACCCACCCCCTTTTCCTCCCTCCTATCCTCTCCCTCTTGCCCCTTCCCTCCCCCTTCCTTTGCCCCTCCCTCCCCATCCCCATCCCCTTCCATTCCCCTCCTTCCCCTTCTCCCTCCTCCCCATGGTCAGTTTTACCTATCTTAAGCATGATTGCACAGGAGTAAATACCATTGAACTCTATAAGCATGCAAATGATCAAACCTGCCTTCCACTCCCCCTTCCTTTGCCCTCCTCCAATCTGCTCCTTCCCCTTCCCCATGGTCAGTTTTACCTATCCTAACCATGATTGCATAGGAGTAAAACTCATTGAACTCAATAAGCATGCAGATGATCAGACCTGCCTTTCCCCTCCTTTCCCTCTCCTCTCTCTTCCTCCTCCCCTGCCCTCTTCCTTCTTCCTCCTCCCCTGCCCACTCCAGCCCTCCTTCCTTCCCCCCCAGTCAGTTTTACCTATCCTAAGCATGATTGACCGGGAGTAAATCCCACTGAACTCAATAAACATGCAAATACCTGAAAGACCATCTTATCCCTTATATACCCAGCCAATCACTGAGCTCTGCAGGTGAGGGCCTCCTACAGATACCATCTTATCAGGAGGTCCATTCTGCACAACATAGGAAATGGACCTTTAGTGTGGTGGCACCTACCCTGTGGAATTCCCTCTCCTTAAATATTAGGCAGGCGTCATCTCTGTTATCTTTTCGGCACCTTTTGAAGACTTTCCTCTTTCAACAAGCCTTTTAAGTTGAGACCTTATTCCAGTCTGCATCTGTGTTGGAATTACTTTTAATATTTTTTTAAAAAACAATATTTTTAACCCTTTTTAAAATATGTTTTTAAAGCTTTTTAAAAAAATGTTTTTAAAGTTGTTTTTTTAAATGTATTTTAAGGTCTGTTTTTATGATGTTTTGATGTGTTTTTAGCATTTTTGTTTGCCGCCCTGGGCTCCTGCTGGGAGGAGGGGTGGGATATAAGTCAAATAAGTAAATAAATTAATAAATGATCAAACCTGTCCTTCTCCTCCCCTCCCCCTCCTACCTGCTTCCCTCCCCCTCCTCCCCTCTGCCTTTCCTCCCCTTCCTCCTCCTTCCAATAAACATGCAAATGAGCAAACCTGCCCTCCCCCTCCTGTCTGCTCCCCTTTTCCTCCTCCCCTCCCCATCTCCTGTGGTCAGTTTCACCTATCCTAAGCATGATTAAAGGGAAGTAAATCCCACTGAACTCAATAAGCATGCAAATGATCAATCCATTCTCAGCAAATTTGCACAGGATCCCATTTCTTACCTCCTGGATTAAAAAGCAGAGAAATTCACTAATAGGCAAAAAAAACCTTGCGGTTTAAGAACGTACCTATAGCCCACAGATCTTTCTATCAAACTTTAAAAAGCAGGGAAATTGGGCAGCTATAGTGAATGCACCAGGGGAGCAGGAGACCTGACCTCCTCTCTGAGATATTGTACTGCCCTACAAATTTGTCAAAATGCAAACACAATTTGGGTTGGTCTTTCACAGTCCAATCCACTTGCTGTGTAGCTTGAAAGAATTTGGTAACATGTGCCTCTGAGCATATGGTGAGTGGTGGCAACACCTGCAATCAGCCCAAACAATAGAAAGAAGACATGTGCTGTGCTGATCTTGTTTTAGCAGGGAGGAAGCAACATTTTTAAGACAGTTGACATAGTTCAGATAGTCACTTTAAATATGTCTGATTTACTCTGCAATTTTAGTGAAGTTTCCTATAGGAAATCATTTTCTTTTGCTTCTATTCTGTGAATATGTGAAGTACAGCAACACTTTGCAGAATTACACTAAAAAAAGTCCAAAAATAATTGTGGAATAATGACACTGACTATTCTACCAAATAGTCTCCAGTGGACATCAGGAGTGTCTCAGTTTGCACAAGATAAAACAGTGGAAGGTGAAATATATTTTAGCAAAATTCTAGGTGTGCTCTTATGTTTTTAACTGACCGTGCCCACCTTGCCTTAAATAAAGTGGTTTAAACAAAGCAGGCTGAAAACATGCTTCTTGGGCAGGCTAAGTTTGTTTTTTCCAACAGCTAGTCACTCCTGAAGTAGCAACATATTGTAATCAGTCTGATTTTACATCAAACTGCAGTTTCAGATTCAACTGTTACTGCACCCAAAATAGAAATAGAACATAACCTCCAATTTGAAACACAAAAGGCTGTCTTCACCATCATATGACACTGACCAATAAAAAGGCTTTGAAATTAATAAAAACAAATTTGACACAGGTTTCTTGGATGAATAATGACAGAAAAGAATTCTAGATTAGATTCTCTGAAGAAATAATAATGAAACAAAGTAAGAACACCAACAAACATACAAAAATGTAATTCTCCATCTTTGGAGTTGGCAGGTGTTGCCACCACTCACCATATGCTCAGAGGCACATGTTACCAAATTTTTCCAAGCTACACAGGAAGTGGATTGGACTGTGAAAAACCAACCCAAATTGTGTTTGCATTTTGACAAATTTGTAGGGCAGTACAATATCTGAGAGAGCAGGTCTCCTGTTCCACTGTTGCATTCACTATAGCTGCCCAATTTCCCTGCATTTTAAAGTTTGATAGAAAGATCTGTGGGCTATAGGTACGTTCTTAAACCGCAAGATTTTTTGCCTATTAATGAATATTGTTTTAAATGTATAGCTCAGATGAGGCCTTAGTGACTTGTGTAATCCACACAATCAGTTTTATGGCTCAGCCAGGGCTGGCTCATTACGTCTTACTACCTGAGGTGAGGGACAAAATGGTGTGCATACTCTCTCACACACACTCCTGTGGTGAGAGGCTGACTGGACTTCAGTTGGATCTAACTTCCACATTGGTGATGGGACAGTGGCTTCCACTGTACCCGAGTGCAGTGGGTTAGTTTAAGGGGCAGAGGACAGTCTGTGTGGCACACACAGCAATGTCCTACAACACCTTGCTGCCACTGTTTACCCCCACCTATCAAACTAGTGATGTTTTAATCATTAGGCAGTAGTTCCAATTGCATCACAGAAATGATTGTCCACACACTAAAGACGCTTGCACATTGTCCCTCTGCTCTGGGACTTACAAGCCCAAATTAGAGCCCACTTTTCTCCCTTGCTCATTTCCTCCCAACACCACCAGCTATATTCATGCTAAGAATATAAGAAGAGCTGGGCTGGATCAGGGTGTGAGAACAGGATGCTGGACTAGATGGGCCATTGGCCTGATCCAGTGGGCTTTTCTTATGGTTCACAGTGCCTACGGGAAGCCCATAAGCAAGACGTGAAGGCAGCAGCTCTCTCTGTACTTGTGAGGCCCAGTATCTGGTATTCAGAGGCATACTGCCTCTGATGGTGGAGGTAGAACATAAAAGCAGCCATTGATAGCCCTAGCCTCCATGAATTTGCCCAATCCTCTTTTAAAGCCATCCAAGTTGGTGGCCATCACTACTTCTTGTGGAAGCAAATTCCATCGTTTGACATTGTGCTATGTGAAGAATGTGCTTTTGTCTGTCCTGAAATCTTCCAACGTTGAGCTTCATTGGATGGCCCCAAGTTATTGTGTGTGTGTGAGTGTGTGTGAGAGAGAGAGAGATCTTCCTGGAGACTGCAGGTGGGAAGGGAAGGTTAACTCCCACCTGCACTCCAAAATGTTTATTTCTATGCTGGGTGAACAGGTTCTTCTGATTCTGAAGAAAATATTTGACTTGCCTGATGCAATCTTCTGGCACAAATGTATTGATTTGTTGATATCCTTGTCAATGCATATATTGTTGTCATACCTGTAAATCGGGGATGGGGAATCTGTGGCCATTCAGACGTTGCTGGACTCTTAACTCCTGTCAGCCCAGCCTATGCAGAGAACTGTCACGGATGATGGAAATTGTAGTCCAGCAACAGCTGGAGGGCCACAGTTTCCCCGTCCGTGCTGTAAATAAGATAACATTCAATCTTAAAAGAAAAACCAAGCTAAAATCCTGCTGTTTGGTGGGAAAGGGGGAGTGGAAGGTGGTGGACTGAATACAGTTTCTGCTTCCTCCTGTGAACAGTTGGTTGACGGGATTTTCATTTCAGCCTTTTAAAAAGAGCACCATGTGCTACTGGCCCAGAGATGGTAATTGTGTGTGTATTGTACCTAGCTGTTCATTCAATCCCCCATCCAGTTTGGGAGACAAATGTGGATGTTTCTGTACAAGTAGCTGGGGCCTAGCTAGATCAAGTGCAAATCCATGCCACAACATCAAAAAGACTGTCAAAAACTGGGAGTCATTTTCTACATGGATGTATGCTACGGATGCTCAGAACTTGGGAGAGTTGCAGCAAAATCCTTGTAACTGTTGCCACGGCTGGCACCAGAATGCAGCAGGCCCTCAAGGCAGAGTTATAGCAGGGCTGCCTTAGGCTTAAATAGGCCTGGCTACATCAGTGTGCAAGTGCACTATGTGCACACACCCGTCATTACCCAAGATGGCAGCAGGGGCATCAACGCGCCCCTGCCACCATCTCGGGTGATGGCAACTATGTGCACACAGCACACTAGCACATTAACACAGTAAGAGGCAGCGGGGGTCTAACAGCAGTGGGGTACAGAATTGACTGGGAGGGTGGCTCCTGCTTTGTGATCCCTTGCCAGCATTGGGTCATGGGGTGCATACTCTGCCACCCAATGGTAGCACAGATCGTGGAGTGGGAGCTAACCCCACCTAGCCTCAGCAGCAGGGACCCCTCTCAACTTCTGAGGCCCTCGGCCAGTGCCCAACCTGGCCACCTATTGGCACCAGGCCTGTCTGATGCCATCAAAAAATTTGTATTTCCAATGTAACATTAAATTTCTATCTGCAGTGTTTGATATGCAATGGATGCCTTATTTTCACATGCAAGTTAACACTTCAGTAGCTGAGTGATGTGTGAACAGCCCAAGCTGTAATGTCTTCTGGTAGCCTAAATACAGATGTCTTACATATTTTATTGGCTGTGCTTAAGTAAGCTTATACTAATTTTAATTCTGCTATTGTACTTTAGTAGTTCAAAGGGGATTTCCTTTATTTGGTCTATTAATTTTTGGGTTTGATGCTGTGATCTGAGCCCCAACATTAACTAATTCAACTAGACTGCAAGATCTAGCATCTAGCATCAGTTGTCATTATATGGATATTAAATATGGTGTTATGTGTTATCAAATAAAGATATATAATAGCAGTTGAATACATTTTTAGCATGCACAGTCACTTTCCTTGAATTAATAGCAACATATCCTAAACATGATACAGTCTTGGGTGTAGATAGTCTCAGTCCTTTACGGTGAGATATCTAATAGTCCTCAGAGTTTTTGTAATCTATATTAGAAGAGGCAGTAAAAGAAAGTTTCTTTTAAGAAAAACAGTTTCAGAACAACAGGAAACCTCAGACATATTTTGAGGGTCTAACAAACCCACCAACATTGAGAAATGCAGCCAAGCCCCATCTCACAGGTGTTGCTATGTTGCATTTCAGGCCTCACCGCAAGGTTTGCAAACTGAGTTAACACAAAAATCCAGCTCTTATTCACTGGTTATGAACAAGACTGCCTCAAACTAGAAAAAAAACCAAAGGATCCTGTGTTAAAGCTAAAGGCGAAATATTTATGGACCATCAATACCGAATACTGAGGATGTTGTTGTTTTTGTGTGTGTATATACGCGCACACACTCATAAGTTGATGCTTCGGAGTATTTTACAAAGTGAAATAAAAATATCCAGGAACTAGACAATGAGTTCAATAGCTCAAGTTAACAAGAATCAATCACTGGGGTCAGTGAAACGACTCTCTTAGAATTTGTATTTTTTAATTTTCTGATGCTCACCACAACATCTATTTTTGTTGTTATTTTTGTTCAGGCAAATTCAGCAACTCTAATCTATCCATCTATCTCTCACATCACCACCATGGCAGTATCCTCCTCTCCCCTTTTCTTTTTGTGCCATGCCTTTTTAGAATGGAAGCCTGAGGGCAGGGACTAAGTTGTGTTTATGGATCACTAAGATACTCTGGGTAGAAATGCTTTGAATGATTAAATGAAAAACAACACACTGTTTGAAGCTCACATTTTCACAATGGGAGAGCAGGATCACGAACAGCTTGATTTTTCTTATTTAGGAGCAATAAATAAACTGGGTATATAGGGCAGTGAATGCCATGTTGGTCACAGAAAAAGAGAGCATATAAGCTGAATATGCTATTAGTACAACATCATAACTACCAGGGCCTAGTGGCTAGATGAAGGGAGATTCGTATGTAACGTTCATTTGTAGCATCCATAAGCTAATACCGGTGCTTCAATAAATGATGTGTGACATGAGGCATTCTTTCCCACGTGCCTGGAGTGGCAGCATGGAGAAGACAATTCTCACAGGGCTCTCTCACTGGAGGTCTTTTACTGTTCCTAGCCTTGGATGGGTGAAGAGAGGTGCTGGTGAACTGAGATGCGTCTGGTCATTAGCGGTGGTGCTGGTGATGGATCTGTCAGAGTTCCTGGTACAGAGGCTGTTCATGCTCAGAGCACAAACTGGCAAAGGGGAGGTTTTTTTTAGAGAAACCATTAATTTTGTAATTCAGAATACCTCCTCGTTACGCTTTCAGGTCTTCAAAGCAAAACCCTTGCAGAACTGAATTCTGCAGTCCTTCATTCCATCTTATAGATTGGTAAACTGGCACATGCAAAAAGTTAGGCAAAATGCCCAGTGAGTTAAAAGAGGAAACTTGTACCAGATCATTGAGAGGCTAGAACACGGTCTATCTGGAACCTGATTTCCAGGCCAAGTAACAAACCCAGAATGTAGATGAAACCTGGGAATGGGAGATAACTTTTTAAAGAGGCGAGCTATGAAAATTAAGAGCTGGGTCCCCACCCCTTTTAAATATATTTTTGAGGCCATAATCTTACTTTTGGAAATAGGGGCGCATAACACACATGATATTGGAGATTTGTGTTAGATCTCCTGATTTCATTTTTTAAAAATGTTAACATTTAAAGCATTGAGAGGGGAAGCTGACATGAAGGGATGATTAACATGGCCCCCTGCACTCAGTGGAGACCAGTGGCTCTGATGTCAATGGGGCAGTGAATTCGCTTTGGGTTGCGGTCCAAACTTTCAAGGAACTGGAGTGCTCATTGGAAGTTTGGATTAAAACCCAGAGGAGACTCAACACCCCACTGACATTAGAGCCACCAGTCTCCACTGCCTGCACCCTTTTTCTGGATCAAAATCATTCTTTCAGGCTACTGTGTGTCCTGTAGCGGGGGGACGATGCACCTTGCATTGGGTGGAGGTGGTGAATTTAGAAAATGGCATGGTCGTGCAGTGGGAAAAGGTTAACCTCTATTTCCAATGCCACTGCTCTAATCACAGCATGTGGGAAAGCCTTCCCCACCTCCACACAACTTTTTTTTTTTTTAAAAAGTCAAAAGATACACCTCCTGCATCACGTCTGGTTTTGGCCAAGACTCCCATTGAGCTCAGCTGGACTTAATTTTAAGAAAACATGCACAGGATTGGTGGCAAAAAAATGAGTTTACTGCCATCTGTTGACGCAAAGTCATAGTGCGCTGGAACATAAATCATAGGTTGGAAGTGTGGAATATGGGGAAACATTTATTAACTCTATGGGTGTACAGTCCAATATACCATGCTTAGCCTCCCCTTTCTTATTTCTCTATTGGATTGCTATCATTTTTGAAGTCCTCAAAGTGGCTTACAAAATTAATAAAACGCCATGACTGCATTAGAGCTACATTTAATTTAAACAGAAGACCGTAAGAACAGCCCTGCTGGGTCAGGCCAAAGGCCCATCGAGTCCAGCGTCCCGGTTACACCAAGGCCAATCAGATACCAAGCCAGTCCAGCAGGAGTAGACACTTTGCCCTGTCTTCATCTGTCTCCCCCATCCCATGATCTGTCCCACAGGGTAGTTGGTGAGAGGGCCCTGTGGCATGTGTGTGCAATCCAGATCAGGAGCAGGCCCCTTTCTTTACCTGCTGCTTTGTCAAAACTCCAAAACTCCTTCACCTGTTTCCTGCTTCCTCTACGCCTGTCAAATCCCCGCCTCCATTCAATATGTTGCCTCGTCCTGCTCTCCTCTCCCTTTCTATCCGTCTCTCTCAAAGACACGATACTGAAGTCAGTTGCTAGCTCCCAGTCCCTTTATTCATTTCTGCAAACATTGGCAATTATTGGCATGGGCACATTATACTTCTCAAGAGCCTTGTGCCAAAATGAAGCATTACGGCAGATGTGGTGCTAGGGAGACTCATAGGGGACACTCCTAGTTGGGTCTATGAATGATTTTGGGTGCCCCAGATCTTATTGTGGGGTGCACACCTCCAGTTCCTTACAGATGAGTGTCATTTGGGTAAGAGTGTTGTGATTGGAGAGAATTCTTGTGGAACTTGTAGGAGACTCTTACTCTCCCCCAGCTCCAGTCGCAGAGTTATACAGGGTAGCCCCAAGCTTATTTGGGGTGTATGGGCATAGAAAAGTCACTTTCTTTTGGGGGCTGCACAGTGGAGGCTAGACCATTAGAACAAATGGGGCACTGCCCTCAGCTGTCAGCCCCTACCTCCTTACTTACAAGCAATCCAGGGGTGGCCCTGGTTGTCAGCTTCCTCCTCCTCAGTCTCAGTCATGCCCTTCTAGAAATCAGCAGGCAGAATGATGGGGACAAAATCAGTTGTCTCTGACTGTCATTGCCCCCCCCTACTTTCTGCCCCACCAGTTCCAAATGGACACCAGCCACCACTGCTGTTCATTCCAATTAATTCAGAATTGTCCTGGGAATAAGGAACTGGGAAGAATAATCTTTAATTGCACCTCAGACATCTTTTTTACTTGTCTTGCTCCCTTGATACCCACCACCCAATACTATGGTGACAAAATGATTTTGCGGCTGTTGTTACATCAGGAAGGTCACTTTGATGAATTTACGGGGAGGGAATTGAGGAGGAAGAGGGTGTCTGGAATTAGCCATGGAAGGGATATTTTCTTTTCTGCATATTAATAGAAATTGAACCAGGGGAGCAGGAGACCTGCTCTCCTCTCTGAGTATTGTACTGTCCTACAAATTTGTAAAAATGCAAACAATTCAGATTGGTCTTTCACAGTCCAATCCACTTCCTATGTAGCTTGGAAGAATTTGGTAGCGTGCTTCTGAGCATACATATTTGTAGGGCAGTACAATATCTCAGAGAGGAGGTCAGGTCTTCTGCTCCCCAGTGCATTCACTATAGCTGCCCAATTTCCCTGCTTTTTAAAGTTTTATAGAAATATCTGTGGGCTATAGGTACGTTCTTAAACTGCAAGGATTTTTTTGCTGATTAGTGAGCCTAAAAGCACAACAGATGAGATCTCTACAGAAACCATCTTTACTGTCTATGTAACATGCAAGTTAAGGCATACCTTACCATAACCATTTCCATGCCTTTAAAAGCATGAGCGAAGTTGTGGGAGTCTTAGTTCTCATCTTAAACTGAATTTTCTAAAATCCTTGAATACACTAGAGTTTTATTTTCAGAAAAATCTTCCTTGAACTTTACAAGTATATCTTGGCTTTCAACAGAAGACCTGTTGTAGTCATTCTTGGAAATTATAATCATCATCTTAAAACTATTATAAGAGATTGTCTGCCTAGGGTTAAGTAGCATGAATGGTACCTTATTAATACCCCCTAAAGAAAATATTGGGCCTAGATATGTAAGGGGAAAAAAACCATTCAACTAGTTTCTGTTATCAGTTTAATGGGTTATTTCATACTTTCAGAACTGGAAGGAGGAAAAAAACTTATCAACAAGAACTGGAATAAACTCTATCCCCTTTGCCATTATTTCACAGTCACTTTTAAAGCTTTCAACAACACAGGTATTTAAGTGCAACTGCAGACACTGTGCATCTCTATCTTTCTTACCTGCATTTAAATGCCATTGGAAGAATATTCCATACTAACTTCATACTGTGTCATTCCAGGAGAAGTACTGTGAATTACTAATTATGTTTCACAGCATAACACAGAATTTTAATTCAAGTTCTTCCCTAGTGGTTTGTTAAGAGATCTTGTGCCCTTCATTCATTATTTCTGAACAAGCAATTAAAAGACAAAAAAAAGAGTCAGTAATTGAAACATAAAAGTGCACAATGGTTCAAGTGAACACAACATTCATTAGAAAAAGCTCAGTTAGAAACCCAGGATAGATTCATCCCACAGCAACTCCTCCTCTGTTGGTCCACTGGCTTCATGCTTTTTTCTCTCCTTCTTACGTTTTCTGCTTTCCTTTTCAGAAGAACCATCTTTATTTCCTCTGTCTTTACTGTGTTTTGATTTTGACACAGCCGCTGAATCAACTTCATCTTTCTTCTTCTTTTTCTTCTCACCATCTTTTCCAAAGCCCGACTCTTCTTCACTGCATTGTTTTCTCTTGAGCTTCACAAGGGGTTGGCGAGGATTGCTTTTGCCCTCTCTTGTACATTCTCTCTCTCTTTTGGGTGTCTTTGGCAGCTTTTGGCTTCTCCTGTAAGACTTCATATCTGAAGACACAGATTTGTAGCCATCACTGGATTCAGCTGATGATGGGTTGTAATTGTCACCTTTGTAGGTGGCCAATGGAGATACTTGCTTTTCTAAATAACATTCTGTGCTGTCCTGAGAAATGGAAGTATGTTCTAGTTTTAGTGGGTCTCTGTACACTGGAGACCAATGGGACAATCTGTTTTCAACAGAATATGATGGAGCACAAGTTTCTGAGAAAAAACCAGAATACTGCTCTGGTTCGTTACTGTCACAGGAAAATTGATCCCGATCAAATGCAAAGGTCCTGTCGTGACCATTCATGGCATCATACTCTTCATTCTGAAAATCTTTCTCTGGCTTTCTGAAATTAGTTTTCGGTTCCAGCCCTCTTGCTTTTTGTACTTTAATGTAATCTTCCAATTCATCTTGGAAAGAATTGTAGGTTTTCTTGGAGTTCGTTATTAGATTGACAATAATGGTTTCTCTACAAAAATTATTAAAATAAAATAGAAGAAACAAAGTGTGAAGAGAATGGGCCCAAAACAATACACAATTTTAACCAAACAAATTGACTTAAGGTGAGAAATATAAAAGTGGCTCTGGACCAAAATGTGGGCTGATGACTTATAGTTCCACTTTAGCATCACCTAGATTCATGCAGTATTCCTACACACATTAAGTCTGAATTCAACAGGGCAATACCTAATACGTGTGCTCAGGACTGCAGCCTTGGTCGATTAAATCTATTTTTGCAAAATTAACACAAATGAGAAACAAATCCTTTATCTTCTCAGAACATACATGCATACTTAAAAAGTATTCAGGAGCCCAATTAGAGAGGAAGCACTTGATTATGTTTTCTAATTGTTGTGGCATTATTTGATGGAAAAGGCAGGCCTTTAACCTTTTTGCAAAGATTTCCCAACATGCTATGATCACAGGTCTTCCTTAGGGGAAAAGGGTTTTCTTATATCCTATTCTGGTATACCAATTAAAAGAAACTTACTTAGGAATACACCTATACTTTGCTCTTCAGTTTTTCTTGCTACTGCCTCCTCTGTCCTTAACAGCCCGCCTCCAGGTGCCTCAATCATTTGAACAGAGGTGGGTTGCAATGGGATAGAGGGCCTTCTAAAGGAATGCTCCTAATGTAAACTGTACAGGTACAGAACCCACATGAGGGACTGCACAGAGATCCCACACACACACGCTCCATCCAGAATTGTCAGTCCAGCTCCAGAAGCAATGATGCACAACCCGGAAAATACTTACTTAATCTGATGCTTATTTCCTTGCATGTGAGACTGGTACATCTCTATGGATGTGAGGCTAATGCTGCAGATGGGGCATATGTACTTGCCCACCCCAACTGCTAAAAGAACAGAGGGCTACAGGTTAAACAGGTTCCAATTAAAATGACACACACACCCTGCCCACCCCAAGCCAAACTCTTGTCTGGATTCTTTGTACCACACTTCTCTGCCAGGCAGTTCTTAGAAAAAAGCCTTCCACTATATTACGCTTCACAACAACATGTGTGAAGAATTATGAAATGCATACTGATTCCATAAAGGAAGCCACAGACCTGAACTTACAAGATCTGAACGGGGTGGTTCACGACAGATGCTCTTGGACCTCTTGGAGGTCACTTGGAGGGTCTCCATAAGTCATAGTCGACTTGGAGGCACATAACAACAACAACAATTTTAAATTGTATTTGTTCTGAGTTACTGTAAACTGCCCAGAGAGCTTCGGCTGTGGGGTGGTATACAAGTATAATAAATAAAAATAAATAAATAAAATAAATAATATGCTGCATGCTCAAAGTAAGCACAAATGAAAATGATTGTCAAAACAGCAGTTATGAAAAAAATTACGTATGTCATGAGTATCTGGTACCTTAGAACTTATAGTGCTGAAATACACAATCACATGATGGATCTGTGGCTGGAATAGTTAACTTCTGATTGCAGGTAGGGGATGGAATGTCTGAATGCTCATTAAAAAAGCAACAATCTTCAAACCACAACTGTTTCCCATGATATGTCGGTGCAGTGTGTGTAGACTTTAAAAAAAAATACATAGAGGAGCATTCAAAGAAAACACGAATTCTCCACCTGCAATCTGAAGTGGCGTAGCAACAGCCACTGCATCCCGTGAGTCTGCTAATCATGCAGCTTGATTCTGATCTGTGCTCAGCTGGTACCAAGTGGAACATGTCATTTCAATATTGCCTGCTTACCATTGGCCTTAGATTCCACAGGAATAGCTTCAGAGCCTATCTCAGCCATCAGCTTCTTGCGGGCTTCGTTCCTTTTATGCTTCTTGCCCACATAGTGTTGATGGGCCATAAGCGGATTGTTGAAGAGTGCTGAGCAGAGCTTGCAATACTTATCTGGATCATCTAAATCCAAAGTGGTCCTAGAGGATGGCGGTGGGTCTTTAGCATCAATGTCCTGGGAGGCCTTTTCAGCAGATGGTTCTGGCATGGAGGGACCTGGGAATAAGTGCAATGAGGACAGGTCAGTCTTCCCACTGAAATAGCCAAGGACAAGAGAGACATAGCAATGACCCTGTAGTCTTCAGCTTACATTAATATATATCCCTTGTAGCTCTTTGGTGTCAAGAAGGAATACCTGAAACATGAATACTTTCCTTCAGCTTCTTTTTATGTGTAATTTAATTCTCTGGTTGACAGACTTTGGTGGGCCACTCTGAACAGGGCCTCCTACAAGTGGCTAGTTAGCAAGCCTAGTCAATGCTTCCTCTCTTTCCTTCTGTACTGTATGAAAGGACCAAGGGACAAGGAGAAGTGCACAAGGGAGCAACCGAAGGAGGAAAACTTGATTTATCTCGTTCCTTGAGTCACATCCGTTTGATTAAAATGACCCATGCTGCACCATCTTGCTCTAACAAATTGAGGACATAAAAAAGCACTGGGTCTTTACCAGGTTCTGGCTGAGCACACTGCGTAGCCTGCTGAGCCTGATCTCCTGACAGCTGCTTCAGTTTCTTGGTGTGGATCTTTCCCATGTAGTGTGACTGAGCAACAATTGGGGACGTGAAGATCATGTTGCAAAGCCTGCAGTATGTGTTTTCGTCCACACTTGGGTCCATCTGAAATCAAAGTGCAAAGATATTTAATCCACAAGTGTTAAACTGGTGGCTATACACTGACCTTCACTGTTTTCTCTCTCTCTGAGAGAAGAATGGCTGGAATAGAGAGAGAAGAAAAGAAAGGGAAAAGAAGAAAAATTGGCATATGATGCCAAAACCACACACACAGTTTCCTGTTGCAGGTTGGGATTTAAAAAACATATTCCAAATCTGAAAAAGATCAAGATTATGTCTTAACCAACAGCAAAGCATATAAAGGAGGGGTGGGATCCAGCTGGCAGGCTAGATCTTAAGCTCTCTCAACCCCCATGGATCATTTTGACAGGTGTGTGGGGCCACCCCCTGTCAATCAATGTCACCATGACATCAGGTGATCCAACAGTCTCCAAGTGGGGCAGCAAACCCTACTTGAGACAGGGACCATCTGCGCTAGAGTTCCCTGCAAGCCTCTACAGAGGAAGATCCTTGGCAACGCGGGCTTGAATTCAAGCTGGCGATTCAAAGGAAGAATCGGGACAGCACTCTAAGTGTGCTTCCAATTATTCCTTTGTGCCAAAAAGTTGGCACCTTTTAAATTTGGTGCCTTTTTCTGTCACCGTGTAGGTGCTCCTGATCCCCCCTCATTTTAGCCACAGCTTGAAGTTTCCCATACCTATGTCATATATGACATCAGGCACAGGAAAGACCCACAGGCTGGAGGATCCCACTCCTGATGTAAAGCACTGCTCATGCTGAGGATGTGGTAACATTACCTGGAAATTCACATACTGCGTCTTCTGTTTGCTGGTCTCGTGTCCCTCCTTTTGGTCACTATGCATTTGTAAATAAAGTCGGACTTTCTGAGCATGCCTTTTGCCCTGCAAAAAGAAGTATCAGTTTTATAAGAGGGTGCACCTTGGGTTTCTTTTTGCGATAAAACAAGTAAGGGCTAGAATGTACTTCTGTAAAAATGTAGAAAAGTTTCTTTCTAAGCATCATTCCAGGTCCTGAGACTGGGAGAAAAGTGTCAGGTAGGGCAGGACTTTGAATACCTAGCCTGGCCATGGTGGCACATGTCTTAGTTACATCCACACTGGATTACTGCAACGTGCTCTACCTTTGAAGAATCTCCGGAAGCTTGAGTTGGGTCCAGAATGTAGTATCAAGGTGGTTTATAGATCCTGGGCCATGAGAGCATATTATGCCCATTTTACAGCAGCAGCACAGCTTGCCAATTCAACATGTCAGTGATTACCTTTAAAGCATTGAAAAGGCTTGAGCCCAGGATACTTAAGGGGTTGTCTCCTCCCATACCAGCCTCCCCACTGCATAAGATATTCTAGGGAGGCTTTTTCACATCCCAATAACGGCCAAGATTATGTAATATTTTGCTAACAGCTAAAGATATTTCTTCAGTGCGCACTGATGGCTAGAAGAGGTTTGTTCAATGACCAATTATAGCTCTTGGATCGTCTCAGCCTTACCACCAACCAAGGGTGAAGGAGAAACTGGGTGCGTGTTTGTGGCAGGACTTGGAATGCAAGTAGGAGAGATAGGTCTAAGTATTTGCAGCTGGCTGTGAGAAGTCAGCCCCAAGAATAAGCTATTTACTTTTGGGGAAAATGATGCCATTTCACAGACTAGCACTATTTATCTGGGTGTCTGCCTACTCAATTTGTATATTTATAAATAGATTATTTAAAAAAAAATGCCGGAAAGTCTCTAATGGTCTTTCCTTCAAGGAAATTCAACCTGTACTGAAAACCACTGGAATGTCCCTTGCGTGGGGAACCGCTGCTGATATATTCCACCTCAAAGCTTACCTCATAGTGTGCAATTCTTTGCGATTCAAATTGCAGCACAGCCCCACAAACTTTGCAGAAAGTGTCTGTGCAAAGTTCTTGTCTTGTCACTTCATCCAAAGTATCATCTAAAGTGAACAGTTAAGGATATAGCAGTCAATAAGCAGAACAGACAGACCCAATTACCTGAAGCGCCTGCAATTTCCATCTTGGCACTGAGGTGGCTTCCCAACAACCTGTCTGAGCATCCATTCTGATTTGTTTGCACAACGTTTGGCTGTAAACACACTAGTCACCAGATCAAAATGTTTCCATTAGCCACACCTGGAGGAGGAACAGGATGATCTGCCGATCAGTTGTGAAATCTCTTTGAAGCTGAATTTTTAAAAAACACACTCAGGTTTTACAGTAAAAAGGGGTGGGGTCTGACTAGCATTGTGTGCCTGTTTTCAGAAGAGAGAGGTGGAGATGCACTGGAACTGGCAGAACAATGACTGTGTTTCTACCCTTTGTAAGGAGGTTGGACAACATCTGCTGTTTATTGAGCATCCATCCTGATTTGTTTGAGGAGAGGTTAATGTCTTATCAAGCAATAGTTATGCCACATTTCCCAGTGTATTTCGCACTTACTTTTCTTATAGCAAAAAGTGTTTTATTTTTTGGGGGGGGGTTGTTGTGCAAGAAAACCAAATCCACTTTAAGTGCAAAACTGAATTTGTTAGTATGTTATGCACTTGAATCCAACCCACAAAATTGTGACAATCTGGGAGTAGCCATAGCCTAATGCTGACAACATCCAGATCTCACAGCTTGTAATGTCCAACCTATTTTCTATAAATTTGTTTTTAATTTTTATCCTTGTTTTCAGTAGCATTTAGCCCGATGAAGAGTTCTAGAGAACTCAAAAACTTGCTCACTTTTTTGTGACATTTTGCTAGGTTCTAGTAAAGTTATTGTCCCAACTGTGGAGTTTGGAGATTCTTTTCCTTATAAACCAACACAGCTGCCTTTCTATTAATTTATGACAACAGCTTCCTTTATATTCATGTATGGCAGCCATACTGAAAAAATTAAATGCAAGATGATCCAAAATTAGCTGCAATTTGCCAACAGGAGCCAATAAGGGGCAACTTTATCTGTCTGCCTCCTTGCTGGATGGCTTATTCATTCCTGATGCCTGCGTGGGCTCTATAAAACCAGGACATGTAACTGATATATCCTGAACATGCTCTCTTTCCAGAAAGAAAAGAAGAAGTGCTAGAGCATTTTTATATATGCTACTCTTCTTGCCTTACAGAACTGAGAGCGAGAGCGCACACATAGACACCAATGATAGTTACAGGGGTTTGGCCCTTAAGAACAGGTGAGCTCATACCACTGCATCTTTCATACAGAAAAGAATGTGGCAGCTGGGATATTTCAGCAACAGAAAGGCTTGAAGGCAGACAAGGAAGGAGGAGCTGCTTAGTCTGTATACTAATGGCAGGGAATGCCATTTAACTGTTGTGTATATTTTAACTTGGATTTCTGCATTGAGCAAGAGGTTAGACTTCATGACCTGATAGGTCCCTTCCAATTCTACTATTCTATGATCCTATGAAAAAACCCCTCACATGGCACTTTATGTTACAAGGTCCACAAGTTTTGCCAGTCAGGAGAGTGAAATGTATTAAGTGGCCCTTGGATGTTGTATCACGGTAATGACTCCTGTTTCTCTATGAACATCTGAACTGGTCCTTAAGCTTTGAGCCAGGCATAGCAAGTTCTTCTCCCAATGGGAGGGCTTGAATAAAAATAGCTCCACCCATTACATTTGCTATGGGGGGAAATAGGTGCTTCTTGGAGATGTGTAAAGTTATGTTAAGATGCACATAAACTTTCTGTGATGTCTATGTGTTAGGTGTTTCCTGTGCAGAACACCTGTGGGATATTGATATTACCCAAAGCAATGACAAGGGATTGTACCCGGCTAAGTTATACTCTGAGTAGACCCACTAAAATTAATGGATGTAAGTTAAGTCATAATAATGCAGAACATGCTGGCCAAAAGTAAAACAATTCCCTATTTGTAATCACTGGATTGCCATCCTCCTTGTACTGAGTGAAGATCAAGCTAGGTAGCAGAGAAGCTACTGTCAATGAAGGTCTATTTTAAAAGAAGAACTGGGAAAGGATGAAAAATTAAGAAGCATGAGAAGACAGAATTAGTGGATGAAAGGTCTAAGGGGGAATGCTGCAAGAAAACTGGATTTCATGCATTGGAATCTGGGGGGGGGAGGGAAAGAAATCAACATACACTGTAGACCAGCCTTTCCCAACCAGTGTGCCTCCAGATGTTGTTGGACCACAACTCCCATCAGCCTCAGCCAGCATTGCCAATGGTCAGGAAAGATGGTAATTGTGGTCCAACAACATCTGGAGGCACACTGGTTGGGAAAGGCTGCTGTAGACATTTAAGAGTTCAGCAACCAGAATGAAGTCAAGATCATGACAAAAGTGGCTAGAAAAGAAAATGATCAAGGCAAGCTATTTTTGTTTCGCATGTTTTGGGCAAAGCTTTCTGTTATAACCTTTCAACAAATATCAAGTTGGAAGTTGCTGTAGATTAACAGAATGGCTTCTGTAAGTTGTCCTCTTTTCCTTCAGCCAGACCCTGAGTCCATCTGGCAGCTCCTGCTTTCCTCCTCTGGAGGGAAGAGCCCTGAAGCTGGACTGCATCACCAACTAAGTGCCAAAGGGTCAAAGAAGCTTGCCACAAACACACTGCTATATCCCTAATTATATTGTACCTCTATTTTAAATGAGGCCACTAGGAGAGCAAATTACCTGAAAAACATGGTATAAAACTGTAACAAAAATGAATGTTGCTTTATCTTCCAAACCCACAAATTACACTTTACAATAATTATGGCATTTTACTCCATTTTCTGAATCTTCAAGGTTCCCTTCACATGTTATTCTTTACAATCATGACGTCCAAAAAAAGTTCCTAAAAACTGAACCTCTGAATCACCCCAAGTGATGCTTCACGAGCATTAAAAATGTTTCTGAAATTTGTACTGCTATGGCTTAATTAATGGTTAATTTGGCCACAGGCTCATCTGATTTTCTAAAATGCAAGATTCTAATCTTATTGTGCATTATTGATTTTTAATACTGCTGCAATGAGTCTTTTGTTCTTTGTCACTGATACCAGGCTAGTTACAGAGTTGTGTGTTCATTTTTAAAATGCATTAATACTAGGATTTATAAGCATGATTAGAATGTTCAAAGAGATTCATATACATTTTGGGGGGGTCAGTCATTATCATGATCTGAAGCCAAAAAGCTTCCATCTCTCCACTAACATTGTATGAATTTAGATTAGTACAGAATCATGTACAGTAGGGCTCTGCTTTGCAGCGTTCCGCTAATACGGCGGCTTTCAATTAAGAGTAAGGCCCCACTCATAGGGTGCTTGTTCCGCTTTTACGGCGTTTTTCGGGCGTCGGGCACATTCTGTTGAATGAGTTCCGTTTTTCAGCAGGGATCTGGAACGTAACCCGCCGTATGAGTGGGACCCTACTGTAAAGCTTTAGGGCTCCTTCAGGTGACCTCATTATTCTGCATTCATCCTGATTTGCTTGCACAGAGCTTATGCAGAAGTTAGACTATGTCCAGTCTTTACTGAGCATTTATTCTGAGTTTTTGAGGAGAGGTTATATTACAATGAACATTCATCTTGATATGCTTCCACAATGGTAATGTTTCTTCCCATTAATCAATCATTTACCCCACACTTTTCAGTTCATTTTCCTGTCAGTTTCCTACTTGGCTTTTTCCTTCCCTGCTTATTTGGTGGTTACTGATGCTACAGGCTTGTTGCCATGTTGCTTTTAAAGTCCTGCACATGCACAGTGTAAACGTAGTGGCCAGGGCATATAAACAAACTAACAAATAAGTAAACAAACAGGGGTGTCACCATGTTTGACATCTGGTGAACATTTGAGACTGGGATGCCAGTGGACATGGAGCTCACAAGTATCCCATGGCAAACCACTGAAGAGTATGATGGCAAGTCATGGGGGGGGCACTGACCCACCACACAATTTCAATGAAACATGTTTTACTAAGTGATTGCAACTGCAATCCTATACACACTTATGTGGGAGTAAGTCCCAGTTAACTCAATGGGACCCAAATAGCCAGGCATAGGATTGCACTGTTAAAATATTTGCGTTTGTACTGAGATAGCATTTCTCATTTCTATTTGAGACATATGAACTCTACCCACCCATGATATTGTAAAATTAAACCAAGTATTAGAAGATGTTCTACCTTTGTGTTTGTACTTCCAGTTAAGTGAGAAATTCAGATGGGTAAGTTTAACAAGAGCTAATTTTGAAGAGTTATTTGGCGAGTAATCAAAATCTAAAGGTATTTTGTCAAACCTGTACTAATATTTTAGTAGGCTCCGAAGATTTTTAACATAGTAGTTTTAAGACCAAATGGGAAACAATATTAGGGACCCAGTTATCTGAAATGGATGTGTATTTTCACATCTGTATCTGCAACATTTCTACATGTAAAATGTCAAAGGCAATCCTGAAAAAAATGGACAGGTATGCAAGACCAATTCCACAATATTTGAGGTATTTGGCCAGGACGGTGTTCGGCTTATGTATATGTGGTAAGAATAATAAACACTTAATGGACTAAAATTGGCAGATATATTGAAGATATAACAACCTGTATTCACCACTGAAATCCAAAAGGGATTCTTCTGGGATAATTAAAGATACTATAAATCTGAAACCCACAAATTGAGAACATGTTAGTAACATTTAAAATGTTGGTAACCTTGATATGGAATATCAATTCTGACCAAAAATGGCTTTGCAAGTCACATTCTAAAGCTAAATTAGATTAACATCTAAGCCCTGGAAAGCAGAGTCTTCATTAGTTAATTCTTGCCGATGAAAGAGCCAGGAGCTGCAGACTGTCTACCTGCTTGGGTGAGATGTTTTACCCTCTAGGGGCAAATGCATATGGAGCTACCTGGCCCTAGTTGCAAGATAAGATATTTCCAGGGGAAGGCTATAGACCAGCCTTTCCCAACCAGTGTGCCTCCAGATGTTGTTGGACCACAATTCCCATCTTTCCTGACGATTGGCAATGCTGGCTGAGGCTGATGGGAGTTGGAGGCACACTGGTTGGGAAAGGCTGCTATAGACACCATGGAATCTTTGAAGAGTAGCTGTTGGAACAGACACACCATTAGCAACAGCAGCATCTATGGCCTGAGGGGGAACATTTTACATTATCAACTCTGCACAATCTTTATCAGTTTACCATTGCCTTAAAAATAACATTTATTATATATTAAGTTTCTCTCATTGTCATCTTGAGCCCTTGGTTTGTTGTTTTATAAACAGCAGCAGTGTTTGGGGAGGAGAGATCTTGATCAGGACTGTGGCATGGTAGAGGACTCACTGTGGTCCTCCTCTGGCCCCCCCACCTCACTGCTATTCACCCAGGAGGAAGCTTGCCATTTCCCCCTCTTATACCACTTAAAAAAATATGTGAATTGCTCCTTTATGTTCTATATGTTGAGTGCAATGATTTGTGTGTGCACACATGAGATTTGTTGTTCCTTCCAACACTTCTCATGACCTACCAAAAACTGGTGCTCAGACAAAATGCTTGTGATACATCCCCATTATGCCAATTGTGGCCCTGGTGACTTCATTGTAGTTCACTGTAAATGGAGCAACTTTTTCTTTAACTGAACAGTGATAATCCAAATAACTACTTTAATATCATAATCCAAATAACTGCTTTAACAGTGAGAAGTGTTAGTGTCTCTTGGAGGCCCTCACTGCTGACATCAGCATCTAGTTTGTGTGCATTGTTTTTGTGAGGTTGCTTTGCTGGTTAATGGGTTTCTCCAAGAAATCCAATCTGTAGTGTGGTTTGTCCTCTAACCTCCAAGACTATATTTGCAGTAGCTGGTACATCACAAATAATGGGATGGTGAAAACATGGGATTCATCAGAAAGACCTTCCATAGGGTTGGAAGATGAGCCCAGAGCAGGCTCTTTAATGGTCTTTGGCACAGTAGAAGTAGTCAGGCCGAAGTGCAGACAAGATTTTCTGATCCTAAACATTGAAAGTTGTGCTATGTCAACAAGTGGTATTATGGCACCACATCACAAGCTACAGACCAAAAATTTCTACCAGAAGCCACAGTTCATACCTCTGCTGCCATCTCAGCAGAGGCTAAACACAACAGCACCTGGACATTTCTAAATGTACTCATTTCATGATACAGTCTTAAATCAGTATTAAAAATTCCATTTCAATATTTTTATATACATTTTGTTGGAGATTAAAACATAACAAATGTTGCAAGTTCAAGCATAACTAAATAAAACAATATCTTGAATTTTGTAAATACAGCAAAGTTGCAAAAAGATAACTGAAAATGTTATGTACTTAAAACACAAAGACAGGATAATGGCAACAGAAAATGTAAACTCACAATCCAGTTCTAACCTACCAATCTGCTCTTCTTACATGTGCCGGATCCTCTGCCATGCAAATCACCTACTCCAAAGAGATACAAGCAATCTGGGTTGTCATGTCCTCACCTGAAGATCCTAGCTATTTCTTAAAATGCTTCAAAGCAGCAGCCATCTTTGTGCTATCTGCCCCATTACTCCCCTGCTTGTAGCAAGCAGAACTTTTTAAAAAACCCCACAGCAAGTGGGGGAAGAGAATGGACATGGGGATCAGTGGAGGAACGGTGTGTATGTGAGAGTGTGTCCACGCACAGCAACTGCACAGCCTGCTGCCTCAAGGCAATATTCTAATGACACCCAGATGAAGTCCTATATCAATTTACATAGATAAAAATTCAATGGGAGTCAATGCCTTTATGTAAACAAATGTAAATCAAATTTTATGTTTCAAATTTAAAAACAAATATCCGAATATGAGGGCTTATTTATAAAAACACATTCTAAAACGCTAACCAGAAGGTAGTTCTTTCAAGTCAACAGCAAGATAGGAATTTCAGTAGCTGCTCAAATTTGCTTCTGCAACGTATGTCCCGGAAAATTTAGTGGGACTTTCCCCCAGGTAGCCCCTTATTCAGCAAGGTGATATATGAATAATGAAATACAGAGGAGAGTTGCAGAGTGGAACAGACATATACCAATCTACAGAAGCAAATTCACATCAGATTAAAAACTTTCTGCTCAGTTGACAAACTGGCCTGGATTAACTGGGCATAATTTTTGTTTTCTTTTAAAAAAGCATTGAAATAGTTAAACAGGAATCATCATTCCTCTTCCCTTCTTACAGAGGAAATGCTTTTTCTAAGATGCTACCTGTTTTGGCATGTGTATGCATCTTCTAAAAACCAAGAATGATTTTCTTTAGGATGACTGTTTTACTCATATGCACATTTATACAATATTAAACCTTTTGAGACCTTATCCCAGTCTGCATCTATGCTGGAATTGATTTTAAATATGTTTTTAAACCTTTTTTTAAAAAAATGTTTTTAAAGATGTTTTGTTTTAATATATTTTAAAGTCTGTTTTTATGATGTTTTAAAGTGTTTTTAGTACTTTTGTTTGCTGCCCTGGGCTCCTACTGGGTGGAAGGGCAGGATATAAATCAAATAAATAAATAAAACTCATATAATCAATTGACTAAGATATATGTAATTGGGCAACAGCTCTTTACACTCAATCGTATTAAAGATATAAATAATCCAAGAGGCAAATCATACTTTCAAAGTGCACAGGCATCGGGCTTGTGGTTAGGTAGCACCCTGACAAAGGCAGTATTTACGTGAACTCTTGCCACAAATGTGAACTGTACACAAACCACAGCAATCCCAGCAATGTCCATGGCAGTTTAAAATTGCTGCCAAAAATGAAATTGCAGCAGCTACGTGCACAGTAGTCACATGCAGATCAGTTCACAGAAACAGCATGGCCAAGGTACAAATCCAACATCAGCCTTGCATGCTCCTGAGGCAACTGTGCAGGATTGCCATGTAAGAGGCTTGCTACTTCCTAAAATGTAATGAATCTTGTTTTTTTTTAACAATGTTAATATTTTGTTATTTACATTTTTTGCACTGTAGTCTTTTTTGATGTGTATGTTGTATTTGTGGTGTTGTTTTTGTGAGCCAACTTGAGGGCCTTTTGGCCAAAAGGCAGCATAGAAATGGAATAAATGAATGAATAAATAAATAAAAAGATTCCTGCTTGCAGATGCTAGGTGTAGCGTTTCCCATCTGATGGGCTGTTCTCAAGGGAGAACATGCTTTTTTACACCCATACTGGCTTAGTTTGCATGCAACGCCAAACCATGGTTTAGAATTATGAGTATAATACATAGCAAGCTGTGGGCTCACACACTCCCCCTTCCCCTTTCAGAGCAACTGTAAGGAGATGAAGCTTCTGCTTCCATTTTAAATGAACCACTTTAAAATTATATTGAAACTCTAAACATTGCTTATTCCTAACTACAGTTAGTGAAAAGAAGCCAGTCTGAAGTTGATTTGTTTCCACTAACCATAGTTAAGGCTAACTGCAGTTCGTCTGGTTGCAAATATTACAACAAGCTGCAGTTCATTTAAAATGGAAGCAAAGGCTTCCAAACTCCTCATGGTTGTGCCAGAGAAGGATGGTGCGAGTTAGATGGTGCTTGCTGCAGTTCATCATCTTAATGTTCAAACGTGGTTTAGTGTTACATGCAAATAGTCATTAGCTATGAGTGAAGGATTGGAGGAAGGTTCTGACTGCGTACCAGCTGCTGGGAAATAACAATGAGAGATGGCTACTGCCCTAGTCTTCTGCTTGTGGGCTTCCCATAGGCATCTGGTTGACCACAGCAGGACACAGGATGCTGGACTAGATGAGCCTTTGGTCTGATCCCACAGAACTCTTCTTATATCTCTCTTCCTACATTGCCCTGATGCTTTGGGTAACAAGAGTATTAGACCACATATCCCAGGAGATTATGGGAGATATTTCTGCAATTGTAGAAGTCCTCAGGAAAACAACATCTTCCACAATCACCTAAGCTTTCCACCCTAATGCTCTGTTACCCAGTGTGTGACAGCAATCACAGAAGAAGCCCCCCACCCCCACCCCCACCCCCACCCCAATCCTCCACATGGCCTGAATCTGCTGCTTCAAAAGTAAAGCAAGAAGAAAGTACATTTTGGGGGATCACAATAACTCATAAGAAATGGAGACGCAGAATTCTTCTGCAGCTCAGATTTTAATGACATGGAGAAAAATTCTGGAGAAAGCTCATCCCTCATTTGAGGTGGCCTTTAAAGAGATTTTAGTTTTTGAGTCTGGCTCAGGAAAACTTTGCCAGCAATTCCAAAGTAAGCTCAAGAATGCTTGCTGACTTCCCTTCAGCACTGAAAGTGGATACTGCTTTCTGCTCCTTTGATTCTTTGTAATCAATTTCATTTTGCTTAGCTCCAGTAGTTTTCCTCTCATCAATTTCATGTTGTGTGTATTTTCTTATACAGTGCTTGCCCCATCTGATTTTCTGCATTGTTGCATATTTTTGGCACTGAATGTTATCAGATCTTGAACAAAACCAAATATTAGGGAAAAGGGATCCTGAGTGAACAACACAAAATGTTGATACTTATTTCATTTATTTATTAAAGAATGGCAACACCCAATGCCCCTGTGTGAAAAAGTAATTGCCCCGCTATGAACTCAACCCAATGAAAGGGGTTATTAGGGCCAGGTGTTTGAATGCCTTGGTAAACAATCAGGCCCGATTTGGGCCAGCCCTGCCCAATATAAATCGGACTAACTTTGGCCCTTGCCATCAGACTGAAGTTGCTAGCACACAGGTTCCAAAGCCACATCATGCCATGTTGAAAAGAAATTCCTGAACACCTCCGGAAAATAGTTGTTGATGCATATCAGTCTGGAAAGGGTTACTAAGGTTCTGGGGCTCCACCGACCACAGTCAGAGCCATAGTGACCAAATGGAGGTTTGGGACAGTAGTGAATCTTCCCAGGAGTGGCCGTCCTGCCAAAATCCCTTCAAGAGCAAGCTGTAAAACCATCTGGGAAGTCACGAAGGACCCCAAAACAGCATCCAGGGATCTGCAGGCCTCTCGGTTCAGCCAAGGTCAGTGTTCATGACTCCACCATCAGAAAGACACTGTGCAAACATGAGATTCATGGCAGAGTTGGAAACCACTGCTCACTAAGAAGAACATGAATGCTCATCTAGAGTTTGTCAAAAAGCACCTGGATGATCCTCAAGAGTTCTGGAACAATGTTCTGTGGACAGATGATTCAAAGATGGAACTTTTTGGGCGACATGGGCCCCGTTATGTCTGGTGAAAACCAAACTCTGCATTTCACATGAAGAACCTCATACCAACAGTCAAGCATGGTAGTGGCAGAGTCACGGTTTGGGGATGCTTTGCTGCATCAGGACATGGACAACTTGCCATCATTGAAAGAACCATGAATTCTGCTTTGTCCCAGAGAATTCTACAGGAGAATGTCAGGCCATCTGTCTGTCAGCTGAAGCGCAGCTGGGTCATGCAGCAAGACAATGATCCGAAACACACAAGCAAGTCTACATCAGAATGGTTGAGGAATAAGAAATTTAAAACTCTGGAATGGCCTAGTCAAAGTTCAGACCTAAACCCCATTTAGATGTTGTGGCAGGACCTGAAAGGCACAGTTCATGCTCAAAAACCCACAAATGTCACCGAGTTAAAGCAGTTCTGCATGGAAGAGTGGGCCAAAATTCCACCACAGCGCTGTGAGAGACTGATCAAGAACTACAGGAAGCATTTGGTTGCAGTCATTGCTGCTAAAGGTGGCGTAACCAAGTTTTGAGTCTAAGAGGCAATTACTTTTTCACAAGGGGACATTGGGTGTTGTTTAATTTTCTTTAATAAATAAGTATCAAAATATTGTTTGTTCACTCAGCTTCCCTTTCCCCTAATATTAGGTTTGGTTCAAGATCTGACAACATTCAGTGCCAAAAATACGCAACAATGCAGAAAATCAGACAGGGGGCAAGTACTTTTTCACGGCCCTGTAAATGCACCCTGTGTAGTGACAGCAGCCATCTACCATATCAGGGGGACTGTTCCCATTGTATCATGGGAATGATCAGCTGCCGCTCTATGCATGCACACTCATTGGAAAGAATCACTGCATGAAACTGATACAAGAAAATAACCTTGGTGTGATTTTGCCATGTTATAAGTGAATACGGCCTCACAATCATTCTCATCCAGCTTTCATATACTTATGCCCCATTATTACCAGGAGTTCAAAAATTCCAATTCTGCTTGTAAGTCAGTCATTTGTTGTTAGTCACCACAGCCCCTTCTCCTCCTGAGTGGAGGGGCCAGGGTCCCTCTTTTACATTTTGCTGGGCTTTGCCTAACGTCAGCAACAGAATAGAATCACTGCTACAAGCTTCCCATAGTCTAGCGTGAAAGTGACTTCATGCCAAGTATGGTGGAAAGTTAGAAGCCTCAAGTCATTCTGCTTCTAACTTCCTCCACAACCTACAAGTTGAGAGATAAGCACCTGTCCATTCCCAATGCATCTCCATGTGCTAGAAAATGGGGGCAGCGGAACGATGTCTTATGTCTGGCAGAGTGGAAGACCCCTCCTCTTCAGAGTCTGCAATGCACAGAGGACTCAGGGAAGTAAAGGACTTTCTCCCTTCATGCCAGGCACCCAGGGAAAACACAACCTGCAAATTGCCAGTAATGCTCACTGATGACAATCATTTTTGTGGATCCCTTTGTATCGCACCCGACTTGCTGCGTTCCATCTGTTAATTGAGTGTGTGTGTGCTGCCTTACAGGTGGCACAGTGGCATTAGTAAAAACACTAGGGCAAGAATTAAATTGCTTAGGTCTCTGTGCTGAGGAGCTATCTCATATATTTCCACAAATATGATCTGTGTACTGTAAGCATTTCACTTGTTTTGAGCAGTGAATTGGTTGGCAGAGGAACTTGCATAAGATAAGGACTCCTCAGCTCTGAACAGGAAAATACATTTTCCTGCTCAAGGAAGAAGGAACTAATACCTAGTGGCAGAGCACATACTTTGCATAAATAAGGTCCCAGGCTCAATCCCTGGCATCTCCAGCTAAATGATCTCAGCAGGTCCAGGAGCCCCATTTACTTGAGACTCTGGGGAGCCACTGCAGATCACTGGCTAACAAATTTCCTCCTCTGATGTGATGTATACAAACACAGAAGCACAGCATTATGAACTTTCAATCACAGCCGT